>NC_143576.1:165137455-165741958 GCF_048544385.1 Mastigoproctus giganteus
AAATGCTCCAGTAGCAATACAGATGGCTTGGTGGTGAACTGGGTCCAGCCATCTAAGTATGCTGTTTCTAGCCGATGCATACACTAGGGACCCATAGTCTAGTTTAGATCAGACAAGCGCACCATAGAGGCTGAGTAAAGTGGAGCAGTCTGCTCCCCATTTATTTGAGGAAATAGAGCATAGGAGATTCAACCCTCTCATGCACTTTGTCCGCAGTTAACGAATATAAGGTAAAAATGTCAACTTCTTGTTGAAAATGAGCCCCAAGAATTTTGTCTTGGGTGCTACTGGAATGATGTCTGAAAGAGTGCTGCTTTCAGCTCCCACTGTGCAAAGGGCTAATTGTATTCCTCGCAATTTTTAGAGGACAGCTTCAGGTGATGTTTTTCTGACCTTTGTTTGATTGCGAGGAACTCTGGGGGGGGGGGAGTATGATGTTTCTGAAGACACTTTAGCAAATGTCTCCCCGAGGGTATTTGCAATTGCAGTTAGATCTGCAATTGTACATCCATTATGTTCTAGGATCGATGAAGGGTGTGAGGTGTATTTGCCCTTCATTTTCTGAACTTTGTCCAAGATGTCTTTGGGATTGGCAGCCCGTGTAAGGGAAGATGAAAATTTGATCGAAGATTCCTTTTGGCTCTGACGTCTAATGTACTGTGCTTTGGCACGTGCACGTTTGAAGGCTATTAAATTACCTGTGGTGGGGTAACGACAAAATATTCCCCATGCTTTGTTTTGAGCCTTCCTAGCTGCTGTGCATTCTCCATTCCACCATGGTTTTGGAAAACGTGGAAAGCGGGACGATGTCCTTGAAATAGCAACTGCTGCTGCCTGGACTATACTTTCTGTGATGTGTTTTATTGACTCATTAATTGGCTCCTGGCCGACTATAGTGGTATTGGACATTGCCAGATGACAAAAGGTATTCCAGTCGGCGTGATCGATCTTCCAACGTGATATCCTCGACTGGTGACATTGTCTCCCATTTGAAATGGTGGATAACACGGGGAAGTAATCACTACCATAAAGGTTTTCTTATGTACTCAGAGGCAGGAGGGAAGGGGAGCAGATGGAAAGATCAATGGCAGTAAATGTACGGGTAGCTGTGTGGAAAAAGGTATTAGATCCCACATTTAGAAGGGCCAGATCATTGTTTTCAATCAATCACTCAATAATCCGACCTCTTCTATTGATGTCAGAACTACCCCACAGAGGATTATGCCCATTGAAATCCCCTAATAATAGAAAAGGGGGTGGCAGTCGTTTTTTTTTTTTGTAGTTGTTGGCGCATCGGCTTCTGTGGCCATAATGCACCTCCCAAGGTTTTTGCAGTACTTTGATCCAAGCCCGGGACGGGATTCGAACCCGCGACTTTTGGGTTGCCAGGCAGGCACTTTACCCACCTGGCTAGCCCGGTCAGCGGCAGTTACTTAATTAGATCATCAAGGTCTGCCTGGGCGGTGTCGTTCCCAGGTGGCAAATAAATGGAGCAAACAGTTAAAAGGAACCCTACTGTAAGACGAACTGCTACAGCCTCTAGATTAGTGGTAAGAAGCACAGCTTGAAAGGGGTTGTGGTTACCCACAAGGATAGCGGCTCCTCCATGGGCAGGTCCATCCCCAGCCCTGTCTCTGCGAATAACTGAGCATTTGCCTTTAAATACGTCTCTGTAAGCAAAGGCAAGTTGGTTCATGCTTACTCAGGAGAGCCTTGATGTCATCTCTATTTTTACGAAATCCACGACAATTCCATGGGAGAAATTTAAATGTACCCATTATTTTGATTTATTGGGTATGTCTGGTGGCTTCCGAAGGGATGAGGGTTTCATTTTCTCAGTCCTGAGTTTATCTCTCTTTGGAAAGACTGGACGTTGGCCTGTATCCATTTCTTCTTCTTCTTCCGCAAAGAGTTCCAGGACAGACTCGTTCTGTAACTCCTTACCTTCGACATCCATTGTCTCTTGGATTGTAGATGCCTGTTGCCCTTTCTTCGGAGTTTCTTCAGTACTGTTTTGGAAGTGGTGGAGCACTAGGAGATACGGATATAGCAGTGGCGGCTGACTGTGATTTTTGGGTGGGCTTTTGGGAACTTAATAAATAGCACGCAATGGGGGTAAATGACTCCCTTGGTGGAATACTCACATCAGTCTGAGTACCAATGGTACTTTTCCCAGAAACTTTCTGGGAAGAGTACCTATGAGGGGCTTGGCACTATTTATAGGTTGGATGCATTTTCTGGCCTCCTGATAGGAGATGTTTAGCTCTGTTTTTAGTTTTTGAATTTCCTTCTCATCTTTCCACCGCTGGCATGCTCGAGAGTATGCAGGGTGTTCTCCTTGGCAGTTAGTACAACTTGGCTTAGAAGCTAAACATTCCTTGCTCTCATGATCTTTAGCACCACAACGAGCACAGGCAGGGGTACCATGACAAGTTGTTTGAGAGTGGCCATACTTTTGGCATTTAAAACACCTCAGTGGAGTCAAATCCTCAATGGGAAGTTTAAATAGCCTGCTTTTATGGAATTTGGAGGCCGTGGGGTGTTGAACGTTGCGATGAGAACTCGGGTAGGGACGAGATTCCCATCCTTCCGCATCGATATCCTTTTGACAGCCATCACTCCTTGGTCTTTAAGTTCAGAGCAGATCTCTTCTTCAGAAACACGAAGAAGGTCACACTCTGATATGACACTGCCTGAGAAATTCAAGGTTTTATGGGAAGTAAAGATGATGGATAATCCCCCTAACGATATGGCTTTCAGTAGTTGCTGTGCATGTCTTTGGCTTGCAGCCTCAACTAAAATGTCTCCAGAACGTAGCCTTTTGACAGATTTTGGAGATCCTGTCAACCCTTCTAATCCTTTCTGGACGAAAAAGAATGACATTTTCCCGAATGCCTGCTTTCCGGTGGAAGGGAGAATGAGAAAAAGTTGTGTCACAGATGGTGGGCTCTCTTCAGTTCTGGGCCTTTTTTGAGCTGCAGTTATCGGTATCTTCCGATCAGTTAGGTAGGGCCTTGTTGTGGGCCCCAGAAGAAATAGAATTTAAATTACTCATATGTGTAAGATAAAAATTTCAGATGCTCTAAGTATCTCACCCACCACGGAGCCCTACGAGGGGACGCCCACTCATGAACTAGCAGGTACTGCGTACACGAATGGGATGCCAAGTTCGCTTAGGAGCACCATACCCATGTATCCAATAAGCCTTGATCCCGTCCCAGGACCAAGGGGAGGGAGACGTATTGGAACGCAGTTGACCAAAGCAGTAAGAACCAGCTGCCAATTGATCCCAGTCGGGATGGTCTGGGACCACCCGTCTTGTCAAAGCAAAGGCCAAAGTGGAGTATCAAGGCTGGGCCCCCTTAACCACCAGGATCCCCTTTCCGAGTTTCCATGGGTCGCGATGCACGACTGCACACGTCAGATTCCAAAGATGTAACCCTGGAATCAAGGTATGGGCATTAGATCCCAGTGATGCTAATCTGAAAGCCCAGTAGCATCACTGGGAGGCCCCTCACCACGTACAGATTCCCACGTTGAGGGGGGAACTGAAGAGAGTCAAATTGCAAAGAGAGGAAGTCAAAGAGCTCCAAGTGATTAGTGGAGTTGGAAGAACGGTAGACACAACAGATGAATTTGACACAATGAGGTAGAGAGATTTTAAGCCATGGAAAATCGAATAGAGGAGATTCGAAATTACCAAGTCTCTGACAGGGAATATCAGAACGGACATATACACAAGTACCACCTTTGAGGCGAAAGGAATCATACAGCGAATAATTTGGGCATCTGAGATGAGCAGTAGTTGAATCAACTGATAATCGAGATTCTGTCAGAAAAAGTACATGGGGTTTGGCAGACTGCAAGTGGAAATGGACATTGTTGAGATTAGAATTGAGACATTAGCATTAGCATTAGTAGAGGCATTTGATGCAAGAAAGCAAGCTTATGCAGCATCAGCCAAAAAAAAAAAAAAAAACATACTTCCACTTCACCCCTCTGTTCGTTCAAAATACCTGTCCAGCTGAGATTTAAACTTATTTAGGCTATCAACCTCCACCACAAGGGATGGCAGTCTGTTCCACCAACCAACCACCCGTTGGCTAAAGGCAAATTTCCGCACGTCTATCCTACATCTGTCTTTCCTCAATTTGAATTTATGCCCTCTCAGGTGATTTTTCTGAGCTAGAGGAAGAATCCCATCAGCATTGAGCATGCTTAAACCATTCAAGGCTTTATACACCTCTATCAGATCACCTCGCTGGTGCATAGTCTCCAGACACTGTAATTTGCAAAACTGAAGCCTTTCTTCGTAAGAGCACCCCTTTGTTCCATTCACTAATCTTGTTGCCCTTCTCTGTACTCGTTCCAGCAGCTCTACATCCTTCTTGAAATGAGGCCTCCAGACCTGTATACAGTACTCTAGGTGTGGCCTGACCATTGCCTTATACAATGGAATAATCACCTCCTTATCCCTGCTGGAAAAATTAATGTATATCATTGACAATACTCCATGAGCTACTCTTGCAGCTCGTCTGCACTGCTCAGAGAACTTCATATCTGCCTGCACAATCACCCCCAAGTCCCTTTCATTCTCTACCACTGTCAGTGTAGTACCACAGAGTTGATACGTTGCTCTGGGGTTGCTGTTTCCCATGTGTAGTACTTTACATTTGTCAATGTTAAACTTCATTTGCCACCTCTCAGCCCATCTGCTCAACCTTTCCAGATCCTGTTGCAGCAGCATAGTGTCAGTAGTGTCCTTGACAACCCTGCCAACCTTTGTATCATCTGCAAACTTGGACATTAAGCTTGATATACCATCATCAATATCATTTATAAATACAGAAAACAATAATGGACCCAACACTGAGCCCTTAGGGACTCCACTAATAACATTAGTCCACGATGAGCAGTGTCCATTGATTACCACTCTCTGTCTTCTTCCCCTCAACCACCCCTTTATCCATAGCAGCAATTTGCCTCCAATGTCACACTGCTCCAATTTGTGTAGCAGTCTTCCATGTGCAACAGTATCAAAAGCCTTTCTAAGATCCAAGTATATAATATCAAAGTTATTCCCTGCATCCAGTTCTTTTGTGACTGCATCATAGTATCCAATCAAGTTGGTCAGGCAAGACTTCCCCTTAACAAAATCATGCTGTGTTTGAGCTATAATTGAAGTCTTGTCTAAATGATCCTGCAGTGCTTCTTTAACCAGTGCCTCCATTAATTTTCCTGGAACAGAAGTTAAGCTCACTGGTCTATAATTACTTGTGTCAGCCTTTGATCCTCCTTTGTGAATTGGGGTCGCATTTGCACATTTCCAGTCTATGGGTACCTCCCCTGAGTCCAAGGAAGCTCTCATAATTATGGCTAAGGGTTTGCTTACTTCCTTTGCTGCCTCCTTTAATATAACTGGATAGATCCCATCCACCCCAGGTGCCTTTCTTGTGTTTATCTTCAACAGTTTCTCCTCCACTTTACTCCCAGTTATTTCAAGATTCTGTAGCTTACTGCTAGAGTTGAATACACCTCTGGCATTCCCCTTTCTGAATAACTCTTCATGTTTGAATGTCGATGCAAAATATTCATTTAGTTTGTTAGCTACCTGAGCAGGATCATCAACAGTTGACCCATCAATATCAAGTGGACCAATCTGATTCATCCCCTTCCTTCTAGAGTTTACATAAGTAAAGAACTCTTTGCTGTTTTTCTTTGCATCCCTTGCCAAGGATTTCTCGTAATCTGCCTTCGCCTGCCTAACCTCCTTTGTAACTTGGTCGCATATCAACTTGTATCTATCATAGGCTTCTGTGTCATGTGTTAATTTGTAAGTATCCCATGCATTTTTCTTCTCTGCCATATGCCTCATTAGTTCATCTGACATCCATTTTGGCCTAAACCTTGAACAATATTTCTTAGTTGGTATGTAAAGCCTAGTAGCTTCCAAGATAAGTTCTTTGAGTGCTTCCCATTTTGAATTTGCTGTTGGTAACATCATCAGTTGGTCCCACTGTATAGAATTTAAATACTGTCTCAGTCCATCGTAGTCGCCTTTACGGAAGCAATAGCCCTTCCCTTTACCCCTAATGGTAGTTACCTCTTTCAGTAAATCCCACTTCAGCACACTGTGATCACTGCCACCTAGTGGTTCATTTATCTGCAGATTCTTAATGCATGAAGAATCACTGCTGATAATCAAATCAAGAGTATTACTCCCTCTAATTGCCTCCCGAACATGCTGATGTAGAAAACAATCATCCAATAAATCCACAAAAGCCCTGCTAGTGTGTGAGTAACCAGCCCCCAAATTCCAGTCAATATCTGGGAAATTAAAATCTTCCATTATAAGACTCTCTGATTTACTGGCCCACTCTATTTCCCTGTACAGTTCCTTATTATACTCATCAGAGAGTCATTAGGCCTATAGCACACTCCTACTCTCAATTTTGATCTCCCAATTTTGATCTCTCAATTTATGTCACACCAAACTGACTCAACACTGCATTGTCCAGCGATGTCGACTGGCTTCACTTCCTTGGTTTTTATGTGTTTCTTAACTAATAGCATAACCCCTCCCCCCTTCCTATACTGTCTATCCTTTCTGTAGACGTTGTACTCCCCAAATTGCAGTTCTGCATCCCTTATATCTGTGTGACACCACGTTTCTGAAATCCCCACAATATCTGCCTTTGATGTTTTGAGCAATACCTCAAATTCATCAAATTTATTTACTAAACTCCTAGCATTGGTGTACACGCAAGTATACCTGCACCTGTTTCTATTCTTAGCTACCCTAACACAACCCATGTGTTTACTTGTACTGCAATGGCTCCCAGCAGTCTCTGAAATACCATGCATCTTGTTTTTCAGGCTTCTGCTCATTCTAATAGAAGCAGTGCAAGAATCTCTTTCACCTCTGCCAGTGGCTACTGTCAATCTATTGGTCTTTGTCTCCCCCCAAGCTAGCAGTTTTCCGACCCACCTAACACTGCCTCGTATATTTGTGACGTATATTTCTGAAATGAATTAGGAAGTGAATGGGAGGTTTAGATCTTTTTTGCAGATAAGTTTGCTCTATTAGTTTAACATTTCATGGTGTAGTCAATGGTAAGAAAAAGTGGGTATGAAGTAATGAAATTTTTGGATATGGCGTACACATGGTAAGAATATACTCAGATCCTTGACATAATGTGGCCTTGACAATGCTCCCTACGCACACACTACTCGGACTCCCTCCAGTCACTATCTAGCAGAGTAGATGTGGCAAGATTATACATTAGCTGATCCGGAAGCCTCCTAAAGAGTTACCAATAGGTTCGGTCCAGTGTACTAACTAGCGGCCGGCCTGCGAACACAGTTTTAGAACTGTACCCTCGAAATGTAAGGAATAATGGATCTCACCACGATGTTCATCATAACCTCAAAAGTCATCAATCATAACCTCAAAAGTCATCAATCATACTGCGTGATGGAAGAGATGGGGAAGGGTTGGCCGGAACTTAGCTCTAGAGACTAAACATGGGTTCCACCACTTCAAGCCTCCAATAAGCAAAGTGGTGGTATTGCACCAGTTGATGAGAGTCATCTACCACCTAGTACTGCCTGGTAACATGGAGGGGCGGCATTCCCCCATGTGGTGTGTGCGCCACACCTCGACCATTGCTTACGTTGGTTCACACCTGGTTGGTCACCCACCATCACTGGAGGTTATACCCAGGATTACTAACAGTCCCATAATTGAGAAGGTGCAAGTAGAGCATTTGGCTGTCACAGACCGTCCAGACTTCGCTGAAATTGGGTCCACTTAAATTGAGTGTCACCCGAATATCAGTTCCATCAGCGTTTCAGACTCCCAGGTAGCAAGTACAGCTTGTCTGGCCTATATGAGAGAATGTCTGTGACAAACTCAAGGACCACTGTTTAAAGTGGATGAGATTTTCAGTTGTTGGGAACTTCCTGAAGGAGTTCCATGCTCTATCCTCCTCTTTTTTTTCACTGTGTTGCATTCATTACCCCGAGGGCTCACATCTGGTGAGTATGGGCTTGGCACACCCAGGGTCCTTAGCTGGATATCATCATTCTTCTCTTTCTTGGTGAATCCCTTTTACTTCTAATTCTTGTTTTTTCTCTCTCTCTCTCTCTCTCTCTCTCTCACACACACACACACACACACACACACACACACACACACACACACACACACACACACACACACACACACACACACACAGGGTAACTCAATTTTTTTTTTTTTGGCTGGTGCAGCAAAAGTCTCAGGCTTCCTTGCACCATACAGCTAATTATAATAATAATTATAGTAATAATAATTATTCTACCAGAATTTGGAGTATGCTGATATTTTTTACAGCATGAACGTGATGATTCGGTTTTAAATTTAACAAAGAAATCTCTAGAACTCCTTGGTTCTAACTTTAAATCAAAAAACTATTTTTAACATATGGGACACCATTCTCATGGTACAGACACTGGGAACAAGGACTAGTCTCCTATTTTCTGAGGACAATACTTACTGCAATATAACCGCAAAAAACAAATGGCTTTTTGCAGTAATATAAATGACTTAATTAACTCATTGGAAGCTACTAGGCTTTTCATACCAACTATGAAATATTGTTCAAGGTTTGTTTATGCCTAAATGGATGTCAGATGAACTAATGAGGTGTGGCAGAGAAGAAAAATGCATGGGATACATATAAATTAACAAGTGACATGAAAGCCTATGATAGATATAAGCTGGTCGGTCTGTAACCAAGTCACAAAGGAGGTTAGGTAGGCAAAGGCAGATTATGAGAAATCTTTGGCAAAGGATGCAAAAGAAAAACAGCAATAGAGTTCTTTACTTATGTAAACCCTAGAAGGAAGGGGATGACTCAGATTAGTCCACTTGATATCGATGGTCCAACTGTTGATTGACCCTGTTCAAGTAGCTAACAAACTAAATGAGTATTTTACATCTACATTCAGACATGAGGAGTTATTCAGGGAGGGGAATGCCAGAATTAAACTCTGGCAGTGAGCTAGATGATTTTTTAATAAATGAGAGCAAAGTGGAGGAGAAATTGTTGAAGATAAACATAAGATAGGCACCTGGGGTGGATGGGATCTATCCAGTTATATTAAAGGAGGCAGCAAAGAAAGCAAGCAAATCTTTGGCCATAATTATTTCTGTTTATACTCTGGCACAACAACAAAGTCAGTAGAGTTTACAATAAATCTTCAAAGCAAATATTTATCGTATTTAGTAATCAGAGGCTTGAACCCCAGTCCACTCGAGGAACGCGTGCTATGCACTCTCGCTCCTGATCACTCGGCTACGTCAGGCCCCATTATGAGAGCTTCCATGGACTCAGAGGAGGTACTCATGGACAGGAGATGTGCAAATGTGACCTCAATTCACAAAGGAGGATTAAAGGGTGACAAGTAATTACAGATCTTTATCTAATGGCTATTCCCAACCTCGTGTTGTTTGGCATTACAAGAATGCAAAATGGAATGACCTGCGAGACTTCTTTTCTTCTTTTCCTTGGTCGGATTACTGTTTCAAAACTTCTGATGTCAACGTTTGCTCAGATCGTGTCAGTGAAATTATTCTTGCAGGAATGGAATCCTTTATTGCACACTCCACTTTAAAATCTCGTCCTTTATCTAAACCTTGGTTTTCTAATAAATGTGCTAAGGCTATTCAATAGAAGAATGTTGCATATCGTAATTGGCTTCTTTCTAATTCTTCAGTTTCATTTTCTGCCTACACCAAAGCAGTTATTAATCAGTCCAAACTTGAGTTTGAACAGGCTAAGAGTAGAAAACTTGCTTCTTGCCCTGATGGAAGCAGAGCATTCTGGTGTCTTGCCAAAGCTATTGGCCGCAACTTTTGCCCATCTCTGCTTCAACCTCTGTCCAAACCAGATGGTTCTGTTGTCACTTCAGCCAAGGATAAAGCTGACCTGCTAGCATCCCATTTTTCTTCCAGCTCATGTATTAATGATCTTGGTAAAACACCTCCCACCATTCCCAACTCGCTCCATTCAATGTCTCCTGTGGTCTTCCGTCAAAGGGATATCAGAAGGATTTTGATGAATCTTGATGCTAAGAAAGCTCCAGGTCCAGATGGTATTTCCCTACTTGTTCTCAAAACCTGTGCTCCTGAACTTACTCCTATTCTTTGCCACCTTTTTTCACTTTCTTATTCCAAAGGTGTTTTTCATTCTGCTTGGAAATTTGCTCATATCCAGCCAATTCCTAAAACGGGTGACAAATCCCTCCCATCCAATTATCGTCCCATTGCAATTACGTCTACTCTTTCAAAAGTAATGGAGAAATCAATTAACTGCCAACTCTTAAACTATCTAGAAACCTTACGTCTGATCAACGATCGCCAGTATGGATTCCATCAGTGTCGATCCACTTGTGTATTCTGGCTTATGTTACCCATTTATGGACTAATTCAATGGAAAGGTTCGGTGAAACACAAGTAGTTGCTCTTGACATCTCAAAGGCTTTTGATCATGTTTGGCATAAAGGTCTTCTAAACAAACTTCCATCTTATGGTTTGCCAACTGTTTTTAGTATTTGGTTATCCAGTTTTCTCTCTGATCACTCACTGAGGGTGATGGTAGATGGCTCTCTGTCTTCTAACTTCTCCACTAATGCCGGTGTCCCCCAAGGTTCAGTTCTTTCCCCCACTCTTTTCCTCTTGTATATTAATGACCTTCTTCCATTGAATAGAAATCCTATCCATAGTTTTACCGATGATAGCACATTGCATTCCACTTTCCATTTTGAGAAACCTTGTCCTGCTCAATCAGGTTCAACTTCTCGAAAATCTGCCACCAATTCCTTAAATGTGGATCTTCAGGTAAGTCTCCAGTGGGGCAAAGACAACTTAGTTGATTTCAACCCTTCTAAAACTCCGTCTTGTCTTATATCTCGCAAAAAGGATTTTTCTGCTCCTATGCTTATCTTTAGTGACACTCCGATTTCTAGGCAAAATGATATATCTCTTTTGGGGATTACCCTGACTTCTAATCTCTCTTGGCACAAGCACATTACAAATATTCTTCCTATGCATCTAAAAAACTTGGTTTTCTCTTTCGCTCTTGGCGTTACTTTTCTTCCAAACAGCTGCTCACTCTGTATATATCGTAAATCAGCCCTGCCATGAAATATTGTTCCCACATCTGGGGTGGTGCCCCCAAAACCTCTCTCAGGCTTCTTGATTCCATTCAGAAGAGGGCAGTTAGGTTAATTAATGATTCATCTCTAATAGAGTCTCTCCACTCCCTTTCTCATAGACGTGCTATTTCTGCTGCATGCCTCTTCTACAGATACTTCCATGGGCACTGTTCTTCTGAATTGGCTTCTATAATTCCTGCTCTCTCTTTCAAAACAGTCCGAACACGTGCTGCCACCAGCCAACATCCATTTACTGTCCAACTTCAAACCCACAGAACCAATTTTTCATCTTCCTCATTTATTCATTCAACTGCCGTTTTCTGGAACAACCTTCCTTCATACGTATTTCCTGAAAATTACAATCTACAGAAGTTCAAGTCCAATGTCAACAAATATCTTCTTTCATCTTCTCAACCTCCAACCCAAGCACGGTACTAAGTACTATTGGTTCTAATTCCTCTCGTGTTTGGGGTTCACATAAAAAAAAAAAAAAAAAGATGTTAGTATAACTTCTGTTCCATGGAAATTAATGGAGGCACTGGTTAAAGAAGCATTGCAGGATCATCTAGACAAGGCATCAGCTATAGCTTGGACACAGCATGGGTTTGTTAAGAGGAAGGTTTTTCTGACCAATCTGATTGGAAATTATGATGTAGTTACAAAGGAACTAGATGCAAAAAATAATTTTGATTTCATATGTTTGGATCTTAGAAAGGCTTTTATTACTGTTGCACATGGAAGACTGCTGCACAAATTAGAGCAGTGCCGTGTGGCATTGGAGGCAAATTGCTGCTATGGATAAAGGGATGGTTGAGAGGGAGAAGACAGAGAATGGTAATCAATGGACACTGCTCTTCGTGGACTAATGTTATTAGAAGAGTTTCCCAGGGTTCAGTGTTGGGTCCATTGTTGTTTTCTGTATTGATCAATGATGCTAATGATGGTATATCAGGCTCAATGTCCAAGTTTGTAGACGATACGAAAGTCACAGGGTTGTTAATGACACTAATGACAGTAAGCTGCTGAAATAGGATCTAGAAAAGTTCAGCAGATGGGCTGAGATGTGGCAACTGAAGTTTAATATTGACAAATGCAAAATACTAAATATGGCAAGCAGTAACCCCAGAGTAACATATCAACTGTGTGGTACTACACTGACTGTGGTAGAGAATGAAAAGGACTTCGCAGAATTGTGCAGGCAGATATGAAGTTTTCTGGGCAGTGCAGATGGTCTGCAAGAGTAGCTCATGGTGTCTTGTCAATGATATACAGGAATTTTTTTAGCAGGGTTAAGGAGGTGATTATCCCCTTGCATAAGGAAATGGTCAGGCTGCACCTTGAGTACTGTATACAGGTCTGGAGGCCTCATTTTAAGAAGGATGTAGAGCTGTTGGAACAAGTATTGAGAAGGGCAACAAGATTAGTGAATGGTACAAAGAGTTGCTCTTATGAAGAAAGGTATAAATTTAGCAAATTACAGTGTCTGGAGACTAGATATCTGCGAGATGCTCTGATTGAGGTGTATAAGGTACTGAATGATTTGAGCATGCTCAATGCTGATGGGATTCTTCCTCTTGCACAGAATAATCGCCTGAGAGGGAATAAATTCAAATTGAGGAAAGATAGCTGTAGGATAGTGTGCAGAAATTTGCCTTTAGTCAGCGGGTGGTTGATTGTTGGAGAAAACTTCCATCTGTCATTGTACAAGTTGATAGCTTAAACAGATTCAAGGCAGAACTAGACAAACATTTGGAGTGAGTGGATGGGTGAAATGAGAAGGGTTGTTTTTTTTTTTTTGGCTGATGCCACATAAGCTTGCATTCTTGCAACATGTGCCTTTACTAATGCTAATGCTAACTATTACAAATTAGTTACTATCGTACACAGTGGAGACTTTTTATTGACTAATCAAAGAGGAGTCTCAAAGGTGTGTTCCCTAATGGAAATAAATGTGGATCAATTTCAACAGTTCACTCTGTGCCTTTGAAAGAAACATATGAGAACTTGAAGAAGTTGTTGACAAATATTACATATGAAGAAATGGTTGGTTGGTATGTGCTGACTTTAAAGTGATAGACATGTTACTTGGACAGCAATCTGGCTACACAAAAAAGTCTTGCTTAGTGTCAATGGGATAGTCAGGCAAGGAGTAATCACTGAGATGTAAAGGTGTGGCCAAATTGGGGTAACTTTGTCGTCTGGATCAAAGAACACAGTTCAAGACCCCAGAACTGTCTTCCTTCCACATCAAACTGGGTTTGATGAAACAGTTTGTGAAAGCTTTAACTCAGAAAGGGCAATGCTTCAACTAACTTTGTACTAAATTCCCATCGATCACCCAAGGGAAGCTAAAACAAGGTAGAATCAGACCTTTCTTTAATGAATTTTCATATAGTGAATTTTTTTATGTAGTGAACTTTTTTTATTTCTCCTTCGTTATTACATTGAAAATAGTTTCTGTATAATGAGAACATTTACACATAACAAACTGATTTCCAGAAACCCGGGTACGCATCTTCTGAACCTCTGGCCTTCAGGCAAATACAGCTGATGCTGTAGAAAGCAGGAATTATGAATTAATACCTTTAGATTTTAAGAGCTAAAGGGATTAATTCCACTAATTAAGAGCTAAAATATTTTATAATTTAGTGGCACCTGTAAAACCCTGCAGGAGGAAACTGGCCAACCATGGCACAGGATAGAAAAAGATGGAATGTTTTTGGAAAGGCCTTTGCTCAGCCGTGGGTCAGCACTGGCTAAAAAGAATAAGTAAAACCTGTACACTAATATACCAAGAAGTCGAACTGGTCAACTGTTATCTATGTGTCCACAGTCATTGGCAAAAATTAAGGATTAATGCATATTCCTGACGTGGACATTGGGTGTCTGTTCAACCTGTTTTCTACTGTAAGCACCCTATTAGAGAACTAGGAGAAAATCATTTTCCTTTATCCTGGAAATTCATCTGTTGTTTCGAAGAAATGAGTCATCCACACTTTCAGTAAATTTCACCTGTCTCTGTTTACATGGTAAGTACAAGTGGTACCTATATCAGTTTTGTTTTAGCTGCTGTGAAAATAACCTTACAATGCCTAGAGGAAATCCTTGAGTGTAGTGTGAAAAAGTGGAAGTGCTTAATAGTGTAGATTAGGGCGTAAAAGCAAGAAAAGAAAAGAAAAGAAAAGAAATTGCTGTAAAATTTGATATTCCTGCCAATAGTGCATTAACCATTCTGAAAAACTGTGTTTCGATTTTCAAACTGTTTGAGCAAACGGGACCCAGTCGGAAGAGGGGTTAAGTTGATTCGAGAAAAAAACATGCAGATATCAGGGCCATTATTAAAAGAAAAGGCTATCGAGTACGCATCTTTTCTGGGGCATAAAACATTCCAAGCCAGTTTTGGTTGGCTGGAAAAATTTAAAGAGCACCATGCCTTATTCGAAAAATGTTATTTCTGATGAAAGTGGAGTCGTAATCGTAGAAGACTATATCCATTGAAAAAAACAGTTTTGAAAAAAAAAAAATAATAATTTCAATAGTGGATTTTAAATTTCGACAGAAAGATGATGAAAGAACACAAAAAAATTGCATTGATTGTTGATAACTACCCTGCCCACTTTCTCTGGGTGATTTCAAAACTTACAAGTATGAAGCTTGTTTTCTTCCCTCTGAATACCTCTTTGGAACTGCAACCAATGGACCAATGCATTAACAAGAATTCGAAAATGCACTACTGAAGATGCATACTGAACAAAATTATACTGAGAATAGAAACCAAGCAACCGATAGATTCTGTTATAGATTTGCAGATGTGCATATCAGAGTTGGCAAAAGTGTGAAGTCAAGATATGACGGAAACAACGATTAAGAATTGCTTTGCAAAAGCCGGTTTTGCTAAAATGCTAATTAACATCCACGGGAGGGATGAACTACTACAAGACATTGAGCAGTCTTGGGAATAACTCCAAGCAAGAGGCTTGATCAGAGGAGAAATTGTTCTTGACGAATTTTTTGAAGTTGATAATGATGTCATAGTAGCTGAATTTCCGAGTGACTCCAACATTTTGGAGCATATTTAAAAATACTAGTGACAATATTGATACAGCTTTTTGTGAATTAACGATGAACAGACACAATTTGGCCTTAGTAGCCCTTGTGTCATTAAATCGAATAACAATAACATCATCATCATCTTCGCACAATATCGACGATGAAGTGGATGAAAATGAGGGTAATAGCAATATTAAACATTCCAAACAAGAAATGTTGGCAACAGTTGAAACTTTGCGTTGAGACCTTCAGTGGGAAGAAAATGCAACAGAAAACATATTTGAGTGTTTAAAAAATGGGAACATTTTTATGAACGGTGTACAGTAGAATCCAGTGTACAACAAAAAATAACCAAATATTTTATGACATAATTCTTAAAAGAATTATGTCATAAAAGGAGGTTAGGCAGGCGAAGGCAGAGTACGAGAAATCTTTGGCAAGGGATGCAAAGAAAAACAGCAAAGAGTTCTTTACTTATGTAAACTCTAGAAGGAAGGGGATGAATCAGATTGGTCCACTTGATATCGATGGGTCAACTGTTGATGATCCTGCTCAGGTAGCTAACAAACTAAATGAATATTTTGCATCGACATTCACACATGAGGAGTTATTTAGCGAGGGGAAAGCCAGAGGTGTATGCAACTCTAGCAGCAAGCTAGAGAATCTTGTAATAACTGACAGTAAAGTGGAGGAGAATCTGTTGAAGATAAACACAAGAAAGGAACCCAAGGTGGATGGGATCTATCCAGTTATATTAAAGGAGGCAGCAGAGGAAGTAAGCAAACCCTTAGCCATAATTATGAGAGCTTCCTTGAACTCAGGGGAGGTACCCGCAGACTGGAGATGTGCAAATGTGACTCCAATTCACAAAGGAGGATCAAAGGCTGACACGAGCAATTATAGACCTGTGAGTTTAACTTCTGTTCCAGGAAAATTAATGGAGGCACTAGTTAAAGAAGCACTGCAGGATCATTTAGACAAGACTTCAGTTATAGCTCGGACACAGCATGGTTTTGTTAAGGGGAAGTCTTGCCTGACCAATTTGATTGGATACTATGATGCAGTCACAAAGGAACTGGATGCAGGGAATAACTTTGATATTATATACTTGGATCTTAGAAAGGCTTTTGATACTGTTGCACATGGAAGACTGCTGCACAAATTGGAGCAGTGTGACATTGGAGGCAAATTGCTGCTGTGGATAAAGGGGTGGCTGAAGGGGAGAAGACAGAGAGTGGTAATCAATGGACACTGCTCATCGTGGACTAATGTTATTAGTGGAGTCCCTCAGGGTTCAGTATTGGTCCATTATTATTTTCTGTATTCATAAATGATATTGATGATGGTATTTCAAGCTTAATGTCCAAGTTTGCAGACAATACAAAGGTTGACAGGGTTGTTAAGGACACTAGTGACAGTATACTGCTGCAGCAGGATCTAGAAAAGTTGAGCAGATGGGCTGAGAGGTGGCAAATGAAGTTTAACATTGACAAATGTAAAGTACTACAAATGGGAAACAGCAACCCCAGAGCAACGTATCAACTCTGTGGTACTACACTGACAGTGGTAGAGAATGAAAGGGACCTGGGGGTGGTTGTGCAGGCAGATATGAAGTTCTCTGAGCAGTGCAGACAGGCTGCAAGAGTAGCTCATGGTGTATTGTCAATGATATACAGGAATTTTTCCAGCAGGGATAAGGAGGTGATTATTCCATTGTACAAGGCAATGGTCAGGCCACACCTAGAGTACTGTGTACAGGTTTGGAGGCCTCATTTCAAGAAGGATGTAGAGCTGCTGGAACAAGTACAGAGAAGGGCAACAACATTAGTGAATGGAACAAAGGGGTGCTCTTACGAAGAAAGGCTTAAGTTTTGCAAATTACAGTGTCTGGAGACTAGGCGCCAGCGAGGTGATCTGATAGAGGTGTATAAAGCATTGAATGGTTTGAGCATGCTCAATGCTGATGGGATTCTTCCTCTCGCTCAGAATAATCACCTGAGAGGGCATAAATTCAAATTGAGGAAAGACAGATGTAGGATAGACGTGCAGAAATTTGCCTTTAGCCAGCGAGTGGCTGGTTGGTGGAACAGACTTCCATCCCTTGTCGTGGAAGTTGATAGCCTAAATAAGTTTAAGGCTCAGCTAAACAGGTATTTTGAACGAACAGAGGGGTGAAGTGGAAGGTGAAGCCTGGATTCTACATTTAGCTGGTAACATATGTATATACAACTATACGTGCAACTGTTTTTACTCTTAGTAACAATAACACAGCCCATGTACAGTAAACACCCGCTATTCGCGGGGGTTACGTTCCTGAGAAATGTCGCAAATACCGAAAACGCGAATACTGAGTTATGGCTCCCATAGTAATAAAGGGGTTCCGTTCCAAAGTATGTAATATATAAGAAAAACTAGTCTAAAATTTTGTCTATGTATATATTATATGTACTTTCATAATATGACTATGTACATACACAGTACATAGTGAAATGCAAGCATATGGCATCGAAATGAAAATAAGAAACAATTTCATATTGAATGTAATATTTATTAGAAATTTCAAACAAATCTTTCAAACCAGCACCTTTGCTATCTAAAAAACTTATCCCGCCAGTGCTATCACCAGTTTCGCTAAAGTGCTGATAAAGGAGTTTTGCCTTTTCACGAATGATGAGTGAACTTAACGGAATTTTATTTTGAGTTCGGTCTTCTATCCACAGATTTAAAGCTTTTTCCATCTTTTCTAATTTAACATCATGAGTAACAGAGCAATTTTTGAAGCAATTAGCGCGTTTTCACGGACACTACGGCGGATTTTTTCTTCCGATTTTTTGATTGATCGTACCGTTGACTCATTGATTTTATAATGTTTTGCCACTGAGGAGACACTATCACCATTAGAAATTTTGTCTAATAACTCAATTTTATTCGCTAATGTCATCACCTTCTTTGATATTTTCACATTTCTCTTGTTATTCGTAGCCATATTTTTGTACGGGTTAGAAAGAACTTGTCCACAATAAAGTCACTTTCTTCTGTTACACACTCGAAAAAGTCTGTTTTACACAGCAAAACGGTAGATTTATCACTTTTGTAAGCATATCAATTTATAAATTGATAAATTTATTCAATTTATACGCATATAAATTAAAAGCAAACGACGAAACCTTCCATGACAAGCGCATAACACATACTGAACAAGGATTAGCGAGAAACATCCACGCTCGCGATTTTGTCAACCCTCTCCCACTCACCCACCCACTGAGCGCTGGTTTGACCGGGAAAGATAATTTTAGCCGCGCCCATGTTTTTTTATGGCGGAAAATATTCACGGCGCTTTAAAATTCAAATTTTTTTAGGTTTCATTTTATATTAAATCAGTGATCGCGAATACAGATACCGCAAATAGCGGGAGTTTACTGTATTTGATTGTTCCATGAGGATCCCCCAGCAGGTCTTGAAATCGCCAACAGCTTGTTTTTTGGAGGCAGTTGCATGTTCTCCCAGAAGCAGTGCATAAAACACTTTAACCTCTGCCTGCAGTGACTGTTAATCTATTAGGCTGTGTAAGTAACCTCCCCCTTATACTGCTTTGATAGTATCAGCAAATATTCTTCTACTGCTTCTTTTTAAGCATATCCTTATCTCTGTAGAAACAGCCTCTTCTATTAACAAGCACAGATCACGATGGGAAAAATTCTACCCCATGAGACTTGCACTCTCTCCAGGGATGAACTAATTGTCAAGGCTCTCATCATGTAGTCCCTCCTATTGTGCCTGGGCAGGATTGCAGACACTTTTAATTTCAATCCCATCTTGCAAATTTTTCACAACATTGTCTAGTACTTATTAATTAGATCCTCAGATCTCCTACTTTTAATATCATTAGTGTTAACATTTACAACAAAATCATCTCTTGTGCTCTTAAAAGATAATAGCTGTTCTAGAATATCATCTATTTTAGCCCGCAGCAGCAGATATACCCTGGTTCTGTTCCACTTGTTTCTTTTTGCACAATATATTTCCCACTTCCCTGACAGTCGAATTGCCAACTATAGCAATTTCCTGTGGCTCCAAGGATATCTGTCTCAAAGGATGCCTTTTTAGCATTAGCATTAGTAGAGGCATTTGATGCAAGAAAGCAAGCTTATGCAGCATCAGCCAAAAAAAAAAAAAAAAAAAAAAAATCACTCCCACTTCACCCCTCTGTTCGTTCAAAATACCTGTCCAGCTGAGCCTTAAACTTATTTAGGCTATCAACTTCCACGACAAGGGATGGAAGTCTGTTCCACCAACCAACCACTCGCTGGCTAAAGGCAAATTTCGGCACGTCTATCCTACATCTGTCTTTCCTCAATTTGAATTTATGCCCTCTCAGGTGATTATTTTTAGCGAGAGGAAGAATCCCATCAGCATTGAGCATGCTCAAACCATTCAATGCTTTATACACCTCTATCAGATCACCTCGCTGGTGCCTAGTCTCCAGACACTGTAATTTGCAAATCTTAAGCCTTTCTTCGTAAGAGCACCCCTTTGTTCCATTCACTAATCTTGTTGCCCTTCTCTGTACTCATTCCAGCAGCTCTACATCCTTCTTGAAATGAGGCCTCCAGGCCTGTATACAGTACTCTAGGTGTGGCCTGACCATTGCCTTATACAAGGGAATAATCACCTCCTTATCCCTGCTAGAAAAATTCCTATATATCATTGACAATACACCATGAGCTACTCTTGCAGCCCGTCTGCACTGCTCAGAGAACTTCATATCTGCCTGCACAACCACCCCCAGGTCCCTTTCATTCTCTACCACTGTCAGTGTAATACCACAGAGTTGATACGTTGCTCTGGGGTTGCTGTTTCCCATGTGTAGTACTTTACATTTCTCAATGTTAAACTTCATTTGCCACCTCTCAGCCCATCTACTCAACCTTTCCAGATCCTGTTGCAGCAGCATAGTGTCAGTAGTGTCCTTGACAACCCTGCCTACCTTTGTATCATCTGAAAACTTGGACATTAAGCTTGATATACCATCATCAATATCATCTATGAATACAGAAAACAATAATGGACCCAACACTGAGCCCTGAGGGACTCCACTAATAACATTAGTCCACGATGAGCAGTGTCCATTGATTACCACTCTCTGTCTTCTCCCCCTCAGCCACCCCTTTACCCACAGCAGCAATTTGCCTCCAATGTTACACTGCTCCAATTTGTGCAGCAGTCTTCCATGTGCAACAGTATCAAAAGCCTTTCTAAGATCCAAGTATATAATATCAAAGTTATTCCCTGCATCCAGTTCCTTTGTGACTGCATCATAGTATCCAATCAAATTGGTCAGGCAAGACTTCCCCTTAACAAAACCATGCTGTGTCCGAGCTATAACTGAAGTCTTGTCTAAATGATCCTGCAGTGCTTCTTTAACTAGTGCCTCCATTAATTTTCCTGGAACAGAAGTTAAACTCACAGGTCTATAATTGCTTGTGTCAGCTTTTGATCCTCCTTTGTGAATTGGGGTCACATTTGCACATCTCCAGTCTATGGGTACCTCCCCTGAGTCCAAGGAAGCTCTCATAATTATGGCTAAGGGTTTGCTTACTTCCTTTGCTGCCTCCTTTAATATAACTGGATAGATCCCATCCACCCCAGGTGCCTTTCTTGTGTTTATCTTCAACAATTTCTCCTCCACTTTACTCTCAGTTATTATAAGATTCTCTAGCTTACTGCTAGAGTTGAATATACCTCTGGCATTCCCCTCGATAAATAACTCCTCATGTGTGAATGTCGATGCAAAATATTCATTTAGTTTGTTAGCTACCTGAGCAGGATCATCAACAGTTGACCCATCGATATCAAGTGGACCAATCTGATTCATCCCCTTCCTTCTAGAGTTTACATAAGTAAAGAACTCTTTGCTGTTTTTCTTTGCATCCCTTGCCAAAGATTTCTCGTAATCTGCCTTCGCCTGCCTAACCTCCTTTGTAACTTGGTTACAGATCAACTTGTATCTATCATAGGCTTCTGTGTCATGTGTTAATTTGTATGTATTCCATGCATGTTTCTTCTCTGCCATATGCCTCATCAGTTCATCTGACATCCATTTAGGCCTAAACCGTGAACAATATTTCTTAGTTGGTATGTAAAGTCTAGTAGCTTCCAAGATAAGTTCTTTGAATGCTTCCCATTTTGCATTTACTGTTGGTAACATCATCTGTTGGTCCCACTGTATAGAATTTAAATACTGGCTCAGTCCATCGTAGTCGCCTTTACGAAAGCAATAACCCTTCCCTTTACCCCTAATGGTAGTTACCTCTTTGAGTAAATCCCACTTCAGCACACTGTAATCACTGCCACCTAGTGGTTCATTTATCTGCAGATTCTTAATGCATGAAGAATCACTGCTGATAATCAAATCAAGAGTATTCCTCCCTCTAGTTGCCTCACGAACATGCTGATGTAGAAAACAATCATCCAATAAATCCACAAAAGCCTTGCTAGTGTGTGAGTGACCAGCCCACAAATTCCAGTCAATATCTGGGAAATTAAAATCTCCCATTATAAGACTCTCTGATTTACTGGCCCACTCTATTTCCCTGTACAGTTTCTTATTATACTCATCAGAGTCATTAGGCCTATAGCACACTCCTACTCTCAATTTTGATCTCCCAATGCTTATGTCACACCAAACTGACTCAACACTGCACTGTCCAGCGATGTCCACTGGCTTCACCTCCTTGGATTTTATGTATTTCTTAACTAATAGCATAACCCCTCCTCCCTTCCTATCCAGTCTATCTTTTCTGTAGACGTTTTACTCCCCAAATTCCAGTTCTGCATTCCTTATATCTGTGTGACACCAAGTCTCTGATATCCCAACAATATCTGCCTTTGATGTTTTGAGCAATACCTCAAATTCATCAAATTTATTTACTAAACTCCTAGCATTGGTGTACAAGCAAGTATACATGCACCTATTTCTATTCTTAGCTACCCTAACACAACCCATGTGTTTACTTGTACCGCAATGACTCCCAGCAGTCTCTGAAATATCCTGAATCTTGTTTTTCAGGCTTCTGCTCATTCCAATAGAAGCAGTGCAAGAATCAAAAACAGGACCGCATTTAGCAGTCACGGGCTTGAACCCCACCCCCCAGGCACGTGTACTTATGCACCACGTGCCCTAACCACTCGGCTACGGACATCCATCCATCCTACGGACATCCATTTTGTTGTCGTATGTTGGAGCATGGGCATCAAGCATTGAGATAAATGCTTGATGGGTCCTGCGAGGGCATTGACCCCACTTCTCAAGCCCTCGTACATGTCTACAAACACACACACACAAAGGCAATCCCAATGGATGTATCATGTCGTGTTAGAGGTAGCTTAAAAAAAAAAAAAAAAGCAAAAGCACAATTAACACCCATAACATCATCCTGATTTGTAGAACTGTCCTTGGAAGTTCAACTGAACAAAAGCTTTTCCGCTACTCAGAGCTCATTGCTTTGGTTCTGCTGTCTGGGTGATTTTAGTCCATATTTAATTCAAAAACAATGCCCAAAACTAAGAGATCGAAAAGAATAATGCAATCTCACTTATTTATCAGCAGCAAAAACTTGCTCTTTTAGATTTTGTTACATACTATGGATAAATTCATGTTATTAAAACATCTTTGTATTTCTCTAAAATATAGTTTATAGGCCTCTTCTGATACAAAACCACACAGAAAACCAAGTTTTGCTGATATTAAGACAATAACAATGGTGGCAAATTTTGAATGCCCTTTCAATACAACACAACAGCCACAGAAGTCGATTAAGATTAAGAGCAATTAAGCTGGCATTTAAGGGCAACCAAGTAACAAACAAAGTCATCAAATTAATCAGAGAATCACAAATGATAACTACATTACTAATTTTAAATCAAAAGTTACAAAGAACAATTTTTAAGCAATAAAGAAAGTTCCACAGCAGCTCCAGCAAAAGTTATCCATCCAGATAGCCCATATTTTGCAGTTCTCAATGTTGAACTTTAGTTGCCACTTCTCAGTTACTAATCTCATCAAGTCATCTGACCCATTTAAGTCTAAACCTTGAATAGTATCTCCTACTTGGTATGAAATGACAAGAAGCTTCTATATTTACATCTCTGATTGCTTTATATTTAGAATTTACTGTTGTAACATCCTCACTTGGCCCACTGAATTGATTTTAAAAACTGCCTGAAACCAATGTAGTCATCTTTAGAAAAGCAAAAACCCTTCTCAATGCTTTGACAGTAATTGCTTCTTTAAATAAAAACGACATCAATATTAGTGTGATCACTGCTACAATATTGGGTTTTTATCTGCAGTTTCTTAATGAATGAAGAGTTGCTGCAGATAATCAAATAGAGTTTTGTTTACTCTCACTGTCTCTCTAACATGCTTGAGTAGAAAACAATCATCCATTAAATCCATAAAGGTTTGGCTACACTGTGAGTGACAAATGCACAAGTTCTAGTCAATATCTGGAAATTTAAAATCCACCATTACAAGACATCCTGATTTACCGACTCAGTCTAATTGTCTGTACAGTTGTACAGTCGGCTAATGTCATGTCCTGCTGTTTCTGTATTTGCTTTCTCAGTGACCAATATAATATTATAATAAACAGCAAAGGCCAAAATGAACAGCTTTTTTTGACTCCTGTTAATATGTCCACTTATGGAACCAACCATAGGTACCCCATATACTTGTTGGTAAAAATCTCCTATGGGGTACCAATGGGCAACCACGCATTGGTACCCCATAAGTGGACATCTCTCCAAATTTTACCTCCTGAAATAGAAAACCACATTATTTCCATGTACTCTTCCCCATCCCTTAAATTTTATTGAAGGTACGTAGATGATTGTCTGCTTATAGGTAAACCACACATACCATAAATATCATCTTCCATGAGTTGAATAATGTAGATGATCGGCTACAATTCACAACTGAAAATGAAGAAAACAACAGGATCAACTTCCTAAATTTAACATTAACAAGAAATGCCACCAAAATCAACATAAAAATATATCACAAACCTACCAATAAGGGGAATTATTTACATTTTGACAGCTATGGCCCCTTTCACAAAAAATCAATCCTATTAGTCCAGTTCAATAATGCTTTCAGGTATTCATCTACAGAGGATGAATGCAAACGGGAGATCAAAATATTTAAGAATAGATTTTCCAACTGCAGTTAAACAAAACGGCTCATAAATGGCACCTTAAATACAGCCAAAAAAAAGCAGTAAAGAAAAACCAAAATGAGAAGCGCCAAAAAAACAATGGATAGAGCTCCCGTACATTGAAACATACCAACAACCATTGAAAAAAAACTTCAAAGATTCCAGAATAAATCTAGCCTTTGGCAGCTCCAAGAAACTATGGACATACCTAAAAAGCTCAGCTATCAAAAATACAATAGATTTCAAACAGCAAACAAACGTGGTTTATGCAATCCCCTGAACACCAGATTGAGATTGCATATATATATATATAGGCAGCACGAGAATATCACTACATGCAAGAATTCAAAAACATAAAAGCAGTTTAAAAGTAGCCGCAAATAACAAAGAAAAAACAGACCAAACGGAAAAAAATAATAGTTCTGAATTAGTAGCTCACCACTTAGACACAGGACATTACTCATCCTTCGAAAACGTGATAATAATTGACAAACAAGACTCAAAATTTAAATTAGAAACAAGTGAGACACTAACAAACAGATCAATAAACATACATAGACCAATAATAATCTCTGAAGAATGGGATATAAAACAAGTTTTTTTGGTTTTGTTATTTGGTTTTTAGGAGCATTAGCAACTAGGGCCATATTGCTCCGGGATATGCGGTGGTCATTCCCTGACCTTTCCGCATCCTCAGTATTTGGTGGTGACGGGCTCGAACCCCGGTCTAATCAAGAAGCATGTGCTACGCACTGCTGCTCCTTCAAACCTGGCTATGGAGGCGGCCCTAAAACAAGTGTCCTATAAGTTAAATTTTAATGGCAGAACATAACCCCTCACCACCCAAATCCAGGACCTCTACTAATGGAGATGGGTAATCACACACCCAGATTTCTGAGTGGTTTCCTACCTTTCCTACCTTTTTTTTGCCAAAAAAAACATCTACAATTTCCAAATTCCCAAACTATAAATGTAATACAATGAGGCGGGAAATTCTTCCTTTTCCTCCCCACCATGCTTTTCAGATATGGCAATGGAACATGCCCAGGCTATAAAATACGGCCTTGACACGTATTCACCCTCCTTTGAAGATGGTATTAACGGAAAGCCTCCATCAGGCTTCAGGACATCATCTCCCTTTATGCCTACAATTACTCCTCATGCAAGGATTAAGGACAAAAAGCTGGCTTTTTCCTTCGTCCTCCTTCCATATAATTGCAATTTAAACAACTTCTGAATTACACCTCTCCCAGATGCAGCCATCCCTGAAGAAAACCCCAGGTAAGAGTATTCTTCTGCCTTAAAATAAAATATATAATATTCTTAAAATTTAATATTCCTTTAAAATGTCCAAAAATAGCCTACACTATCCTTTTCAAAAAATCCACAAAGTTTATTTTAAATCCATAATGAGATCGCAGATCCTCTACAAGGAAAAATTACAATAAATTATTATCATTTGTCCGATTTTACGAAAATTAGCTGGTCTCGACTACTCAAGTTGTCTGCCTAACTGTAGTAATATTAGGTGCAAGTTTAAGATTTCCAAATTATTATTAATTATTAGTTTTAAGAAATCTAAAATGTTGTAAAGTACACATTTTCTGTCAATGGTTATAATGGTTATGAGTATTTTATCAAATTTATCATACATATAATTGCTTTGTATACCCCCTCCCCACCTTCCCGCCAAGTTGCCTGGAAAGGGAAAGTGGTGAAAAAAAAAAAAAAGTAAAGTTAAATGTACTAATGAAATGTAACTCATGTCTAATATGCAAAGAAAACTGTTTTGGTACAAAATCCTTGATTTTTTCTTCAACAAAATATTAATGTACCATTTTGCCATTACTTTCTCTAAATGAGACTACCTGCTGTAATTACTTTCCCCCTTTATTTTTATTTTTACAAAATTGGCATTCTTTTTTCTTTTGATTTTCAGCTTATAACTTTAAATATAATCTATGCAGGGTCTATGTATGGGAATTTTCCCAAAAATTAGACTGAAAATAAACTAGAATATTTGAAGTTTCACTCACAAGATAACTTTTAACCCTGTAACAGTCAAGTAACCCTGTAACTCACAAGATACCCTGTAACAGAATAAACCAAGAGACTGCTTGTACCATGTTTATAAATTTATTTTGTAAGCTGTCGATAAGTTTTAAATAAATTTTATAGTAATTTCACACCCAAATATGTAACTGATACAAATAGGTTAATAAAAAATAAGGTCTATAGTATTTACAAAATTACTTACCACCCATCTCTGAGTCACAGAAGTTTCTCCAATTAAATTACTCAGCAAATTTGCACTGGAAAAAAAAAAAAAAAAAAAAAGTCAGAGATATATCTTTTTTGGCAGATTGGTGAAAAAAACTTAAAGATGTAAATTCATTAAATAGATTCTTCACATTTATTTAGAGCAAGAATTCTTGACCTATTTGTGGTGTTTTTAAATTTTACAATTAGCTGTAGGGCATTTCTAGTGTGTTACTCAAAAATAAAATCAATCTGATTACTCTGCGACATGCACATTAATAGTATGTGTGTGTGTGTGTGTGTGTGTTTTAGGGATTTAATGGCGAATAAGCTGCTGGGGCTATAGTGTGGCTCACATTACTATTATAAACAAAGGTGGCATCAGTCCATTAAATTTAAAAACCACCAAGAACCAGAAACATTTGCAAGAGTAAAGACAACAGGAGTACTGAAGAGCTTTCAAAATTCTACTGGAACATGCAACAGTCTGGAAAAAAGAACTGGCAAAACAAAAATTGACAGTAAAAGTGTGATTTAGGCCTAATGATTGTGATTAGTATAACAAACAATTACAGAGAAATACACCATGCCAGTAAATCAGAATGTCTTATAATGGGGATTTTAACTTTTCAGATATTGACTGGAACTGAGTTGCCCAGTCAGAAGACTGAAGACTTTTAGGGATTTATTGGATGACTGTTTTTCTACAGCAGCATGTTAGAGAAGCAACAACAGGAGGCAATACTCTTGATCTTATCAGCAGCAATTCTTCTTGCATTAAGAACCTCCAAGTAACAGAACTTCTGGGTGGCAGTGATCACAGTGTGCTTATGTGTGATTTACTTAAAAGGCATAACTGCTGTAAAGAAAAGAGCTTTTGCTTTCATGGATGAAAACAGTGTTCAAAGACAGGTTTTAAATTCTATACAGGGTGTCTCAAAAATACACGGCATAACTTCAGGAATGGGTTCCTCATATGCAGACAATAAAAATATTTTATATCAACACAGTTCTGGAAATGCTTGGTTTCCGGGTTATTAACTGGAATGTCTTATCTCCCACAGGTGATTTCCTTCATCACAAGGTACTGACAGAATCTGGTGGTTTTTCATTCCGCCCTTTTACTCAAATCAGGAGCAAGCGGATGTGCACTTTATGTACGGTTTGGTGGACGGCAATGCTCTGGAGGTTCGTCGTTTGTACCACGAAAGGTTCCCAGAATGAAGATGTCCAGACAGGAAAACGTTTGAGGGTATCCATCGCCGCCTTTGTGAACATGGGACCTTTACACCTCGTGCTGCCGACAGAGGATGACCAAGATCTACGACTCCTGAAGTAGAGTGGTGGACCAACTGCCAGGCCTCCACGCTCACTGATTTAAACCCACTAGATTTCTTCTTGTGGGGCCATTTAAAGTCATTGGTGTATTCGACTCTGGTAGCTGAGTTTCCACAATCAAATTATGGCAGGTTGTGAGACAATAAGAAACATGCCAGGAATTTGGCATCGTCTTCGTGAGTCCATGAGACATCGATGTGAGGCCTGTATTCAGGCAGAAGGTGGACATTTTGAACAATTACTATAAGGTGATGTGAACAGTTAAGTGTCATAGATAGACCTTCAAAACTCGGAAACCAAGCATTTCCGGAACTATGTTGATATAAAATATTTTTATTGTCTACATATGAGGAATTCATTCCTGAAGTTATACCATGTATTTTTGAGACACCCTGTATAGTGGGGACATCTGATGATGTTAAAAACACTAAATCCTCAATGAGGAAGCATTCAGGGAAGTAATCGCATAAGCCAATAGGCTTTTCATACAAATTAAGAAATATTGTTCTAGGTTTAGCCCTAAATAGATGTCAGATGAACTGAGAGACTTGTAGCAGAGAATAAAAATGCATGGGATGCATATAAATTATCAGATGACAAAGAAGCCTATGGTAGATATAAACTAGTCAGTAATCAAGTCACAAATGAGGTTAGGCCAAGAAAGGTACATTACAAAAAGTAACAGCATATTAGCAGGCATACCTTGCTAATATGCTGGGGTAGGTTTCAGACCACTGTTGTAAAGTGAATATCGCTTTTAAGCGAATCACAGGCTCTTTTTCACTTGCCAGTGCATATAAAAGACTTAAAACATATTTACGCTATCATTTATTAAGTTCATAATAGCACTAGGCCAAAAAAACAATGCAAAAGTAAAATAATAAAAAAAATGCTACAATACTGTATTACTAAACTTAAAACATTTTTGTCCTTTGCTTATGGTGACTGATGAATGAACATTGTAGAAGTAATTATGGAAGGAAGGCTGAGGGAGATAGTGGAGCTTCATTATCTTAGCCTTCAATGAATCTTATTTTCTTTGCTGGTGGAGAGTCTTGCCTTGATGGTGATGGCTGTTGAATGGTAGGGATACTTGCTGTTGAATGATAGAGCTAATTGCCATTGAAGGTTGGTGTGGCTATGGCACTTTCTTAAAATAAGACAACAAATAAGTTTGCCTCATTGACGTTTCCTTTCACGAAGGATTTCTCTGTAGCATGCTATAATGTTTGATAGTATTTTATCCACTAGTAGAACTTCTTTCAAAATTGGCATAAATCCTCTCAAAGCATGCCACTACCACTATCAAGTAAGCCAACGTGTGTTCTAAATCTTTCATTGTCATTTCAGCAATGCTCATTGGATCTTCGCCAGGAGTAGATTCCATCTCAAGAAGTAACCTTCCACTGACCGGGCTAGCCAGGTGGGTAAAGTGCCTGCCTGGCAACCCAAAGGTCGTGGGTTCGAATCCCACCTCGGGCTTGGATCAAAGTAAAATGCAAAAACTTTGGGAGGTGCATTATGGCCACAGAAGCCGATGCACCAACAAAAAAAAAAAAAAAAGTAACCTTTGCTCATCTACCAAAAGCAAGCCCTCATCTGTTAATGGCTGATCATGAAATGCCAGCAATTCAGCCATATCTTCAGGCTCCAATTCCAGTTCCCTTGCCATTTCCACCACATCTGCAGTCACTTCCTTCAACGAAGTCTCGAACCCTTCAAAGTCATTCATGTGGGAATCAATTTCTTCCAAATTCCTTTTAATGTTGATATTTTGATCTTTTCCTATGAATCAAGAATGTTTTTAATGGAATCTAGAATGGTAGGACCTTTCCAGAAGGCTTTTAATTTATTTTGTCTAGGCCCATCAGAGGTGTCACTATCTAAGGCAGCTATAGCTTTAACAAATGTCCATCTTAAATAATAGAACTTGAAAGCAACAATTACTTCTTGATCCATGGGCTGCAGAATAGATGTTGTGTTAGCAGGCAGGAAAACATCTATTCTGCAGCCCATGGATCAAGAAGTAATTGTTGCTTTCAAGTTCTATTATTTAAGATGGACATTTGTTAAAGCTATAGCTGCCTTAGATAGTGACACCTCTGATGGGCCTAGGCAAAATAAATTAAAAGCCTTCTAGAAAGGTCCTACCATTCTAGATTCCATTAAAAACATTCTTGATTCATAGGAAAAGATCAAAATATCAACATTAAAAGGAATTTGGAAGAAATTGATTCCCACATGAATGACTTTGAAGGGTTCGAGACTTCGTTGAAGGAAGTGACTGCAGATGTGGTGGAAATGGCAACATTAATCTCCTTGTACATCTCTGTCAGAGCTCTTGGGTGACCAGATGCATTGTCACTAATCAGTAATATTTTGAAAGGAATTTTTTTTACTAAGCAGTAGGCCTCAACAGTGGGCCTACTTGAGGATCCTAGGATTTTCAGAATGGTAGACGAGCACTGGCATCAACTTGCAATTACCAGCTGAATTAGCCCCCTAACAAGAGAGTCAGCCTATCCTTTGCAGCTTTGAAGCCAGGCATCGACTTAGCCTCTCCCTCTATGAAAGTCCTAGACAGCATCTTCTTCCAATATAGGGCCGTTTTGCCGATGTTGAAAATCTGCTGCTTAGTTTATCCAACTTAATCAATTACCTTAGCTAGTTCATTTGGATAATTTCTGCAGCTTCTACATCAGCACTAGCTGCTTCACCTTGCACTTTTATGTTGTGGAGATAGCTTCTTTCCTTAAACCTCGTCAACCAACCTCTGCTAGCTTCAAACTTCTCTTCTGCAGCTGCCTCGCCTCTCTCAGCTTTCATAGAATTGAAAAGAGTTATGGCCTTGCTCTAGATTAGGTCCTGGCTTAAAGAAACATTGTGGCTGGTTTGATCTTCTATCCAGACCACTGAAACTTTCTCCATATTCACAATAAGGCTGTCTTGCTTTCTTATTGCTTTTGTGTTCACTGGAGTATCATTTTTAATTTCTTTCAAGGACTTCTCCTTTCAGTTCACTACTGTGCTAACTGTATGGCACGCCAAACTTAGCTTACGACCTATCTCAGTGTTCAACATGCCTTGCTCACTAAGCTTAATCATTTCGAGCTTTTGATTTAAAGTAAGAGGCTTGCGACACTTCTTTTCACTAGCACTACACTTAGAGGCCATTTTACTGTAATTAATAATTACAGTAATAACAATAACACAAGTAAAAAGTTTGAAAAATTTTGAAAATTGCCAGAATACAATAGTGACGCAAAGTGCACAAATGCTGTAAACAGACTGAGCATGGGTAACAAAATGGTGCCGGTCAAATTGCTCGATTTAGCTCAGAGTCAGCTGATGTGTGCATCACTGCTAAAAAAACCCCTTAAGAGCAAGGCAAGTGCCAAAAATAATAAACATGAATATAATTGAAAAGGGCCGTATTAGTGAAGTGCTCTAAAGCGAGGTATGCCTGTATTAACAGCAGAAGGAAGGGGTCGAAACACATTGGCTCACTTGATAACAATGGTTTAATTGTTCATGATCCTACTGAGGTTGCTGAAAAAATGAATGGCTATTTTACATCTACATTCACACATGAAGAGTTCTTTAGGGAGGGGAATACCAGAAGTCCATCAAAATCTAACAGGAAGATAAATGATTTTTGTGATAACTGAGAGGAAGGCAGAAAAGAAATTGTTCAAGCTTATCCTAAAAAAGGCACCTCGGGTGGATAGGGGTCTATCCAATTACATTAATGGAGGTAAGCTATCCAATTATATTAAGCAAAGGAGGTAACAAACCATTAGCTATAATTATGACGGCATCTTTGGATTCAGAGGAAGTTCCTATTGACTGGAGATGTACAAATATATTGCCAATTCATAACAGGGAATCAAAAGGTGACATGAGTAATTACAGACCTGTTCGCTTAACCTGTTCACTTAACTTTCCAGGCAATATAACAGAGTCTCTGGTTAGAGAGTTCACACAACACCATCTAGACAGGAATGCAATTATACTGCAGTCACAGCATGGATTTGTTAGGGGATGATTTTGTCTGATTGGATACTATGATGCAGTAACCAAGGAACTGGAATGTAAAAAATAATTTTGATATCATATACTTGGATTTCAGGAAGGCTTTTTCATACTATAACAGATAGAATATTGATTTGCAAACTGGAGCAATGATGCATTAAGGGCAAGTCACTGTTATGGATAAATGCTTGGCTGAGTTGGAGAAGAAACAGTGGTTATCAATGGGCACTGCTTTTCATGGACTAATGTTATTAGTGGAGTTTTCCAGAGTTCAGTGTTTGTTTTCTATACTTATTAATTATATTGATGAAGGTATAATCAACTTTACTGTCTAAGTTTACAGGTGATACAAAGGTTGGTAGGCGTGGTTATTGATCATAATCAGGGTAAGCTACTGTGGCAAGACCAAAAAAATTAGACACATTGACTTAGAAATGAGAGTTGCAGTTAAGCATTAACAAATGCAAGAAATTGCATATGGGTAGCAGTAATCCTAGATTAACATACCAACTGTGCGGTACAACACAAAGGGTAGCAGAAAATGAAAAATACACGGGAGGTAATTGTGCAGTCATATAGTATTAGCATTAGCTTTAGAAGAGGTATACAATAAAGAAAGCAAGCTTGTGCAGCATCAGCCAAAAAAAAAAAAAAAAAAAAAAACACTCATTTCACCCCTCCGTTCAGGCTTCCTTGCACAATATGGCTAATTATAATAATAATAATAATACCTGTCGAGCTCAGCCTTAAATTTATTTAGGCTTCCACAACAAAAGATGGAAGTCTGTTCCACCGATCAACTACCCGATGGCTAAGGGCAAACTTCCGCACATCTATCCTACAACTGTCTTTTCTCAATTTGAATTTATGCCATCAGGCAATTATTCTGAGCAAGAGGAAGAATCCCATCAGCATTGAGCATGCTCAAACCATTCAGTGCCTTATACACCTCAATCAGAGCAGCTCGCAGTTGTCTAGTCTCCAAACACTGTAATCTGCAAAACCTTTCTTTGTAAGAGAAACCCTTCGTTCCATTCACTAATCTTGTTGCCCTTCTCTGAACTTGTTACAATAGCTCTACATCCTTTTTAAAATGAGGCCTCCAGACCTGTATACATTACTCAAGGTGTAGCCTGACTATTGCCTTATACAAGGAGATAACCTCCTTATTCCTGCTAGAAAAATTCCTGTATATCAATGACATGACACCATGATCTACTCTTGCAGACAGTCTGCACTGCTCAGAAAACTTCATATCTGCCTGCACAATTACCCCCAGGTCCTTTTCATTCTCTACCACTGTCAGTGTAGTACCACAGAGTTGATACTTTAGTCTGGGGATACTGCTTCCCATATGTAGTACATTACATTTGTCAATGTCAAACTTCATTTGCCGCCTCTCAGCCCATCTGCTCAACTTTTCTAGATCCTGTTGCAGCAGCATACTGTCATTAGTGTCCTTAACAACCCTACCAACCTTTGTTGGTAGGGTTGTATCATCTGCAAACTTGGACATTAAGCCTGATATACCATCATCAATATCATTTATAAATACAGAAAACAACAATGGAACCAACATTGAACCCTGAGAGACTCCAATAATAACATTAGTCCACGAAGAGCAGTGTCCATTGATTACCACTCTCTGTCTTCTCCCATTCAACCATCCCTTTATCCATAGCAGCAATTTGCCTTCAATGCCACACTTCTGCAATTTGTGGAGCAGTCTTCTATATGCAATAGTATCAAAAGCTTTTCTAAGATCCAAATATATGATATCAAAGTTATTATTTGCATCCAGTTGCTTTGTGACCACATCATATTATCCAATCAAACTGGTCAGACAAGACCTCCCCTTAAGAAAACCATGCTGTGTCCAAGCTATAACTGAAGTCTTGTCTAGATGATCCTGCAGTGCATCTTTAACCAGTGCCTCCAATAATTCCACTGGAACAGAAGTTCAACTAATAGATCTATAATTACTTGTGTCGCCCTTTGATCCTCCTTGGTGAATTGAGGTCACATTTGCACATCTCCAGTCCATGGGTACCTCCCCTGAGTCTAAGGAAGCTTTCATAATTATTGCTAAGGGTTTGCTTACTTCCTTTGCTGCCTCCTTTAATATAACTAGATAGATCCCATCCAACCCGGGTGCCTTTTTTATGTTTATTTCAACAATTTCTCCTCCACTTTCCTCTCAGATATTACAAAATCATATAGCACACTGCAAGAGTTTAATTCACCTCTGGCATTCCCCTCCCTGAATAACTCCTCATTTGTGAATGTAGATGCAAAATACTCATTTAGTTTGTTAGTCCTCTGAGCAGGATCATCAACAGTTGAACCATCAATATCCAGTGGACAAATCTGATTCATCCCTTTCCTTTTAGAGTTTACATAGGTAAAGAACTCTTTGCTGTTTTTCTTTGCATCCTTTTCCAAAGATTTCTCATAATCTGCCTTTGCCTGCCTAATCTCCTTTGTGACTTGGTTACAGACCAGTTTATATCCTTCATAGGCTTCCATGTCACCCATTAATTTATATGTATCCCATGCATTTTTCTTCTCTGCCACATGTCTCAAGTTCATCTGACATCAATTTAGGCCTAAACCTTGAACAATATTTCTTAGTTGGTATGTAAAGCCTAATAGCTTCCAAGATTAATTCTTTGAATGCTTCCCATTTTGAATTTGCTGTTGGTAACATCATCAGTCTGTCCCACCATATAAAATTTAAATACTGTCTCAGACCTCCGTAGTCACCTTTATAAAAGCAAAAACCCTTCCCTTTACCCCTGATGGTAGTTACCTCTTTGAGTAAATCCAACTTGAGCACACTGTGATCACTGCCACCTAGTGGTTCCCTTATCTGCAGATTCTTAATGCATGAAGAATCACTACTGATAATCAGATCCAGAGTATTACTACTTGCCTCCGGAACATGCTGATTTAGAAAACAATCATTGAATAAATCCACAAAAGCCTTGCTAGTGTGTGAGTGACCAACCCACAATTTCCAGTCAATAACCGGGAAATTAAAATCCCCCATTATAGGACTCTCTGATTTACTGGCCCACTCTATTTCCCTGTACAGTCAGTCCTTGTATAACACATGTTTACATTACGCGAATTCGATCATACACGATTTATAAATAGGGGAACGATATCTTATATAACACGAACCGAATTCGCTTATGCATGATTCGCCTTTGTGTTTACAAGAAATGGCAGTCGAACGCGGAATCACCCCAACTGAACTCAACACGATAGGAATGAAGAGGAGATTCTGAAAATGTATTTATGTGTTTTTATATCAGTGAAGGGGAAACACATTTCACCATAATAACGTAAAATTCCAGCTATCGGTATTACAGCGAATGCAATTAGATCGAGTTTACTACCAGTTTATAACAGATTCCACTAGCAGAAACGTAACTGGAAATTGTTTTTATTTTTTTTATGGTAGTAACCCCTAGAAATGTGCTTTAGTAAAATGTGAGGTCGTAATAGTGTATCTCTGCCTTTACGGTGTTGTTTATTCAGTTGCTACACGCGCGCAGCTTTGTTTATGTGTATCAAGCGTGCCTCCTCGTTTTGTAATTGTGCTTTATTCCCTAAAAATGAGTAAAATACTTAAAAGGTGTGAAAAGGAAGCGTCCTGGTGAAGACGATACAGATTCAGAGAGAAAAAGAAAAGCAATATCGATAAAACATAGGCAGACTGGTCAAAAATTCTTAGCCGGGAAAATTTGTATTGTCCTCACACTAGCGTTTATGGCCAAAAATTACACTAGCCTAGGGCCCACCGGGGTTTTTCCCGGTAAGGCTTATGGCCAGTCCGCCACTGTCGATAGCGAAAAAATATGAAACTGTGAAACGCTTTGAGCAAAATGAAAGACCATGTGATATTGCACGTGCTACAGACCTAAATGAGGCAATGCCGAGAATTACAAAGAATGCAGAGAAAATAAAAACAACTTTCATAGCAGGAACAACACAAAGTGTAATTAAAATCCATTAGATCAAGACACAAAGAACTGGAAGAGATGGAACGGCTGTCATCTGTTTGGATAGAAAATCAAACAAAAAACAAGTTTGCTTACAGAAGCAAAAAAGCATTAGCAATATTTTATTATGTAATAGTCGTAATAAAATACATATTTTTTATTATTTATTACATTATAATAAAATATAATATAATAATAATAAAAATATTACAAAAAAATTATAATATTATTTTTTATTACGTATTTTAATTGTTATAAAATACGTAAGTATTTTATTACGATTATTTATTGTGTTTGGTAATGTTTTGGTTACCAGTGTGTGTTCAATCTTGGGTGGTCGGCACCTAATCCTATTTTTCCCATAGGGCGTTTATATTGCACGATTGTTTCTAGGAACACAACTATCGTGCTATACGAGGACTGACTGTATAGTTTTTTACTATACTCATCAGAGTCAATTAGGCCTATAACATGCTCCTACTCTCAATTTTGATCTCCCAGTGCTTATGTCACACCAAACTGACTCGACACTGCACTGTCCAGCGATGTCGACTGGCTTCACTTCCTTGGATTTTATGTGTTTCTTAACTAATAGCATTAAACCCTCATCCCATCCTATCCTATCTATCCTTCCTGTACACATTATACTCCTCAAATTGCAGTTCTGCGTTCCTTATATATCTGTGTGACACCACGTCTCTGATATCCCAACAATATCTGCCTTTGATGTTTTGAGCAATTCATCAAATTTATTTACTAAACTCCTAGCATTGGTGTATATGCAAGTATACATGCACCTGTTCCTATTCTTAGCTACACTAATACAACCCATGTGTTTACTTGTACCGCAATGACTCACAACAGTCTCTGAAATACCCTAAGCAGCAGTCTGTTTTCCAGGCTGCTGCTCATTCCAATAGAAGCAGTGCAAGAATCCCTTCACCTCTGCCAGTGGCTACTGTTAATCTATTAGTACGTGTATCCCCCCCCCCAAGCTAGCAGTTTTCCGACCCACTTAACACTGCCTCTATAGCATCAGCAAATATTCTCGCACCCTTTCTATTTAAGTGTATTCCATCCCTGTAGAAGCAGTCTCTCCTGTTAATAAGCATATATAAAGTTTTCTGAGTAATGCAGACAGGCTGCCAGGACAGCTCATGGGGTTTTGTCTAATATATATACATTAGACTCTCGATTTTCTGGGATAGATGGTAAAAAACAAATCCCGGATAATCGATTTCCCGGTTAATCCAAAAATACAGAAATCCCCGACATATGTAAGAGATACGACGTTCCAGGACTTCGTCGAGTTTTGTGTAACTCGGGAATGACTAGTAACATATTGCTACTATACAGTATTATTATTGACAAATCTGAATTCAGCGCACTACTTGTTAACGTTTGACCATTTTCATACATTCTCATTAGTTTAATTTTCTAATCCAAATCGATCATTTTCCTTTTGTTGGTAGATGAAGTAGTACCGCTCTCACTTATTCTCTTAGTTGGAACCACAATAATGGTCAAAATGAAATTTTCTGTAAAGAACTTCACAGGGTTAAGGCGAAAACACACTATTATCACCCCGCTCGAGCTCACTTTTACTAAAGCACATTTCTGGAGGTCAACAAAAATCAAAAAAAAAAAAAAAAAATTTGCACTTTCCATTTTATTGGCGTTTCTGTTAGCGCAATCTATTATAAACGGGTAGTAAACTCGATCTTATTGCATTTGCGATAATACCCACAGTTGGAATTCTGTTGGTTTTTACGTTATTATGGTTTATTTAAAAAAAAAAAAACCATAAATAATTGTAAGAATCTTTCTCTTTTTTTCTATTTTTTTGCTTGTTACTCCGATCTCACTTGAAATTTGTGCATGTTGTGATCGTCGTTATTGATTGCTAATTATTATTATTATTTTTTTTGTTTTAAATTTTACAATCCTAAAAATAAAAAAAAAATAAAATAAAAAAATAAATAAATAAAAAATTGAGTGAAAACAAATTTACGTAAATCCGTAGTTGCGTAAGTTGGGGACTTACTGTATAGAAAAATGTTCAGCAACCTACGTAAAAAATATGCCGATAGATAAAAAAACTTACCACGTGCTACTAGTGTGTTCAATATGATGCTTCTCTTTATTTTTTGCGATGTCGATTTTAGATCTAATAGCTTCCCTTTATTTTTTACAATGTCATGAACATATAATGGTTCATTAAAGATTTAACGGATGCACTGTTTTCAAACTTTTGAATAATTTCAAGGCTTAGTTTAACTGAAAGCGCAACTCTTTTGCCTTACTATAAAAAAAATTTCGACATACCTGACATAAATAATAAACAAAATTTGTCTTTTTCTGGTGCGACGTGACACAGCAATCAACATGATGCACTAGATCAAACTAAACATTGTCTTTTTTTTTTTTTTTGAGCAGCGGGTGTGAAGACAGCAGGGGATTGTAAAATAATAGGCACATTAATCTCCCAATGACGACCTATAACGGCACTTCTTGTCGCTTATTTATGACTTGCAAAATATCTGTTTATACCTATTCTAGTTATTACTTGAATTTTATGATTTTTGGTTGATTTTTATTTGGAGTCTTGAAGTGTCCCGGTTAATCCAATCCCGGTAAATCGAGAGTCTACTGTATGAATATAGTACCTCTGATACTATATAAGTGTATATATATATATATATATATATATATATAGTATCGTTGATACCATACTATAACAAGGATAAGTAGGTGATTATCTCACCTTTAAGGCAATGGTTAGACTGTATCTTGAGTATTGTATATCGGTCTGAAGACCTCATTTTAGGAAGGATGTAGTTCTGCAGAAATGTGTGCGCAGAAGGGCAGTGTGATTTTTGAAGGGAATGAAAGGGTAGTCTTACCAAGACAGCTCTTCAATCCTGAATATGAGTTCTTTCGGGAGGGGAATGCCAGAAGTCCATCAAAATGTAACAGGGAGAAAAATGATTTTGTGAAGCAGCTGGAGACTAAGCACTACACTGAACAACAAATTTTGGGTCATATCTTTTTATAGAATGAAAGTAAGTTTATAGATGTTGGGGTGCTAAACCCAGAAACAGTGCTTAAAATGGCTCTTGTTTTCGAAAAAAGTACTTTATATTCATACAAAGTATTTTTTGTTTATATGGCAGTAAGATGTAGCTAGAAACATACTGGTGGCAAACACAGAACCTTTTGGTCTGTCACTTGTATTCAAGCTTTGGGAGCATCCTTTTTCGCCATCCAACAGTAATCGGCTAACATGGCGGTAATTCCATTTGCTTTTGTATCTTTGTTCTACTGTTGCGATTCTTGATGGAAGCGACATCATGTTCGTCACTGATGGCACCACAATTTGGCAGAAAAAAATCCAGGTGTGAGTGAAAAATGCATCTTCAATGACATGTTGAACCCCAGTTTTTCATAAGTAATGAAATCTTCCACAAGCTGCTTACATGTTGCACCCCAGTTTTTCATACGCAACGAGATCTTCCACAAACGGCGTATACTTGCCATCTTTAAAATTAACTAGAAAACCAGTCGAAACATTTCGAAAGGCTTTCCACCCTGATTTCTCGCTATCACTAAGGACACATTTGAACTATTCATCTTTGAAAAGTTCCCTTATTTGTGGACAAATGAAAATGCCTGCCTTAATCTTCTCTGTACTAAGTCTTGGGAATTTCTCTAGAAAGCATGTGAATGCAGGACTGTTCACTTCCAAAGCCTTCGTGAAATTTTTCATGAGCTCCAGTTTAATGTGAAGTGGTGGAAGCAAATTTTATTGGGTCTACTAAAAGTTCAAATGCTACGTTCTTCATTCCAGGTGTTAATGATTTTTGTTGAGGATAACAACTCTTTTCGTAGTGCATATCCTTGGCATGACTATCCCATTTGTAGAGAAAGCAACAATTCTTACTGTAACCCTTTTGTAAACATAATAAAATGGCGATTACCTTTAAATCACTAAATATCTGGTACTCATACTTCATACCGTGTACACCTAAGACGATGTTCTCTATGTTTGCACATGTTTCTTTTTTTGTGGACGGCATAAGCAAGAGGTATTTAAGGCAGCATATTTCCACTGTGTAATAACACAGCCTTAGGCTAACTTTAGAAGAGTCTATAAATAGTCACCATTTTTCAGGAATGAGCCTCATATTCATTGCTGCCAACAGATCATCAACATCCTTTAAATAGCGAGTTAACCTTCTGTTTGATAGAATTTATCATAGACTTTATTTTGAGTATGAAGTGTCACTTTCTAGAATGATCTAGAAGATTCCATTGTTGTAGTCTCGAGGTAAAAGCTCTGTCTTATTCTTTGGCAGTTCGAAGTCTCCGATGAGGTCATTAAGCTCACTGTTTGTGATTTTCACACCATAAAGGTTTGGACAAAATGGTGGATCTCTTGACGTAGATGGCTGCTGTAGTTCTTCGTGTATATATCAAATTGATCTTCATCAGAGTGTACAGAAAACAGTCGGGGGGAATTCAGGAATAGGTAAACTTCACCATGAGGCACGGGATATATTGCAGATGGCATAATTGGGTACGTACTAGTAGTAGTAGTGGCATGTGATGCAAGAAAGCAAGTGTATGAGCTTATGCAGCATCAGCCAAAAAAAAAAAAAAAATCACACCATTCCCTCCAAATCCTATCCAGTTCCTCCTTAAATTTATTCAACCTATCAACTTCCACAACGACAGATGGAAGTTTGTTCCAGCAATTAACCACCCGCTGGCTAAAGGCAAATTTCTTGCACATCTATTCTACATCTGTCTTTTCTTTATTTTAATTTATAATGCCCCCTTAGGTTCGTAATCTGAACAAGTGGAAGGATCCCATCAGAATTCAGCGTGCTCAACCCATTCAAGGCCTTATATACCTCAATCAGATCACCGTGCAGGGGCCTAGTCTCCAGCCACCGCAATTTGCAGAATTTAAGCCTCTCTTGGTAAGAGGATCCCTTCATTCCCCTCACCAATCTTGTTGCTCTTCTCTGTACACGCTCAAGTAAATCTACATCCTTCCTAAAATGAGGCCTCCAGACCTGTACGCAGTACTCAAGGCGCGGCCTGACCATTGCCTTATACAGAAGGACAATCACCTCCTTCTCCCTGCTAGCAAAATTCCTATATATCATTGACAAAACCCCATGACCTGCCCTATTTCTCAGAAAACTTCATATCTGACTGCACAATTACTCCCAGGTCTTTTTCATTTTCTACCATCTTAAGTGTAGTACCACAAAGTTGGTACGTTTCTCTAGGGTTACTTCTACCCATATGCAGTACTTTGCATTTGTCAAGGTTAAACTTCAGTTGCCACTTCTTAGCCCATCTGCCCAAATTATCTAGATGCTGTTGCAGTAGCACACTGCCATTACTGTCATTAACAACCCTGCCAACCTTTGTATCATCTGCAAACTTCGACATTAAGCCTGATATACCTTCATCAATATCACTGATAAATAATCAAAACAACAGTGGGCCCAACGCCAAACCCTGGAGAACTCCACTAATAACATTAGTCCATGAAGAGCAGCACCCATTGATTACCACCCTCTGTCTTCTCCCACTTAACCATCCTTTTATCCATTGTAGCAACTTACCCTTAATACCATTCTGCTCCAATTTGTACAATAGTCTTCCATGCGCAACAGTGTCAAAAGCTTTCCTGAAATCCAAATATATGATATCAAAATTATTTTTTGCATCCAGTTCCTTTGTAACCACATCATAATATCCTATCAAATTTGTCAGACAAGACTTTCCCTTAACAAACCCATGCTGTGTCTAAATTATTGCTGCAGTCTTGTCTAGATGATCCTGCAATGCATCTTTAACCAGTGACTCCATTATTTTACCCAGAACAGAAGTTAAACTAACTGGTCTGTAATTACTCTTGTCACCCTTCGATCCCCCTTTGTGAATTGGGGATACATTTGCACATCTCCAATCCGTGGGAAACTCCCCCGAGTCCAAGGATGCTCTCATAATTATGGCTAAGGGTTTGCTTAGTTGCTTTGCCGCCTCCTTTAATATAACTGGATAGATCCCATCCACCCCAGGTGCTTTTCTTATGTTTAACTTCAACAATTTCTCCTCCACTTTGCTCTCAGTTATTACAAAATCATTAAGTATTGTGCTACAATTTGATAACCTTCTGCCATTTTGAAACCTTAATAATTTCTCATGTGTGAATGTAGATGTAAAATACTCATTCAGTTTGTTTGCTATCTGAGCAGGATCATCAACAGTCGAACCATCGATGTCAAGTGGACCAATCAGATTCATCCCCTTCCTTTTAGAGTTTATATAAGTAAAGAAATCCTTGCTGTTTTTCTTAGCATCTTTTGCCAAGGATTTCTCGTAATCTGCCTTCGCCTGCCTAACCTCCTTTGTGACCTGATTACAGACTAGCTTATATCTGCCATAGGCTTCTGAGTCGCTTGATAATTTATATGCATCCCATGCATTTTTATTCTCTATAACGAGTCTCATTAGTTCATTAGATAACCATTTAGGCCTAAACCTTGAACAATATTTCTTAATAGGTATGAAAGTAGCATCAACGATTAATTCCTTGAATGCTTCCCACTTAGAATTTACTGTTGGTAACATCGTCAGTTTATCCCACCGTACAGAATTTAAAAACTGTCGGAGACCACTGTACACTTTTCCTCCAATGTCATCCCTTTTCTAATAGGAGACAGCATACAGAAATAACAGTCTGTGACGTGATTTGTTGGCTCCCTCCGTATCATGGGCACTGTGAAAGGCATAAAACGTTCCTTTCGATTCACCAACATGTTGAGTTCTGATGAACAGGTGGTGCAGCATACGTGTGGAGTCCAGTTCTTGTCCTATTGCCTATTTTACATCTAAAGTACTTCTTATGCTTTCCATAACTCAAGCCTTTTTTATGGCTTGAGTTAAAGGATGCTTTTCTTGAAGCTAACATGACTTCTTCTCATACGTAACATAAGTCATCCAGACTATTCACACAATTACAGGGCATATTAATCTTACATGACAAAAATACTGTGCAAAAAGTAGGAATCGCGCAGAGAGCCATTAATCAAGAACAAATCACCCAGTACCTAACTGTATTCGAGGATTACTGCAACAGAGTTGAAGATGCATTTTAGGCAATAACTTATCATGTAATGCAGAGCGTGGTGGCACTGAAACTGCAGTGTTGCAAGAGCTGTAATTAATAATGCAGGTAGCTCGCTAATATGAGATCCCAACTGTAATTTAAAAACAAGTGCCAATCAACAAATTTTAATCTGATTTTCTTGTTTAGAAGCATAAAATTAGTCAAGATTGGATATTTTTGTTTTCGTGACATTTTACATGTTGACCAGTGTTATCTGACTGAGGAGTTTAAGGCTCTCTGAATGGATTGAGCAAGTTCAATGCTGATGGTATTCTTCCTGTTGCTCAGAGGAATATGTCCCCAACGATCCTTTCTGAGGAAGAAAGGATCGTTGTAGGGTAGATGAGTTGTGGTTTACCCTCAGGCAGTGGGTTTAATTGCTGGAACAAACATCCATCTGTTGTTGTGGAAGTGGGCAGTTTGAATAATTTCAAGGAAGAACTAGATAATGTTTTTTTTTGTTTTGTTGTTTGGTTTTTTTAAGGAGCATTAGCAACTAAGGCCACATTGCTCCGGGATATGCGGTGGTCATTCCCTGACCTTTCCGCATCCTCCGTATTTGGTGGTGACGGGCTCGAACCCCGGTTTAATCAAGAAGCGTGTGCTACGCACTGCTGCTCCTTCCCACCTGGCTACGGAGGCGCCGAAGAACTAGATAAATTGTTTGGGCACAAGGAGTGGACAGATAATGTGGGAGGGTTTTTTTTTTGGTTTATGCTTCATAATCTTGCTTTCTTGCATCATAATCCACCACTACTAATAATAATAATAAAAAGAAGTATTGTATTAAATACAGTACTTTTCTCTTCAATCACGAAACAATAATTATCACCCTTGAAACTATACACTATTCAATTCAAGTTATAGATAAGAATAACCACAAGGAACTCTGATCACTGGAACAACAGCTTCTCAATTTTAATTCTGGAAATATATTTTGTAATAAATGGATGAAGTTGTTTATTTGTGAAGAGAGCTTTATTTGAGTGAATTGTTTGAACACACCAACACTCATCATAATGCAAAATAGCAGACTTGTTTAAATATAAGATCGATATCATACCTTTATTGTAGAAAATCTCGACCCGAAGCTCACATCAAACTAATCCGATTAATGTAATATAAAATCTTTAAGCATTAAAATCTTTAAAACCATAAACATATCCCTATTTAAGGATTGTTGAATTATATGATATTATATAAAAAACTAAACTTGTCTTCAATTCACATAGTCTGCCAGCTGACACTAAGGAAGGAAGAGCCAAGTGCAGCCGATGCACATCAACTTACCCTAAACTAAACCCATTAGCATTGATACACCAGAAAGAGAAGACAATTGTCAAACTGTATTAAAACTATATTAAATTAAAACCGTATTAAAATATTCTAAGGTTGAACTTCTTAATACATGACCAGGTATTTCGGTTGTAAACCATGCTCACAATAAGTAACGAGTTAAAAACAATATCCACTCTCTTATATTTTAAAATAGGCGCATCGCTACAAGATTATTACTATTCACACATGTGCGTGAAGGTCCACAAGTCCGAAATAGTATATGGTCTCCGTACATTTATAGAACAACAGTTTAATTTTATTTCAAGTGTTTCAGCTATTAACAGTTTTATGCATTCTTTCTGTGAATTAATTACTTTAGCTTCGTTAAATAGAAAAACGTGATTCTCCTGAATGGCGTGAGGGAAAGTTCAGATGCATCTGTCCTTTTCGCCCTAACAGATTCCTTGTGTTGTTGTAAACACATTGAAAGTTAATTTTGGGTAGAACCAATGTAAAAGGAGTTTCACTGCCCACAAGCAATGTTATAGACAATATTGGTTAGCTCCATGTTAGAGACAGAGGTTGGTTTCCTTATCCCCAATATCGTCTGAAGTTTACTTATCAGTTGTGCAACTAATTTGAATTCCGTATTTTTAAAAATGTTAATAAACTGCTCATACTATTGTTGTACATAAGGAACTTTAATAAAATATTTGTGTGTGGTGTTTTTAATCACCGAAACCGATTCGGATTTTAGTTTTGCCTGTCGTTAAATGTTCCTAATTATACCCAGTGTATATTCCCTGTTTAAAGATCTTGTTATAAGTTCCCTGAGTTCATCAATAAGGGTTTCTTGTGTAGAACTATACCTATACGCATTGTGAAATTGGTTGAAAATGATACTCCTTTTATAAGTAAAAGGGTGGTAGCTTGAATAATGTAAAAATTTTCTTGTATTAGTAGGTTTGTGATATTTTTTAAAGTGTATATTATCATTAATACTTTTTAATGTAAAGTTAAGAAAGTTTATCGAGTTCTCACCTGATTTTTCTTGTTCCAAAGTGAATTTAAGTCTTGTGTGTATATTATTAAAAGAACTCATAAGATTATTTACATTGTTTTCATGTGAAATAACAAGGATATCTTTAAATACCTACCATAAAATGTTAACCTGGGAATATACAGATTTAAGTGTAATTGTTCAATAGTATTGAGATAAATTGCAGGTACTAAACAACTCAGACTAAGCCCCATGAGAAGGCAAAAAATTGTCTGTAAATATCCAATTGAAAGCCAATATAATTAGCCTCTATAAGAAATCAGATTAAATTAAATATTTCGGCTATAGGCAACTTGGTTTGATTTAAGATTATTGCATTACTATTGATCAAATCCCATAAACTGCATTTTGAAAAAAATACCAGACTGTATGATGAGGTGCATATGAACTCCTTTAATGTGTTTACTATTGAGGCTAAAAATAATATGCAAATATGCAGTTATCATTGTCATGTGTGTAAATGACTTATTGACCACTCTGTGAGTAGTCAATAATTTGAAGGTCATTTCAGGGGGGAAAGCTGAAATGCTCCTTACACAAGCAGTAGTAGTAGTGGCATGTGATGCAAGAAAGCAAGTGTATGAGCTTATGCAGCATCAGCCAAAAAAAAAAAATTACAAAACAATGCCCTCTAAATATTTGTCCAGTTCCTCCTTAAATTTATTTAACCTATCAACTTCCAGAACGACAGATGGAAGTTTGTTCGAGCAATTAACCACCCGCTGGCTAAAGGCAAACTTCCGCACATCTATTCTACATCTGTCCTTCCTCAATTTCAATTTATGCCCCCTTAGGTTCGTAATCTGAACAACTGGAAGAATCCCATCAGAATTCAGCTTGCTCAACCCAATCAAGGCCTTATACACCTCAATTAGATTATCTCGCAGGTTCCTAGTCTCCAGTTGTTGCAATTTGCAAGACTTAAGCCTCTCCTGGTAAGAGGATTCCTTCATACCCCTCACCAATCTTGCTGCTCTTCTCTGTACACGCTCAAGCAAATCTACATCCTTCCTAAAATAAGGCCTCCAGACCTGCAGCACGCAGTACTCAAGGCGTCGCCTGACCATTGCCTTATACAGAGGGACAATCACCTCCTTTTCCCTACTAGCAAAATTCCTATATATCATTGACAAAACTCCATGACCTGCCCTGGCAGCCTATCTGCATTGCTCAGAAAACTTCATATCCAGGTCTTTTTCATTTTCTACCACTTTAAGTGTAGTATCACACAGTTGTTAACCTGGGAATATACAGATTTAAGTGTAATTGTTCAATAGTATTGAGATAAATTGCAGGTACTAAACAACTCAGACTAAGCCCCATGAGAAGGCAAAAAATTGTCTGTAAATATCCAATTGAAAGCCAATATAATTAGCCTCTATAAGAAATCAGATTAAATTAAATATTTCGGCTATAGGCAACTTGGTTTGATTTAAGATTATTGCATTACTATTGATCAAATCCCATAAACTGCATTTTGAAAAAAATACCAGACTGTATGATGAGGTGCATATGAACTCCTTTAATGTGTTTACTATTGAGGCTAAAAATAATATGCAAATATGCAGTTATCATTGTCATGTGTGTAAATGACTTATTGACCACTCTGTGAGTAGTCAATAATTTGAAGGTCATTTCAGGGGGGAAAGCTGAAATGCTCCTTACACAAGCAGTAGTAGTAGTGGCATGTGATGCAAGAAAGCAAGTGTATGAGCTTATGCAGCATCAGCCAAAAAAAAAAAATTACAAAACAATGCCCTCTAAATATTTGTCCAGTTCCTCCTTAAATTTATTTAACCTATCAACTTCCAGAACGACAGATGGAAGTTTGTTCGAGCAATTAACCACCCGCTGGCTAAAGGCAAACTTCCGCACATCTATTCTACATCTGTCCTTCCTCAATTTCAATTTATGCCCCCTTAGGTTCGTAATCTGAACAACTGGAAGAATCCCATCAGAATTCAGCTTGCTCAACCCAATCAAGGCCTTATACACCTCAATTAGATTATCTCGCAGGTTCCTAGTCTCCAGTTGTTGCAATTTGCAAGACTTAAGCCTCTCCTGGTAAGAGGATTCCTTCATACCCCTCACCAATCTTGCTGCTCTTCTCTGTACACGCTCAAGCAAATCTACATCCTTCCTAAAATAAGGCCTCCAGACCTGCAGCACGCAGTACTCAAGGCGTCGCCTGACCATTGCCTCATACAGAGGGACAATCACCTCCTTTTCCCTACTAGCAAAATTCCTATATATCATTGACAAAACTCCATGACCTGCCCTGGCAGCCTATCTGCATTGCTCAGAAAACTTCATATCCAGGTCTTTTTCATTTTCTACCACTTTAAGTGTAGTATCACACAGTTGGTACGTTTTTCTGGGGTTACTTCTATCCATATGCAGTACTTTGCACTTTTCAATGTTAAACTTTAGTTGCCATTCTCAACCCATCTGCCCAAATTTTCTAGATCCTGTTGCAGTAACACACTGTCATTAACAACCTTGCCAACCTTTGTATCATCTGCAAACTTCGATACTAAGCCTGATATACCTTCATGAATATCATTGAAAAATATACAAAACAACAGTGGGCCCAACACCGAACCCTGGGGAACTCCACTAATAACATTTGTCCACAAAGATAAGTGTCCATTGATTACCACTCTCTGTTGTCTCCCACTCATCCATCCCTTTATCCATTGTAGCAACTTATCCTTAATGCCATACCTCTCCAATTTGTAGAGTAGTCTTCCATGCAGTTCCTTTGTAACCCCATCATAATAACCAATCAAATTTGTCAGACAAGACTTTCCCTTAACAAACCCATGCTGTGTGTGAATTATTGCTGCAATCTTGTCTAGATGATCCTGCAATGCATCTTTAACCAGTGACTCCATCTGTGCTTTAACCAGGACAGATGTAGAATAGACGTGCAGAAGTTTACCTGTAGGCAGTGGGTGGTTAATTGCTGGAACAAACTTCCATCTGTCGTTGTGGAAGTTGATAGGTTATATAAATTTAAGGAGGAACTGGACAAATATTTAGAGGGGATTGTTTTGTAATTTTTTTTTTGGCTGATGCTGCATAAGCTCATATGCTTGCTTTCTTGCATCACATGCCACTACTATTACTACTATATCCGGGAAGTTAAAATCCCCAATTATAAGACATTCTGATTTACTAGCTCACTCTATTTCTCTATACAATTGTTCATTGTACTCATTCGAGTCATTAGGGCTATAACACACTCCTACTCTTATTTTTGCTTTCGCAGTGCTTATGTCACACCAAACTGACTCATCAGTGCACTGTTCATCTATATTAACTGGATGCACTTCTTTTGATTTTATGTTTTTCTTAATTAACAGCATAACACCTCCTCCCTTCCTTTCCTGTATATCCTTTCTGTACTCATTGTACTCCCCAAATTCCAGTTCTGCATTCCTTATATCTGTGTGACACCACGCCTCTGCTATCCCAACAATATCCGCCTTTGATATCTTGACCAACACTTCAAATTCATCAAATTTATTTACTATACTTCTAGCATTGGTATACATGCAAGCATACATGTACCTATTCTTATTATTAGTTACCCTAATCTCTGAAACCCCCAACACCTCACGCTCCAGGTCGCTACTTATTCTAATAGAAGTTGTGCAAGAATTGCCTTCACCTCTGCCTACTGTTAAACTATTAGTCCTTGTATCCCCCCAAGCTATCAGTTTTCCGACCCACATAACACTGCCTCGATAGCATCAGCAAATATTCTTGCACCCTTTCTATTTAAGTGTATCCCCATCCCTATAGAAGCAGTCTCTCCTGTCAACAAGTACAGTCAGGCTGAAAAAATTTCTACCCCTTCAGCCTTGCACAATCTTTCCAGGGCCGAATTGATCAACAAGGCTCTCATCATATACTCCCTCCTATCGTGTCTGGGCAGCATTGCAGACACTTTCAAATTCAACCCTAATTCTCGGCTTTTGTTCAACAGTGACCTGTACTTGTTAAGTAATTCTGCCGGTCTCCTACTCCTAATATCATTAGTGCCAACGTGTACAACTATATCACCTTTTGTGCCCTTAAAAGATGATATCCGCTCTACAACTTCATCAACCTTTGCCCCTGGCAGACATACCCTGGTCCTGTTCCACCTATCCTTTTTACAAAGCATGTTTCCCATTTCCCTGACAATAGAGTCACCAACAACTACTAGTTCCTGTGGGACCAGCGCATTCTGCCTTGGGGGTTGCCGCTGTGTTGCGTGATGTCCAAGTGCAAGCTCTGGCGTTGATGTGGGCAGCTGAGAGCCTGATGGGCCCCTCAATTTAGATCTTTCGAGGGCATCCACCCTGACCTTCAAACTCTCATATAGGCCCATGACAACGCTGAGTTGTCGCCTGATTTTCTTACACTCCTTACATCGTGCACACACAAAGACATCCCCCATGGCAATGTCATGTTCTGTTCCAGAGAGTTCAGCAAACATTTCACAAGTTGCACATTTTTTTAGGCTGTGATGCGTTGGAGAATCGCCCCCCCCTCAGTTCTCCCCCGAGTCACAGCACTCCTGCCACTTTGTGCCCGTTGCTTTGCTGCTCTAATTTGGGGCATGATACTTTAAATTAATAAAATCAATAAATTAAATAAAATAAATGTCAATACTACGCTATCTAATAGAAACAGTGAAGCGTATTACTCTAAATTATACGTTAGAGCTACCTAACTACCTCAATTAAAAATTTGAATTCCCTACCACTATATACAAAAAGAATGACTGCAAGATTCGAACGAAATAAGTTTTACGTATGTATTACGTATATCTACAAAAACTGTTTATCTAAATTAAAAAAAAAATAACCAGCGTAACTATAACTATAAGACTACGTATTAAGTACAATATAAAATAACAACTATGTAAATAAAAAGGCAAACACTTATCTTTTTTTCCGAGCCTGCAACTGACAGCTGTAATTTTTAAAGAGGGTTTTGCAGTTTGATCTGTATATTCATTTCTGGGGATCCCAAATGAGCAGGAATCTAACAAAAGGTAACTGCACAGTGCATTTCTTATAAATAATTATTTAAGATAGGATTTAGCAGAAGTAGTTCTGCTTTATAACATGAGAAGACAAGAATGCTATGCTACAGTTAACTTTATTGTCTACAGTTCAGCAGCACTTGACCTTATTACCTGGTCCAACTCCCTTGTGCCTTGTTTGGTAACCAGGGTTAGGCGGTGTTCCACAGCTAAGAGGCCAGATGAATAATATAACCCTACACTACATCAACCACTAACACTATCTGGGCTTTAGAGAGTACTGCATTCAACACAAGAGAACTGATTGTGGAGTTTCTGAAACCACCTGTGTGCGCGACCCTAAACACCATGTAGTATAGTTGCTGCATTCCACTGGGAACTTTATTGAGAATAGTTGTCCACATGAAATTTATGAAGTTGTCTATTTAATGAAATTCCAAGAGATAACTCTTCCAATTGGCTAAATATCAACAGGTGGTGAGTACTGTAATCATGTTAGTTTTATTTGTTTCTTGAAGGATTTCATGAAAATGTAAATTCCAGAACCAAATTCACTCCTGCAGCTACTACAAGCAGGTTTATTTCTCATGAGTTTATTTCAGTAATGCATGGTTCATTGCAAAATAAAAAGCTATGGGTAAACAGGATAAGATGAGGAGTTCTGAATTTAAACTGCATCAATCAGATTAAGGCTAGTGGAGTAAGGACACATGGTCAGGGCCCTATGATATGGCAAAGATAGTTCTGAGTAAATTCATTTTCTTTAAACTGAAATGCATGCATTTTATGTGTTGAAGAAAGTTCATTTTGTTAGTGAGAATCAGGCCCATGAATTGAATGATATCAGAAACAGGCATAATTGAAAAGATCAAGTTCAGGTTAAGGATGCATTTTAAAACCATGCTTGCAAAAAAGGAATTACAGTGGTTTTTATTCAGACAGTCTATATCCATAATATTAATTTTCCTTGATCTACAAGGAAATTTAATTTAATGAGATCTGGAGTTGCATTTCAATGGAACTCATGTTTGGTGGTGATGTGATGTAAATCTAGAAAGGTCATCTACACAGTAACCATTCAATCATATTGATCATCATTAGTCACATTGGTAATTTGAACTGAAAATAGATTAGCACTAAGCAGTATTAAATGTACAACTCCTAGACACAGGTCTGAGAGATAACAATGTAAAAGACAACCTGAGAGATTCAGGTTGTCTTTCTGTTATGAAAGATGACCTGAAAAATTATTAATTAGACACCAAACACTGTCTTGTATCCATAAGTGATTGTTAAATCGACTGATAAGAATGCCAAAAAACTAAGAATCAAAAGATTTTTTAATATCAAAGAAAACCATGACCCAAAACCCTGATATTAAAGAAACCACCACTTGCAATTTACTAAGAACTATCTTTGCCGTGTCAAGGGACAATGACCATTACTCTGATGAGTACAACAAACAATGATACAGAGAAACAGTGGGCCAGAAAATCAGAATGTCTTATAATGGTGGATTTTAACTTTCCAAATACTGACTGGAACTAGTGGGTGGCTCACTTTCACATTAGCAATATTTGGTGGATTTATTGGATGACTGTTTTCTACACAAACGTGTTAGAGAGGCAACAAGAGGGAGTACTTCTCTTGATCTGATTATCAGCAGCATTTATTCATGCATTATGAATTTGCACATCAAAGAACCACTAGTTGGCAGTGATCACATTGTACTGATGCGGGATTTGAAAACTATCATCAAGGGTAGTTTCAGAAAACTACATATCTGACTGCACAATTACTCCCAGGTCTTTTTCATTTTCTATCACCCTAAGTGTAGTACCACACAGTTGATATGTTACTCTGGGGTTACTTCTACCATATGCAGTACTTTGCATTTGTCAATGATAAACTTCAGTTGCCACTTCTCAGTGTATGTGGTCAAATTTTCTAGATCCTGTTGCAGTAGTACACTGCCATTAATGTCATTAACAAGCATGCCAACATTTGTATGATCTGCAAACTTTGACATTAAGAGAACTTCCTTGAACTCAGGGGAGGTCCTCATGGCCTGGAGGTGTGCAAATGTATCACGAATTCACAAAGGGGGTTCAAAAGTTGACACAAGTAACTATAGATCTGTAGTTTAACTTGTGTTTCAGGGAAATTAATGGAATCACTGGTTAAAGAAGCATTGCAGGATTATCTAGACAAGACTGCGGTAATAGTTAAGATACAGCAGGGGTTTGTTAAAGGGAGGTCTAGTCTGACCAATTTGATTGGATACTATGATGTGGTCACAAAAGAACTGTTGTTGTCATTTGGTTTTTAGGAGCATTAGCAAGTAAGGCCATATTGCTCCGGGAATATGCGGTAGTCATTCCTTGACCTTTCCGCATCCTCCGTATTTGGTGGTCACGGGCCCCGAACTCTGGTCTAATCAAGAATCGTGTGCTACGCACTGCTGCTTCTGCCCACCTGGCTACGGACGCACCCACAAAAGAACTGACTGCAAAAATAATTTTGATATGATATACTTGGATTTCAGGAAAGCTTTTGATACTGTTGCACATGGAGGACTGCTCTACAAATTTGAGAGGTATGCCATTAAGGGTAAGTTGCTACAATGGATAAAGGGATGGTTGAGTGGGAAACGACAGAGGGTAGTAATCAATGGATACTTATCTTTGTGGACAAATGTTATTATTGGAGTTCCCCAGGGTTCGGTGTTGGGCCCACTGTTGTTTTGTATATTTATCAATGATATTGATGAAGGTATATCAGGTTTAATGTCCAAGTTTGCAGATGATACAAAGGTTGGCAGGGTTGATAACTACATTGAAGACAGTATGCTACTCTAACTGGATCTAGACAAGTTGGGCAAATGGGCTGAGAAGTGGCAACTGAAGTTTAACATTGACAAATGCAAAGTATTGCACATAGGTAGAATAATCGAAGAGAAACGTACCAACTGTGAGGTACTAGACTCAGGGAAGTGGAAAGTGAAAAAGACCTGGGGGTAATTGTGCAGTCAAATATGAAGTTCGCTGAGCAGTGCAGACGGGCGCCAGGGCAGGTCATGGAGTCTTGTCAATGATATGAAGGAATTTTGCTAGCAGGGCCAGGGAGGTGATTATCCCATTATACAAGGCAATGGTCAGGCCACACCTAAAGTACTGTGTGTACAGATCTGGAGGCCTCATTTCAGAAATGATGTAGAGTTTCTAGAATGAGTACAAAGAAGGGCAACAAGATTGGTGAAGGGAACAAAGAGGTGCTCATACTAAGAAAGGCTTAAGCTCTGCAAATTGCAGCGCATGGAGAGTAGGCACCTGCGAGGTGATCTGATTGAGGTCTATAAGGCCTTGAATCAGATCAAGCTGGTTGAGCAAGCTGAATGCTGATGGGATTCTTCCTCTTGCACAGATTAAGAACCTGAGGGGGCACAGTTTGAAATTGAGGAAAGACAGTTGTACAATAGATGTTATGTTATTTTTGGTTTTTAGGAGCATTAGCAACTAAGGCCATATTGCTCCGGGAAATGCGGTGGTCATTCCCTGACCTTTCCACATCCTCCATATTTGGTGGTGACGGGCTCGAACCCCGGTCTAATCAAGAAGCGTGTGCTACGCACTGCTGCTCCTTCCCACCTGGCTACAGAGGCGCCGTACAATAGATGTGAGGAAAGATAGTTGTACAATAGATGTGTAGGCCAGCGGGTAGTTGATTGGTGGGACAGACTTCATCTTTTGTTGTAGAAGTTGATAGCCTAAATAAATTTAAGCCTGAGCTGGATAGGCATTTGGAACAAATGGAGGGGTGAAATGGAAGGGTTTTTTTTTTTTTTTTTTTTTTTTGGCTGATGCTGTATAAGCTTGCTTTCTTGTTGTTATCGTTGTTATTTGGTTTTTAGGAGCATTAGCAACTAAGGCCATATTGCTCCGGGGAGATGCGATGGTCATTCCCTGACCTTTCTGCATCCTCCATATTTGGTGGTGACAGGCTTGAACCCCAGCCTAATCAAGAAGCGTGTGCTACGCACTGCTGCTCCTTCCCACTTGGCTACGGAGGCGCCCTTGCTTTCTTGCATCGTATGCCTGTACTAATGCTAATTAAGCCTAATATACCTTCATTAATATCACTGATAAATAAACAAAACAACAGTGGGCATAAGGCCAATATCATTTATAAATACAGAAAACAATAATGGACCCAATACAGAACCCTGAGGGACTCCACTAATAACATTAGTCCATGAAGAGCAGCATCCATTGATTACCACTCTCAGTCTTCTCCCACTCAACTGTCCTTTTATTCATTGTAGCAAATTACCCTTAATATCATACTGTTCCAATTTGTACAGTAGTTTACTCTTCTATGCAGAACAGTGTCAACAGCTTTTCTGAAATCCAAGTATATGATATGTACTTTAGTTTAGCTATTTTCCAGCTTTCTGGGAAGGATCCCTGGGTTAGGCATTTATTGAACAGGTTAAGCAGAAATTGTGGATTTACCTGGGCGACCTTTTTTAGTATTTCTGGTTCAATGCGATCCAGTCCTGGGGATTTTTTATCCTTCATTTTGCCAAGGGCTTGCTGCAGTGCTTCAGTGTTTTCTTCCTCCACAGATTTGTTGTTGCTATTTGGTTTTTAGGAGCATTAGCAACTAAGGCTGTGTTGCTCCGGGGATATGCGGTGGTCATTCCCTGACCTTTCCGCATCCTCCGTATTTGGTGGTCACGAGCTTGAACCCCGGTCTAATCAAAAAGCGTGTGCTACGCACTGCTGCTCCTGCCCACCTGGCTATGGAAGCGCCTCCACAGAGTCAATGTGATAATTGTCATTATCTAGACAAATTTGCGTCGCTGATAAAGAGAGTATCCAAGATATTCATCATGGATTGCTCCCATGACGTTGTCATGATTCCTCATGGTGTTATTGTGGAATGGACTACTTCTCCTCTTGGCAGTAACTCGGTACACCACTCCCCAAGGGTCCGAGTTACCAGTGGTGGTAACCAGCCGCTCCCATGTAGTTCTTTTTCGCTGCCTGATCATGGAAGTGTATTGGTTTCTGGTCCTCTTGTAGTCTTCACAAAGGGCTTCCACATCAGTAGCTGGCCAAGAGGTGCGAGCTCTCTGAAAAGCTTTCCTCTTGTTATGAACAGTCCAGCATAGGCGTTCAAGTTCATGAGACAACCATGGTACAACACTTGGAAGAGGTTTTTTCTTGGGCATAGATTGATTGCAGGAGAAGGTGATGATGATGATGTCAGTGACAAGCTTTTGATGCTGCTCGGAATTCAGGGAGAGGATATCAGAAGGGTGATCCATGATTGTTGACTGGAGAGAGGTGGTGAACAGCTCCCAACTGGCTTTTCTGATGGCATAGCGGTTGATATCGTAGTGCGGAGTAGGAGTTGATTCTATATTTCTTGTGAGGCTGTATGTAATTGCTCTATGGTCGGAGGTGGTTCAGGCTTCATTGACCTGCCACCCCTTACTTAAGACACCTTACTTGAGATTGATCTTGTAACAATTGTTATGTCTATTGTAGACTCCCACATAGTACTGGAGAATGTTGGGAGGTTATTGGGCCTGTTTATTATATTAAATGGTGAGGTGGCTAGAAAGTCTTCCAAAAGCCGCCCATTATGGCAACCAGGTCGGTCAGCTGTGAGGCTGTGCCAAGCGGGAGAACAGCAGTTAACATCCGCCCCTAGGATGATTTTAGCGTTAGGTAGAGTAGTGGTAACACTTCTTAGGTAGTCAATAGCTGGGCCAGTGGGATCCACTGCAAACCAGCTACACAGGACATCACCATTTACTGTGGCCAGGCAATTCCACAAAGGTGGACTGTTTGCCCAACCATCAGTACGATGTGTTCCTTTGGAACCTGCCCATCGGAGACACCGTTTACATTGATGAATCGAACACAAGGCATGAACAGCAGCGCAATGGGGTAAGGTACTCTTTACTGATGAGAGTAGGTTCAGTCTAAGCAGCGATTCTGGATGTCAGCTAATTTGGCGAGAGGTTGGCACACCGGTATCACCCCGCAAACATCACTGAAAGGGATCGAGATGGTGGTCGAGGTGTTCTCATCTCGATATCACAGTATCACCACGCAAACATCACTGAAAGGGATCGAGATGGTGGTCGAGGTGTTCTCATCTGGGAAGGCATTATCTTGGATGGATGTACACAACTCCAGATACTGGAAGGTGGTACTGTAACCGGTAGATGCTACAATACTGAGGTAATCCTTCCCCATGTGCATCTGTTCTGAGGTGCCATTGCCCCCGAGTTCGTGTTTATGGATGATAACGCCACACCCCATTGCACTGCTGCTGTTCATATGCTTTTGGAAAGCGAGGATATTGTTCGTATGGATTGGCCTGCCCATTCCCCCGATATAAATCCCCTCGAACACATATGGGATGCTCTAGGGAGACACCAAGCAGCACCTGCACACCCACCAGAAAACGTTCACTGGCTGCAGATGGTGCTGACAGAGGAATGGACGATGTTACCACAAGAACTTATCAAAAACATTGTTCTAAGTAGGGAAGGTGGTGCAAAGCCTGCATCGACATTAGGGATGGTCATACCTCCTACTGAGGACCACCTCTTCTCTTTGTTCCATCTTTGGCAGTGATGCATTTGTATCATGGCATCCAGTGCTTTGTTGCCATTTTTGAATAAAGTCCCTCTGTACTGTTTTGTTTCTGTTGTTGTGTCTATGTTGTTTCCATCATCATTTATGTACTTCACGAGGTTCATTTAGTATGCTTTTCCCATATCCAGGCCCTTCTATGAGAAGGTACAGGTGAAACCTAACTTGTTCTGAAGGTTTGCACTCCAGTGTATAAGGTAATGGTCAGACCACACCTTGAGTACTGCATACAGGTCTGGAGGCCTAATTTTAGAAAGCATGTAGAGTTGCTAGAACAAGTACAGAGAAGGGCAACAAGATTGGTTAGAGGAACAAAGGGGTGCTTTTATGAAGAAAGGTTTAAGTTCTGCAAATTGCAGCACTTGGAGCCTAGGCACCTGCGAGGTGATCTGATTGAGGTGTATAAATCCCTGAATGGTTTGAGCAGGCTCAATGCTGACGGGATTCTTCCAATTGCTCAGATTAAGAACCTGAGGGGATATAGTTGCAAACTGAGGAAAGACAGCTGCGTGGAGGTTTGCCTTTAGCCAGTGGGTAGCTGATTAGCGGAAGAGACTACCATCTGTTATTGTGGAAATTGATAGCTTAAATATATTCAATATATTAAACGGGAAGGGTTTTTTTTTTTTTTTTTTTTTTGGTTGATGCTGCACTTTGCCTCTCAACAACATTGTTGAGAGGCAAAGTGCAATGGTCAGTTATTAGAAAATCATTAAGAACAGAGCCATGGCACCTGAGAGGTGATCTGATTGAGGTGTATAACTCCCTGAATGGTTTGAGTGCCTGAATGCCAGAAGAAAGATTAAATATTTGCCAACGTTTCCAATTTTATGTTTTAATTATTCGAATCCATTTATCAATAAATGATAAATCCATTTAAAAGCAAGACAAAAATGTTTGTCGTGCCACTGTACAGATACTGAGCTCTGCGTACCAGTGTTATGTGGTGTGGGACAATGATTGTCGCCACAGTAGTTGTAATTTTTATAACCTCAATTTCTATTTTATATTAAAATACGTGTACCAGAAATGAATTTTAAATAAGACATATTTTTTTAAAAAAATATTTTAGGTTTAAGTACAATTTTTCATTCTTGCCTCAGGTTCTAAAATGGCCTGGCATGGCTCTGATTAAGCATCCTGTTAGAGTCTGATAAACTTCTGGCATTCTCTTCCCTTAATAACTCCTCATGTGTGAATGTACATACAAAATACTCACTCAGATTGTCATTCAGACATACTCAAATATTCATTCAAATCTGAGCAGGATCAACACTCCATCCATTGATATCAAGTGGACCAACTTGATTCATCCCCTTCCTTCTACAGTTTATATAACTAAAGAAGTTCTTGTTTTTCTGAGCATCCTTTGCCAAATAATTTTTGTAATCTGCCTTTCACTTGCCTAACCACCTTGGTGACTCGATTACAGTCTAGTTATATCTACCATAGGCTTCTTTCTCACCTGATAATTTATATGCATCCCATGCATTTTTCTTCTCTGCCACGAGTCATTAGTTCATCTGATATTCATTTAGATTTAAACTTGGAACAGTATTTCTTAATCAGTATGAAAAGCCTAGTAGCTTCCACAATTACTTAGCATTAGCATTAGTTGAGGCATATGATGCAAGAAAGCAAAATTATACAGCATCAGCCAAAAAAAAAAAAAAAAAAACCTTTCAATTTCACCCACTGGTCAATCCAAATGTTTGTCTAGTTCAGCCTTAAATTTATTTAAGCTATGACCTTCCACAACAACAAATTCAAGTCTGTTCCAGCAATAAACAACAGGCTGGTTAAAGGTACACTTCCACACATCTATTCTAACTCATTCAGTTTATTATTATTATTATTATCATTAGCTAGATGGAGCAAGGAAGCCTGAGGATTTTGAAGCACCAGCCAAAAAAAAACAAAACAAAACAAAAAAAAAAAAAAAAAAAAACAATGAAAAAACAAAACAAACCTGAGTTACCAAGGGGGGGGGGGAGAGAGAAGGGAATCACAAAGAAAGAAAAGATTGATGATATCCAGCTCAGGACCCTGGCTGTGCCAAGTGCGCACGCACACGCACACACACACAAGATATGAGCCCCTGGGGTTAAGTCAGTTACTTAAGAAAGATCATCAATAGTCAAAAAATCTATGGTGAGAGGACCAATCTGATTCATTCCTTTCCTTCTAGGTTTACATAAGTAAAGAACTCTTTGCAGTTTTTCTTTGCAAGTGTCTTTCCTCAAGTTGAATCTATGCCCCTCCTCAGGTTCTTAATCTGAGCAAGCAGAAGTTTATTGTCAGCATTCAGCCTACTCAAATCATTCAAGGCCTTATACACCTCAATCAGATCACCTCGCAGGTGCCTAGTCTATAAATGCTGCAACTTGCAGAACTTGAGCCTTTCTTCGTAAGTGCACCCCTTTCTTCCTCACCAATCTTGTTGCCCTTCCCTGCACTCTTTCTAGCATCTTTACATTCTTCCTAAAATGAGGCCTCCAGACCTGTATGCAGTACTCAAGGTGTGGCCTGACCACAGCCTTATACAAAGGGATAATCACCTCCTTGTCTTTGCTAGCAAAATTCCTATATGTGACTGCCAAAACTCCATGACCTGCTCTGGCAGCCGTCTGCACCGCTCAAAGAACTTTGTATCTGACTGCACAATTACCCGCAAGTCTTTTTCATTCTCCACCTCCCTGAGTGTAATACCACACAGTTGGTACATTTCTCTTGGGCTACCTATATGCAGTACTTTGCATTTGTCAATGTTAAACTTCAGTTGCCATTTCTCAGCCCATCTGCCTAACTTTTCTAGATCCTGTTGCAGTAACATACTGTCTTTACTGTCTTTAACAGTCAATCTTTGTATCATCTGCAAATTAAGCCTGATATAACTTCATTGATATCATTGAAAAATACACAAAACAACAATGGGCTCAGCAACAAACCCTGGGGAACTCCAATAACAACATTAGTCCATGTAGAGCAATGTCCATTTATTACCACTCTCTGCTGTCACCAACTCAACCATCCTTTTATCCATTGCAGCAACTTGCCCTTCATGGCATATCACTCCAATTTGTACAGTAGTCGTCCATGTGCAACGGTATCAAAAGCTTTCCTGAAATCCAATAATATGACATCAAAATTATTTTTTGCATCCAGTTTCTTTGTGACCACATCATAGCATTCAATAAAATTGGCAAGACAAGACCCATGCTATGTGTGAACTATTACTGCAGTCTTGTCTAGGTGATCCTATATCACCTCTTTAACCAGTGACTCCATTTTTTACCCAGGGACAGAAGTTAATCTAACAAGTCTATAATTATTTGTGTCACCCTTTGCACCCCCCCCCCCCCTTTGTGAATTGGGGGTACATTTGCACATTTCCAGTCCATGGGAACCTCCCCTGACTCTAAGGAAGCTCCTGTATGACTAAGGGTTTGGTTCCTTCTGGATATAACTTGATAATTCCATCTGCCCCAGGTGCCTTTTTTTATGATTAACTTTAACAATTTCTCCTCCACTTTGCTCTCAGTTATTACAAAATCAAGTTGCTCCGTCTTAGAGTCTGATAAACTTCTGGCATTCCCCTCCTTAAATACCTCCTCATGTGTGAATGTAGATGCAAAATATTCATTCAGTTTATCAGTTACTTGAGCAGGATCATCAATAGTCGAACAATCTATGTTACATGGACCAATCTGATTCATCCCCTTCCTTCTAGAGTTTACATAAGTAAAGAACTATTTACTGTTTTTCTTTACGTCTTTTGTGAAAGTTTTCTTGTAATCAGCCTTTGCCTGCTTCACCTCCTCTCTGGCTTTATTACAGACTACCTTATATCTGCCATAAGCTTCTGTGTCATCTGATAATTTATATGCATCCCATGCATTTTTCTTCTCTGCCACAAGCCTCATTAGTTCATCTGACATCCATTTAGGCCTAAACCTTGAACAGCATTTCCTAGTTTTTATGAAAAGCCTAGTAGCCTCCAAGATTAAGTCCCTGAAGACTTCCCATTTAGAATTCACCATTGGTAACATCATCAGTTGATCCCACTGTATAGAATTTAAAATCTCTCTGAGACCACTGTGTTCATCTTTATGAAAGAAAAAACCCCTCTCCTTACCCCTGATGGTAGTTACATTTTTAAGTAAATCCCACATCAGTACATTATAATCACTGCCACCTAGTGTTTCCTTTATCTGCAGGTTATTAATACATGAAAAATCACTGCTGATAATCAGATCAAGAGTATTACTCTTTGTGGTTGCTTCTCTAACTAACGTGTTGCTGTAGAAAACAATCATCCAGTAAATCCACAAAAGTTTTGCTGGTGTGTGAGTAACCAACCCACAAATTCCAGTCAATATCTGGAAAGTTAAAATACCCCATTAGAGAATCTGATTTACTGGCCAACTCTTTCTCTGTACAGTTGTTCATTGTGCTCATCAGAGTCATTAGGCCTATAATACACTCCTACTCTAATTTTTGCTTTCCCAGTGCTTATTGTTTAAATTCTATTTCAGGGAAAACAATATGGAGTTACTGGTTAAGCAAGTAATGCAGGATCCTCTAGACAAGTAGAATGTACTGGAAATGGTAGGATATGGTTTACAAATATCATCAATGCACAAGTTGGAAGAAAAGTAGGATGTTAGCATGTCAGCTTTATCTTTGGCTGAAGTGGCAATAGAACCATCTGGTTTTGACAGAGATGGGAATAGACATGGGCAAAAATTGTGGCCAGTAGCATCTACAAGAGATCAGAATGCTTGACTACCATTTGGACAAGAAGCAAGTTTTTTTCTACTTTTAGCCTGTTTGAAATATACATTGGACTGATTAATAACTACTTTAAAATTGTTGCGAGCTTTGGTGAAGGCAGAAAATGAACCTTGAGATTTGGATACAAGCCAATTTTGATATGCAAAATTGTTCATTTTGAAGAGCCTTAGCACATTTATCGGAAAACTAAGGTTTAGATAAAGGATGGGATTTCAAGGTGGAGTGTGGAATAAAGGATTTCTTCCCTAAAGGAATAATTTCTCTGAAATGATCTGAGGAAATGTTGGTATTCTGGTAGGTAAATGAAAATCTGTGTGATGTCATTAGTAATTACACAAGCCTCAGCATCTTGACCAACTGGGTCCATGGGATTAGAAAATCGAAGCCAGCTGGAGCTGTGAACATTAAAATCTCCAAGTAAAATTACCTCACTGTTAAGAAAGTTGGACTGGAGAAAGTCAAGTGTCAAAGTGAGGAAGTCAAAGAGTTCCAAGTGATTAGTGGAGTTGGGAGAATGAGAGAGGTGATAGATGAATTTGACAGAGTGTGGTAGAGAGAGATTTTAAGCCAGAGAAGGTTGAAAAGAGTTTTCAAATTACTAAGTCTCTGACACAGAATAACAGAATGGATATATGCACAAGAACCACCTTTGAAGCAAAAGGAAACATACAACAAATAATTTGGACAACTGAGATTCTGTCAGAAAAAGTACATGAGGTTTGGCAGACTGTAACTGGAAATGGACATCATAGAGATTGTAACTGAGACGAGACCATGTACATTTGCGAAATGAATGAGGAAGTGTTTTTTGGAGGTTTAGATCTTTTTTCTGATGATGGTTCTATTATTTTGACAATTCATGATTAATTCAATAGTAAGAAAAGATGAGAAGGCCATAAACATTTCATTACTTCATACATCATTGTGTATGCAATAATGAAATTTTTGGACACGGAGTACACATAATAAGAATATACCCATCTCCTTGATATAACGTGAAAATGTCCCTCTCCTGCATATACACTACTCGGACTCCCTCCAGTCACTATCTGGCAGAGGAGAGGCAGCAACATTATACACCAGCTGATCCGGAAGCCTCCTAGAGAGTTAGCAACAAGTTCGATCTGGTAGACTACCTTGTGGCCTGCCTGCGAATACTGTTTTAGAGCTGCATGCTCGATTTATATATAAGGACGATTGAATCTCACCATGATGTCCATCATAACCTCAGAAGACATCAATCATACTGCATGATGACAGAGATGGGGCAGGTTGATGGAGCTTTGCTGTGGAGACTAAACACGGATTCCATTACTTCAAGTCTCCAATAAGAAAACTGGTATTGCACTGGTTTATGGATTATCTACCACCCAGTATTGCCTGATAACACAGAGGAGTGGGATTCCTCCATGTGGTGTTGGTGACACACCTCGATAACTGTTCGCTGTGTGGTTACTTCCAGTTCGATAGGGGCTGTATTTCAGGACCTGCACATGGGGTTATTAATAGTCCCTCCATTGTGAAGGAGGCACAAGCAGAGTATTTAGATGTCACAGACTGACTGGACTTCACTAAAATTAGGTGCACTTGACTTGGGTATCACAATGTATATCAGTTCCATCAGTGTATCAGACTCCCAGGTGGCAAAGCCCCTGGGAGTCTGATACAATTGTTTTGTATCATGCTTTGTTCGGCTTCTTTAATGTTCTGATCTTGTAATTTCTTGACTATTTCTTCTTCAGAAATATTTAATAGATTCCATTCATTGATCATTCCCTTGGAGGGATTCAGCATGGTATATGAAGTGACTTAGAATTCTACTTAAGGAAGCATGCTTTAACAGTAGATCAAAATGTCTCAGATGAGAAGTCTTTATAAGTCAACTCCTAATTAGAGCTGTTTGGTCATTTTTGGTGATCCTGCTATATTTTCAAAGCATCTTTGAAAGATAAAAAGGAGAGCTTTCACACAGGGTGAGCTAACAGAAAATTCAATATGAGGAATGCTAGAGGTTCCTGCTTCGTTGTGTTCCCCTCCCCTCTCTTTTAGAGGTAGAGAGAGAAGCCATGGTTGTCCTTCTTTTGGTTGCTCTATTCTATCTGGACGTTCATTACTGTATTACTCTTTTTAGCCCTGAGGGTTGGTTTTCTTTTCAAGTGATTTTCCTCCTCGCAATAACAAGGCAGGAGTAATGCCAATGATTGGCAAGATAATGCTTAGATTAGCTGGGTTATTTAAAAAATAAAACAAAAGATGCCTTTTATTTTGTAACTTAACTTAATATTTGTAATAGGTAAGCCTGCAGAACTTTACAGCAGGCTTCCCTATTACACTTACAGAATTTAACTTTGCTAATTTTCAAGCTAAAAAGAAGAGTAATTTATTTGCTAGGTACTGCTTTTGCAACCTCATGCAAAAGCATTCCTTAATGCAACCTCAATGAACTGTCTGAGCCAGTTAACTATATGGAAACTGCAAAAAACCTAGATAAGATGCACTGCTCTAAAACACTCACAGGGCAATCTTCTCTTTCTCTCTGTCATTTCATTCAAAAAAATTTCAATGTACTGTGATAAATTAGAATAAACTTATGTTGACTAAATAAAATTTTATAATAGAATATACAAAATACCTGGATTCAACGTTCGCTCCTCTTTTCTGCCCTGCTAATGATTCTTGTGCATTATCAGTAATAGCAGTAGCTACTGCCAGGAATCTAAAAGGAAAATATTTTGCATTTAAAACAAAATGAAAATAAAAAGGAACCATTATAAGAACCATTAGTTAATAAACTTACATTTTAAAATCTCCTTTCAACAGTATTATTGCATAAATGTAAGAATATCACGATATATTCACGGCATGAAATATGGTATGTATTCACAGCATCCACAAGTATTAAATTAATGAAAAATAATTAGAACATAACAAAAGGCTGGTACTTCTGCTAACATCAACAAACGTAACAGTTCCCACTGTTCTCAATGTACAACGAACATCAATATCAATAGAAATGATGTTGCTAATTCAATAATTTATATATTATACAAATAAATATATTATTGGTAGCAGTAATAGTACAAGAGGATTGTGATGCAATAAAGCAATCATATGAACTTATGCAGCATTAGCCAAAAAAAAAAAAAAAAAACAATTTCACAAATCCATTACCTCTAAAAGTGTGTACAGTTCCTCCTTGAATTTATTTCAGCTATCAAATTCCAACAAAGACAGATGGAAGTTTGTTCCAACAATCAACTACCCGCTGGCTAAAGGCAACTTTCTGCACATCTTCTAAAACTGTTGTTCCTCAATTTGAATTTTTGCCCCCTGAGGTTTGTAATCTGAGCAACAGGAAGAATCCCATTAGAACTGAGCCTGCTCAGCCCATTCAAGGCATTATACACCTCAATCAGATCACCTCGCAGGTGCCTAGTCTCCAGCCACTGTAATTTGCAAAACTTTAGCCTTTCTTCAAAAGAGGACCCCTTCGTTCCCCCTCACCAATCTTGTTGCCCTTCTGTGGACTCGTTTTAGCAACTATATTTAACCCCGGGGGCTCACATCTGGTGAGTATGGGCTTGGCAAACCCAGGGTCCTGAGCTGGATATCATCATTCTTCTCTTTCTTGGTGATACTTTTTCTCTCTCTCTCTCTCTCTCTCTCTCTCTCTCTCTCTCTCTCTCTCTCTCTCTCACACACACACACACACACACACACACACACACACACACACACACACACACACACACACACAGGGGGGTAACTCGGGAATTTTTTTTTTTTTTTGGCTGGTGCAGCATAAGCCTCAGGCTTCCTTGTACCATATGGCTAATAATAATAATAATACATCCTTCTAAAATGAGGCCTTCAGAACTGTACGCAGTGCTCAAGGAATTGTCTGACCATTGCCTTATACAAAGGAATAATTGCCTCCTTTTCCGTACTAGCAAAATTAGAGTATATCATTGACAATACCCCATGACTTGCTCTGGCAGCCTGTCTGCACTGCTCAGAAAACTTCATATCTCACTGCGCAATTACTTCCAGGTCTTTTCCATTCTCTACCACACAGTTGGTATGTTTCTCTGAGGTTTCTGCTACCCATATGCAGTACTTTGCATTTGTCAAATTAAACTTCAGTTGCCACTTCTCAGCCCATCTAACCAAATTTTCTAGATCCTGTTGCAGTAGCACACTGTCATTAACAACTCTGCCAACCTTTGTATCACATGCATACTTGAATATAAAGCCCAATATACCTTCATCAATATCATTGATAAATATTAGAAACAACAGTGGACCCAAAACCGAACCCTGGGGGGTCTCCACTAATAACATTAGTCCACGAAGAGCAGCATCGATTTATTACCACTCTCCATCTTCTCCCACTCAATTATCCTTTTATCCACTGTAGCAACTTGCCCATAATGCCATACTGCTCCAAATTGTACAGTAGGCGTCCAGGCGCAACAGTATCAAAAGCCTTCCTAAAATCCAAGTATATGATTATCAAAATTATTTTTTGCATCCAGTTCCTTTGTAACCATATCATAGTATCCAATGAAATTTGTCAGACAAGACTTTTCCTTAACAAACCCATGCTGTGTCTGAATTATAACTGCGGTGCTTCTTCCTTTAACCAGTGCCTCCATTAATTTCCCTGGAATAGAAGTTAAACTAACAGGTCTGTAATAGCTTGTGTCACCCTTTGATCCTCCTTTGTAAATTGGGGATACATTTGCAAATCTCCAGTCCATGGGGACTTCCACCGAGTCCAAGGAAGCTCTCATAATTATGGCTAAGGGTTTGGTTACTTCCTTTGCTGACTCCTTTAATTTAACTGGATAGATCCCATCTACCCCAGGTGCCTTTCTTATGTTTATCTTCAACAATTTCCCCTCCACTTTGATCTCAGTTATTACAAAATCATTAAGTTCCCTGTTAGAATTTAATTACTTCTGTCCTTCACTTCCCTAAAGAATTCTTCATGTGTGAATGTAGATGCAAAATACTCATTAAGTTTGACAGCTATCTGAGCAGGATAATCGACAGTCGAGCCATTGATATCAAGTGGACCAATCTGATTCATCCTCCTCCTTCTAGAGTTAACATAAGTAAAGAAGTCCTTGCTGTTTTTCTTAGCATTCTTTGCCAAAGATTCCTTGTATTCTGGCTTTGCTTCCTAATCTCCTTTGTGACTTGATTATAGATAAGCTTATATCCACAATAGGCTTCTGTGTTGCTTGATTATTTATATGCATCCCATGCATTTTTATTCTTTGCCTTGAGTCTCATCAGTTCATCTGACATCCATATAGGCCTAAATCTTGAAGAGTATTTTTTATTATTTGGTATGAAAAGCCTAGTAACTTTCAAGATTAATTCCTTGAATGCTTCCCATATAGAACTTGCTTTGAAAACATCATCAGTTGGACTGATTGTATAGAATTTAAAAACTGTCTGAGACCACCATCAGTACACTGTGATCACTGCCACCTAGTGGTTCTTTTATCTGCAAATTCTTAATGCACGAATAATCACTGCTGATAACCAGATCAAGAATATTACTCTCTCTCTCTCTCTCTCTCTCTCTAGTTACTTTGTGAACAGAAAACAATCATTCAATAAATCCACAAAAGTCCAGCTAGTGTGTTTGAGTGACCAACACACAAGTTCCAGTCAATATCAGGTAAGTTAAAATCCCTCATTATAAGACATTCTTATTTAATGGCTTGCCCTCTTTCTCTGTACAACTGTTCATCGTACTCATTAAAGTCATTATGTCTATAACACATTCCTACTTTCATTTTTGCTTTCCCAAACTGACTCAACATCGCACTGTCCACCAATGTCAACTGGATGCACTTCCTTAGATTTGATGTGTTTCTTAACTAACAGCATAACCCCTCCTCCCTTCCTACCCTGTCTATCCTTTCTGTACATATTGTTTTCCCCAAATTTCAATTCTGCACTGCTTATATCTATGTGACGCCACTTCTCTGATATCTCAACAATATATGCCTTTGATGCCTTGACCATATGGATTTTTGTCTATATGGCGAAGTATATGGATTTTGTTTGCATAGAGGTTTTTGTGACAATTTTAGTTATAATTGCTGATATTTAAGCTACAATGCTGATATTTAAATATCAGCATTGTAGATGCTGATATTTAAATTTATATAATTAAATTTTAATAATCAATGACGGAGTTCTTTCAATGCTTTCTTTTGTCTTCAATCTTCTTTTCTTTGATTGTAGTTTACATAGCACAGAACTGAAATGCTGTGCCCTTCTTCATTTCTTCATTTAACACCCACTGCTTTGATTTAATCAATGCAATGGGTGTTAAATGCAATCCACGGGAAAGGAGATTATTGATATATATCAATGATTCAAACCATGACATGTTAACCATCAATTCAGTCACTTATTCTGTACATTTAATATAAACTTACAAGAGTCTGAAATCTAATTAGAAAAGGTGAAATACTATGATCTTGGTTAGATAGTTTATAGTTATTACAAGATGCTAATCCTAACCTCCTTGGACAACAGTAGGCTACACAAAATATATATGTATTTCAAACATTCAGTACAGGGTATTAAGATCAGATTCTAATGTAACTCACTAAATCTATGCTTTATTTGGTGGTATATCCTTTTTTTTTTTTTCCCATATAAGTGACTTTTTAGTGTTTTGAACTCTTTTGTGTTCATGAAATGAGCACAAAAGTTATAAACATTACACTTACCCTAGTAACTTTTTATTTTTAATTATTATTATTAGCCATATGGTGCAAGGAAGCCCGAGGCTTATGCTGCATCAGCAAAAAAAAAAATTCCTGCATTACCATGAGAGAGAGAGAGAGAGAGAGAGAGAGAGAGAGCGCCCAGGGGCTCACATCTGGTGAGTATAAAACTTGAACTGAACAAACTGTGTCAGAGAGATGCTGTTTTCTGCACATGAAATCAAAATTTTTTGAGATAAATGATGATAAACTTCAGTGCTCACGGTAATGCAGGAATGTTTTTTGGCTGGTGAAGCATAAGCCTCAGGCTTCCTTGCACCATATGACTAATAATAATAATAATAATAATAAAAAATAAAAAGTCCCTTGCTTTCCATTAGATTGGGATGCAGAATGAAAGCTGATCACTGGATAAAAATCATGCAACTAAAAAGGGCTAATCTTGTACTTTGACGAAAAAATGATCCACTTAATTCTCTAAGAAAAAATGCTTCTACAACTGAATATAAAACTTAGACTGAACAATCTGTGTCAGAGAGATGCTGTTTTCTGCATATGAAATCAAAATTTTTTGAGATAAATGATGATAAACTTCAGTGCTAGTATTCAACAGCATATCAGAGACCTCAAATTTTTGGCGTCTCCGTAGGCAGGTGGGAAGGAGCAGCAGTGCGTAGCACACGCTTCTTGATTAGACCGGGGTTCGAGCCCGTCACAACCAAATACGGAGGATGCAGAAAGGTCAGGGAATGACCACCGCATATTCCGGAGCTGTTTTTGTTTTTGTTGCTAATGCTCCTAAAAACCAAACAACAACAACAGACCTCAAATTTAGACTGAAAATCACAGAGCTGCTGCAAAAACAATAATTTTGATATTTGTATGTCCCAGAAAGAAGTGAAAATCTTGTTAACATTCAAGAGCACTTTAAAAACTTCTGACATCTACAAATCAGAAGATTACAAAAAGACTATTAACAATAAAAACCAAGTTGCAACATTAGGCTTAGGGTTCATTTTATGCACAACTGCCTTAAATACTTGCCACAAAACTTTACTGCAGTGAATAAAGAGCAAGGTGATAGGTTTCATCGAAGTATCAAGGCTATGGGAAAAATATACTAGGGTAAATGTAATGTTTATAACTTTTGTGCTCATGTCATGAACACAAAAGAGTTCAAAACACCAAAAAGTCACTTATATGCAAAAAAAAAAAAAAAAAAGGATATACCACTAAATAAAGCATACACTTTGTGAGTTATTACAATCTGATCTTATTACCCTGTACTGAATGATTGAAATACATATATATTTTGGCAGATGCATTACCAATCGGTAGTGCATTTGAATGATTTCAAATGAGCACTGAAACAATCGTACAAGTTCCCCAAAATATAATAAAAGAACATGAAAATTTCTTTTTTAAATGCATACTAGTATAACAATACAATTTCATTTGGCAATATTTTTATTTCAAATTTATAGAGAGAAATATTTATCCTCTGAATTTATCATTTTGGCTATTTGATGCTCTATTGGTATAAGAGTAAATGCCCAAAAGCAGTATTTATTTGTGACAAGATGAACTTAATTTTTATTAATTTTGTGAACGCTCATTCTCCTGTTGTAACACAGTCAGATTAATAATATAGTTTATTAAGCTAATATAGTTTATTAAGTTTATTAAGCTAATCACCTAAATTACTATATATTTAATGTGATTTTCTGCTGACGAGGCTAGTGAGAGTCAGACATGTTCAAAGCCGCTAAGTGGATTTTCTTATTTATTGATTTGAAATTATTGTTTTTCTAAAACTTTCGATTTAAATTTAGTAGTATAGCATTATTTTGTGATTTTCTGATTAATCTGGTGTATTTATTCTTTACTCGGCCTTGTAATTGCATAAAAGTATTGGTAAGGGTATCAAATCCACGTGTTACAAGTTGCAGCTCCGCTGAACAAGAAGTTTTTTAGCCATATTTAGGCACTTTATTGACCAATTGTTACACAAAATATTTTCTATAAGTAGCTTATAGACCCAGTCAGAATCCTTTATTCTGAATTGAGACAGTGAGATTTGGAAGTTAATTAATACTTAAGTGTCCGTAGATTTACCGTTCGTAACTTGCCGCCATTGTTATTTATTATAATTATTATTAGCTATATAGTGCAAGGAAGCTTGAGGCTTTTGCTGCACCAGCCAAGGGATGCAAAGAGTTCTTTACTTATGTAAACTCTAGAAGGAAGGGGATGAATCAGATTGGTCCACTTGATATCGATGGTTGAACTGTTGATGATCCTGCTCAGGTAGCTAACAAACTAAATGAATATTTTGCATCGACATTCACACATGAGGAGTTATTCAGCAAGGGGAATGCCAGAGGTGTATTCAACTCTGGCAGTAAGCTAGATAATCTTGTAATAAATGGGAGTAAAGTGGAGGAAAAATTGTTGAAGATAAACACAAGAAAGGCACCTGGGGTAGATGGGATTTATCCAGTTATATTAAAGGAGGCAGCAAAAGAAGTAAGCAAACGTAAGCAAACGTTAGCCATAATTATGAGAGCTTCCTTGGACTCAGGGGAGGTACCCACGGACTGGAGATGTGCAAATGTGACCCCAATTCACAAAGGAGGATCAAAGGCTGACACAAGTAATTATAGACCTGTGAGTTTAACTTCTGTTCCAGGAAAATTAATGGAGGCACTGGTTAGAGAAGCACTGCAGGATCATCTAGACAAGACTTCAGTTATAGCTCACACACAGCATGGTTTTGTTAAGGGAAAGTCTTGCCTGACCAAATTGATTGGATACTATGATGCAGTCACAAAAGAACTGGATGCAGGGAATAACTTGGATATTATATACTTGGATCTTAAAAAGGCTTTTGATACTGTTACACATGGAAGACTGCTGCACAAATTGGAGCAGTGTGACATTGGAGGCAAGTTGCTGCTATGGATAAACGGGTGGTTGAGGGGGAGAAGACAGAGAGTGGTAATCAATGGACACTGCTCATCGTGGACTAATGTTATTAGTGGAGTCCCTCAGGGTTCAGTGTTGGTTCCATTATTGTTTTCTGTATTTATAAATAATACTGATGATGGTATAAAAAGCTTAATGTCCAAATTTGCAGAAGATACAAAGGTTGGCAGGGTTGTCAAGGACACTACTGACGCTATGCTACTGCAACAGGATCTGGAAAGGTTGAGCAGATGGGCTGAGAGGTGGCAAATGTAAAGTACTACATATGGGAAACAACAACCCCCAGAGCAACGTATAAACTGTGTGGTACTACACTGACAGTGGTAGAGAATGAAAAGGACCTGGGGTAACTGTACAAGCAGATATCAAGTTCATATCAAGACTGGCTGCAAGAGTAGCTCATGGTGTCTTGTCAATGATATACATGAATTTTTCTAGCAGGGATAAGGAGGTGATTATTCCCTTGTATAAGGCAATGGTCAGGCCATACCTAGAGTACTGTATACAGGTCTGGAGGCCTCATTTCAAGAAGGATATAGAGCTGCTGGAACGAGTACAGAGAAGGGAACAAGATTAGTGAATGGAACAAAGGGTTGATCTTACGAAGAAAGGCTTAAGTTTTGCAAATTACAGTGTCTGGAGCCTAGGCACCGGCGAGGTGATCTGATAGAGGTGTATAAAGTCTTGAATGGTTTGAGCATGCTCAATGCCGATGGGATTCTTCCTCTTGCTCAGAATAATCACCTGAGAAGGCATAAATTCAAATTGAGGAAAGACAGATGTAGGATAGATATGCGGAAATTTGCCTTTAGCCAGCGGGTTGTTGGTTGGTGGAACAGACTTCCATCCCTCGTTGTGGAAGTTGATAGCCTAAATAAATTTAAGGCTCAGCTGGACAGGTATTTTGAACGAACAGAGGGGTGAAGTGGAAGTGTTTTTTTTTTTTTTTTTTTTGGCTGATGCTGCATAAGCTTGCTTTCTTGCCTCATATGCCTCTACTAATGCTAATGCTAACATTTTAGACTTAAAATTTACAATTAGTAATTATTTTATTATATTCTAATTTGTAACCCTATTTTTCTACCACTAACAGCATATTCTGATGCTGGGTAGCATTAGAATATGCTGTTAGGGCTAGAAAAATAGAAAGGATTACAAATCAGAATATAACAAAATAATTATTAATTGTAAATATTAAGTCTAAAATGTTAAGTTTGAATTACTGTTACAATAAATTTATAGTTAAGGGATTAAGTTCAAGGGCTTGGCACAATTCTATTGGCTAATGGACTTAATCCCTTAACTATAAATTAACTGCTGGCAGCATCAGCAAGTAGGAGGCTGTTAACAGCTATGAATTTAGTCTTTATGAATTTTTGTATTTAATGAATTTAATATCTGTTTTTTTGTTGTAACGGTAATTAAAACTTAATACTTTAGACTTAAAATTCACAATTAATAATTATTGAAATATATTCAAATGCGTAACCCTTAACATAAAAACCAAGGTTAATGTACATTTAAAAAATTTTTTTTGAGGTTTATTCTGATTTACAGCTGAGCCCAAAAGTAAGTGTTTGCTTTTACCTTTGTATTACAAACATTCACTGTTCAAACCAATATTTATTTTAAGTGGATATAAAAAGAGTAATGTTAGTAAAAGAACTAAAAAAGACAAAAGAACTTTATAGGACATGTACTGAGAAGAGAAAGCATGTTGAGGAAAGTGATTGAGGGAAAGATGTGTGGGAGGAGAGCAGTTGGGAGAACAAGAATTAGAATGATGGATTGGATGGGAAGAGAGAATTATGCAGGAATAAAAGAGAATCATGGCATCAATGGACCCCTGAACCTGCCTGAGAGCAGAGAACTAGAATAAAAGAGTTGCTCCTCAACATTCCAAAAATATTGCATGTTGGATATGCTCTCTCAAATATAAGTGGCAGGCAAACATGTTAAAATGTTTCCTTCTATTTAATTCAAAATGTTTAAAAAATACGTTATTCTCCTCATCCTCTACCTATCAATACTAAATATTCTTAACCCTTTTTGCATCAAAACTGATACTTTATAGCAATGGTCTATTCAGTATACAGTAAACCCCCGCTATTCACGGTCTCGGGTATTCGCGATCACCGATTTAATATAAAATGAAACCTAAAAAAAATGTGAATTTTAAAGCGCTGTGAATATTTTCTGCCATAAAAAAACATGGGCGTGGCTAAAATTATCTTTCCCGCTCAAAACAGCGCTCAGTGGGTGGGGGAGTGGGGTGACAAAATCATGAGCGGGGATGTTTCTTGTTAATCCTTGTTCAGTATGTGTTATGCGCTTGTCATGGAAGGTTTCATTGTTTGCTTTTAATTTATATGCTTATAAATTGAATAAATTTATCAATTTATAAATTGATATGCTTACAAAAATGATAAATCTACCGTTTGCAGTGTAAAACAGACTTTTTCGAGTGTGTTAACAGAAGAAAGTGACATTATTGTGGACAAGTTCTTTCTAACCCGTACAAAAATATGGCTACGAATAACAAGGGAAATGTGAAAATATCAAAGAAGGTGATGACATTAGCGAATAAAATTGAGTTATTAGACAAAATTTCTAAAAATGATAAATCTACCGTTTGCAGTGTAAAACAGACTTTTTCGAGTGTGTTAACAGAAGAAAGTGACATTATTGTGGACAAGTTCTTTCTAACCCGTACAAAAATATGGCTACGAATAACAAGGGAAATGTGAAAATATCAAAGAAGGTGATGACATTAGCGAATAAAATTGAGTTATTAGACAAAATTTCTAATGGTGAAAGTGTCTCCTCAGTGGCAAAACATTACAAAATCAATGAGTCAACGGTACGATCAATCAAAAAATCGGAAGAAAAAATCCGCCGTAATGTCCGTGAAAATGCGCTAATTGTTTCAAAAATTTGCTCTGTGACTCGTGATGTTAAATTAGAAAAATGGAAATAGCTTTAAATCTGTGGATAGAAGACCGAACTCAAAATAATATTCCGTTAAGTTCACTCATCACTCGTGAAAAGGCAAAACTCCTTTATCAACACTTTAGCGAAACTGGTGAGAGCACTGGCGGGATAAGTTTTTTTGCTAGCAAAGGTGCTGTTTTGAAAGATTTGTTTTAAATTTCTAATAAATATTACATTTAATATTAAATTGTTTCTTATTTTCATTTCATGCCATATGCTGGCATTTCACTATGTACATAGTCATATTATGCAGGTACATATAATACATACATAAACAAAATTTTAAGACTAGTTTTTCTTATAAATTTCATACTTTGGAACGGAAACCCTTTATTATTATGGGAGCCATAACTCAGTATTCATGTTTTCGCTATTCGCGACATTTCTCAGGAACGTAACCCCCGCAAATAGCGGGGGTTTACTGTATTTCTTGTATATCTTATGCTTTCTTTTTGATTTTCCTATCTCATTGATTGACTCTTCTTTTTATTTTACTTCTTATAGCTCAGAATCATGTGCATGAATGCCATTGTACCATTTTCACATTTACTTTAAGTTAATTTAATTTTTGAACACACACACTTCAGGGAGCCCATGCATGAAAATTCTATGCATGGGCTTCCTGTATAATAGTAGGAGTGGCAAATGATGCAAGAACGCAAGCTTATAAAGCAGTGGTTTTCAACCGGGGTGCCGTGGCACACTAAGGTGCCACAACAACATTCTTGGGGTACCGTGTAATTTCGGTTTAAGTTACTTAAAGTTATTATTATTAGTTTATTTATTTTTTTAAATTTATACATTTATTTCATTATAAAAAGGTGCACGGTATCCATTGTACCGTATCTTTTTAATTTTGTGGTGATCTATAATCGATCTTTATTTAGTATCTCTATATAAAGGATAAAATTATTATATAGGTATATATTAAAAGGTCGAAAACCACTGTGTTAGATTTTTCTTTTGGCCTAGGGGTGCCATGAAAAAATTACTGGGACACTAAGGGCGACGTGAACTGAAAAAAAAAGTTTGGAAACCTCTGTTATAAAGGTTCAGACAAAAAAAAAAAAAAAAAAATTTTTCACTCCCACATCCTTTGAATTTATTCAAACTACCTACTTCTATAACAACAGACAGAAGTTTATTCCAACAATTCACCTGCTAGCTGAAGGCAAACTTCCACACTTCAATCCTAAAACCATCCTTCCTCAAATGTAGTTAGCCTCTTCCCCCCCCACATGAGTGTAGTCTGAGCGAGAGGAACAATGCCATCAGCAGTCCTTCTCCTCTTATTGTTAGCTCTCAGAATAAAAGCAACAAAATTTGGAATTTGAATAGACCATTCACTTTTCTGATTTTTTAAAATGGGAGAATACATCTGCCATCAACTTTGCAGGGATGACATATATAAACCCTATGCTCTCATTTAAAAACCAGAGAAGTGAGTAAACCACAAAATTATCATTGCTTATGTTGCACTCATATCAACAATCTTCAGGAGAGAGAGAGAGAGAGAGAGAGAGAGAGAGAGAGAGAGAGAGAGAGAGAGAGAGAGAGAGAGAGAGAGAGAGAATGTATCCTCCTTATGCCCTTGTTTAAAAACCAAAAAAGTGATAACTGGATAATGTGTAATGACATGCAATGATAATTTTCTGTTTTAGTCACTTTTTAAATTTTTAAAAAGGGCATAGGAGGAGATATATCTCTGATCCTTACAGAGTTGACATTCACTACATTTGAGAAATCTAATATTCAGTACTTCAGTCATAATGGAAAAGAATTCACAAATGCAATTATCAAATGGGCTTTTACCAAAGTATTTTGTTGAAAACTGAATTTACGGAATAAGAGTAATAATGTGAAATCATGAGTAATAATGTGAAATCATGAGTAATAATGTGTAATATGCAGTAATAATGTAAAATAATATGAAACTTTAGTTCCATTATTCCACTTTAGTTTGAATAATGGAACTAAATTATTCCAACATTATTCAACTAAAGTTCCACTTTAGTTGAATAATGGAAACAATTTGGACTTTTACCAAAAGTAAAATGGTAAATTTTATGATTTTGGGTTTTTAAAAAGTAACACACATGCATACACACCACACAGCAAAACATCCATGAAAAGGTTAAATAAGCAAATCATTTGTGATATTTTTCATATCTTATTTTTCCAATGCAAACATTTTTTTGTTTTTTTTTTGCCAAAAAGATTATTTACTAGTAACAATTACATAAAATTACCTGGCATATACCTTGTTCCTGACCTTGCGAGGAAATGCCAGAAGATAATTTCTACCATCTGCAGAAAATACTTCTAAAGCAATTGGCTATAATAATAAAATTTAGTTAAAGAAAGTCAATACAACTCTTTACAATAAGAATTTAGTAGAATATAATAATAAAAAAAAGTAATAAATGCAATTTATTTCCAGTGAATTTTAAATTAAGAATTAAATAAGAAAAAAATAAAATAAGATAAAAAAAGAAGGTAGAAATGCAAATGTATTATTTTGATTTGATGCCCAGCCATAAATTTATTTAAATTAGATAAAAAATTATAATTTGAGTATTTCCCTCTGATCAACTAATACACTGAGTAACACAGAGTAAGGAAATTTATAGGTATCAATTTTTATGTTATTATCAGAAGTGTAATACAGTTGGCCCTTGATTTAACGGAATAATTGGGAGAAGGGGTGTCCGCTATTGCCGAAAGTCTGTTGAATCAAATATATTTTAAAAACATATATTAATAATGAACTTACAATGTACAGGATGTATTAAAATGGTATTATAATGTATAAGTATGAATAAAATATTATTAAAATGTACATTGAGTAGGTTACAAACGCAAACTAAAGCATCTGTTAAAAAAATAAAAATTAAATTTACAACAGGAACCAAACTTTATTTTAATTAAACACTTCAAAAACTATACAATATAATTAATGGAGTGTTACTACCACTTTTTATTATTTTTTATTTTTTCTTAGAGCTCACACAGGTTTTTTCAATATGAACATTAGTTTATTCATTTAAATCCATTTTAGAGAGAAAAAAATACTTTAAAATTCTTAAAATCCAATGAATAAAAAACATACAAAACTCTTTAAAAAAATATATATAATTTTCAATATTAACTTAATTGAAATAATCACAATTTTCAGAGTTAGAAATAACTGTCATATGGAAGGAGAGGCATTAATTCCTTGGTGGTAGAGGGGGTTCTGGTGAAACAGGTCCAGTTGATGAAGTGGTCTTGAAGAAATCATCAAGCTTCAGTTGCCTTACACCTTGGTGCTGCTTCCTTATTACTGTAGATCAAAATTCTCTAAAATGTTCATAATAAGGAAGCACATCAGGGTCTGAGGATTCAATATAATGTATGATGTCATCCATATGTTGTCTTATAATAAACAATTTAGGATGAGGTGCAACTGATTCTTGGTCTTTTCATCATCATCCTCTTCTTCTCCATGAAGAACATTTTCACAATCTCTACCACAGAAAAAATTTGATAGCCCAGATCACCTTCATCCTTTTCGAGCCACTGTTCCACATCATTCTCAGTTGCATTTTTGTTATCAGCCCTCAGAAGAGTGTCCCAAAAATTAGACACCTCAACTCCCTTTCAGGTTCTACATCGTACCACAACTTCTTCCAAGCAATGGCCAAGGTAGCAATCTTCATATCTTTCCATTTCCATGCAGCTGCTAAGTTGAAGATAGCAGACCTGATGTATGCATGTAAATTATTTGCAGTGTTCTGGTGCCTCTTGTATCTTCTCCTGCATTTGTTTTTTTTTTTTTTTTTTTTTGACTGGGAATATATCACCGGTAACTAGTTCATTAAATCCTTTAAAGCACAAGCTTTTTTTGCCTTACCAACTACCATAGGCCTAAGCCAATGCAAGCATCAGCATTTGCACAAAATAAACTGAAATTTGCTCCTCATTTAGCTAACAAACAGGAGTGCTTGTTTCATGCTTGTAAGCCTGGGTATTTTCTGGAACAGCACAATAAAAAAGCCCAGTCTCATCAGCATTATAAAGCTGTGATAAAATGAGGCCCTCATTTTCAATGAGGTTATTTAGATATTTTCTGAAAGCCTCAACTTGTCCTTCATCTGCACCTAAAGATTCACAACAGGTTCTTTTATAAACAATGCCATGGCACTTTAGAAAATGCCACAGCCATCCATCACTCCGCTGAAATTTTAGGCCCATATGCTTAGCAAGCCTTTCAGCAGCTGACTTTAACTAAACACATCTAACAACAACACCACTTGAGTGCTGCTCAACAAACCACTTGTACACTGCTTTCTTTAGATTTGGTCACTTTCATATGTTTTCTACTACCAACTGTAGAAGCAGTCTTGGAACAAATATCTACACTGTATTTTAATGCAAACTCCTTAAGTTCTTTTATTTTTTTATTTTTGCGAAAGTCTGAAACCGTTTGCTTTTTGACCCTATAAATCTCGCACACATGTGCAATGGTCATACCACCTTCAAGCTTCTCAATCAGTTCTAGTTTTTGTGCAACACTCAAATTAACACATTTATGCTTTACTTTTTTATCATGCGAGGCCATAATGAGAGACAAATATTACGTATTTATTATAAAATATGTAAAAATCACAATTACATAAAATGCAAAAACAACCAAAACGTAAACAATAGAATAGGATGAACTGGGCAGGAAGACTAGAATTAGCAAGTGCTCACATCTGGCATGTATGGGCCTTGGCAAACCCAGGGTCCTGAGATGGATATCATCATTCTTCTTTTCCTTGCTTTCTTGGTGATTCCATTGTACTTCTCCCTCTCTCTCTCTCTGAGGGTAACGTGGAATTTTTTTTTGGCTGTTGCAGCATAAGCCTTAGGCTTTCTTGAACCATATGGTTAATAATAATAAAAATAATAATAATAATGGATGCATATAATGCAAGAAAGCAAGCTTATGCAGCATCAGCCAAAAAAAAAAAAAAAAAAAAAAAAAAAAAACGCTCCCATTTTACCCCTCCTTTCATTACAAATACCTGTCCAGCTCAGCCTTAAATTTATTTAGGCTATCAACTTCCACACCAAAAGATGGAAGTCTGTTCCACCGATCAACTACCAGCTGCCAAAAGGCAAACTTCTGCACATTTATCCTACAACTGTCTTTCCTCAATTTGAATTTACGCCTTCTCAGGAGATTATTCTGAGCAAGAAGAAGAATCCCATCAGCATTGAGAATGCTCAAACCATTCAAGGCTTTATACGCCTCAATCAGATCACCACGCAGGTGCCTAGACACCTCCAGACACTGTAATTTGCAAAACTTAAGCCTTTCTTCGTAAGAGCAACCCTTTGTTCCATTCACCAATCTTGTTGCCCTTCTCTCTACTCATTCCAACAGCTCTACATCCTCCATAAAATAAGGCCTCCAGACCTGGATACAGTACTAAAAGTGTGGCCTGATCATTGCCTTATACAAGGGGATAACCACGTCCTTATCCCTGCTAGAAAAATTCCTGTATATCATTGACAAGAAACCATGAACTACTCTTGCAAACTGTCTGCACTGCTCAGAAAACTTCATATCTGCCTGAACAATTACCCCCAGGTCCTTTTCATTCTCTACCACTGTCGGTGTAGTACCACACAGTTGATACGTTAATCTAGAGTTACGGCTTCCCATGTGCAGTACTTTACATTTGTCAATGTTAAACTTCATTTGCCACCTCTCTCATCTGCTCAACTTCTCTAGATCCTGTTGCAGTGGTGTACTGTTATTGCGTCCATTACAACCCTGCCAATCTTCGTATCGTCTGCAAACTTGGACATTAAGCCTGATATACCATCATCAATATCATTTATAAATACTAAAAACAAGAATGGACTCCACTAATAACATTAGTTCACGAAGAGCAATGTCCACTGGTTACCACTCTGTCTTTTCCCACTCAACCATCCCTTAATCCATAGCAGCAATTTGCTTCCAATGCCACACTGCTCCAATTTATGCAGCAGTCTTCCATGTGCAACAGTATCAAAAGCATTCCTAAGATCCAAATATATGATATAAAAGTTATTCCCTGCATCCAGTTCCTTTGTGACCACAACACAGTATCCAATCAAGTTGGTCAGACAACTTAATAAAACCATGCTGTGTCTCAGCGAAAACTGAAGTCTTGTCTAGATGATCCTGCAGTACTTCTTTAACAGTGTCTCCATTAATTTTCCTGGAACAGAAGTTACACTAACAGGTCTATAATTACTTGTGTTGCCCTTTGATCCTCCTTTGTGAATTGGGGTCACATTTGCACATCTTCAGTCCATGGGTACCTCCCCTGAGTCCAAGGAAGTTCTGATAATTATGGCTAAGGGTTTTCTGCCTCATTTAATATAACTTTTTTTTTTTTTTTTTTTTTATGTGAACCCAAAACACGAGAGGTATTAGAACCTATAGTACTTAGTACCGTGCATCGGTTGGAGGTTGAGAAGACGAAAGAAGATATTTGTTGACATTGGACTTGAACTTCTGTAGATTGTAATTTTCAGGAAATACGTACGAAGGAAGGTTGTTCCAGAAAACGGCAGTTGAATGAATAAATGAGGAAGATGAAAAGTTGGTTCTGTGGGTTTGAAGTTGGACAGTAAATGGATGTTGGCTGATGGCGGCACGTGTTCGGACTATTTTGAAAGAGAAAGTGGGAATTATAGAAGCCAATTCAGAAGAACAGTGCCTATGGAAGTATCTGTAGAAGAGGCATGCAGCAGAAACAGTACGTCTATGAGAAAGCGAGTGGAGAGACGCTGTTAGAGATGAATCATTAATTAACCTAACTTCCCTCTTCTGAATGGAATCAAGAAGCCTGAGAGAGGTTTTGGGGTCACCACCTCAGATGTGGGAACAATATTCCATGGCAGGGCGGATTTGCAATTTATACAGAGTGAGCAGCTGTTTGGAAGAAAAGTAACGCCAAGAGCGAAAGAGAAAGCCAAGTTTTTTAGATGCAGAGGAAGCAATATTTGTAATGTGCTTGTGCCAAGAGAGATTAGAAGTCAGGGTAATCCCCAAAAGAGATATATCATTTTGCCTAGAAGTCGGAGTGTCCCTAAAGATAAGCATAGGAGCAGAAGAATCCTTTTTGCAAGATATAAGAAAAGACTGAGTTTTAGAAGGGTTGAAATCAACTAAGTTGTCTTTGCCCCACTGGAGAATTACCTGAAGATCGGCATTTAAGGAATTGGTAGCAGATTTTCGAAAAGTTGAAGCTGATTGAGCAGAACAAGGTTTCTCAAAATGGAAAGTGGAATGTAATATGCTATCATCGGCAAAACTACGGATAGGATTGCCAGTCAATGGAAGAAGGTCATTAATATACAAGAGGAAAAGAGTGGGGGAAAGAACTCAATCTTGGGGGACACCGGCATTAGTGGAGAAGTTAGAAGACAGAGAGCCATCTACCATCACCCTCAGTGAGCGATCAGAGAGAAAACTGGATAACCAATTACTAAAAATAGTTGGCAAACCATAAGATGGAAGATTGTTTAGAAGACCTTTATGCCAAACATGATCAAAAGCCTTTGAGATGTCAAGAGCAACTACTTGTGTTTCACCGAACCTTTCCATTGAATTAGTCCATAAATTGTTCATGAATTAGTCCATAAATGGGTAACATAAGTCAGAATATCACCAGTGGATCAACACTGACGGAATCCATATTGGCAACTGTTGATCAGACAGAAGGTTTCTAGATAGTTTAAGAGTTGGCCGTTAATTGATTTCTCCATTACTTTAGAAAGAGTAGAAGTAATTGCAATGGGACGATAATTGGATGGGAGGGATTTGTCACCCTTTTTAGGAGCTGGCTGGATATGAGCAAATTTCCAAGCAGAAGGAAAAACACCTTTGGAATAAGAAAGTGAAAAAAGGCGGCAAAGAATAGGAGTAAGTTCAGGAGCACAGGTTTTGAGAATAAGTGGAGAAATACCATCAGGACCTGGAGCTTTCTTGGCATCAAGATTCATCAAAATCCTTCTGATATTCTTTTGACGGAAGACCACAGGAGACAGTGAATGCAGCGTGTTGGGAATGGTGGGAGGTGTTTTACAAAGATCATTACTACATGAGCTGGAAGAAAAATGGGATACTAGCAGGTCAGCTTTATCCTTGGCTGAAGTGACAACAGAACCGTCTGGTTTGGACAGAGGTGGGAGAGCAGAGATGGGCAAAAGTTGCGGCCAATAGCTTTGGCAAGAGACCAGAATGCTCGGCTACAATTAGGGCAAGAAGCAAGTTTTCTACTCTTAGCCTGTTCAACTCTGGTTTGGACTGATTAATAACTGCTTTTCAATTGTTGTGAGCTTTGGTGTAGGCAGAAAATGAAACTGAAGAATTAGAAAAAGCCAATTACGATATGCAACATTCTTCTCTTGGACAGCCTTAGCACATTTATTGGAAAACCAAGGTTTAGATAAAGGACGAGATTTTAAAGTGGAGTGTGGGATAAATGATTCCATTCCTGCAAGAATAATTTCACTGACACGATCTGAGCAAACGTTGACATTTGAAGTTTTGAAACAGTAATCAGACCAAGGAAAAGAAGAAAACAAATCTCGCAGGTCATCCGATTTTGCGTTCTTGTAATGCCAAACAATGTGAGGTTGGGAATAGCCATGACATAAAGGTTCCATTGGAGAAGAGACAATCACCAAGTTGTGATCTGAAGTGCCTAAAGGACCTCTCACTTCGACCGTATACTTAGAAGGGTTGTTTGTGAGAAAAAGATCAAGCGTATTGGTTAGGATTGTCCGGTATTCTTGTATGTAAATGAACAACTGTGCAAGGTGATTAGTAATTGCAAAAACCTCAGCATCTTGACCTGCCGAGTCGGTGTGACTAGAAAACGGAAGCCAGCTGGAGTTGTGAACATTAAAATCACCAAGGGATACAAGTTACCTCACAGTTAGGAAAGTTGGACTGGAGAAAGTCAAGTTGCAAAGAGAGGAAGTCAAAGAGCTCCAAGTGATTAGTGGAGTTGGAAGAACGGTAGAGACAACAGATGAATTTGACACAATGAGGTAGAGAGATTTTAAGCCAGAGAAGATCAAAGAGAGGAGATTCCAAATTGCCAAGTCTATGACAGGGAATATCAGAACGGACATATGCATAAGTACCACCTTTGAGGCGAAAGGAATCATACAGCGAATAATTTGGGCATCTGATATGAGCAGTAGTTGAATCAACTGATAACTGAGATTCTGTCAAAAAAGTACATGGGGTTTGGTAGACTGCAAGTGGAAATTAACATCGTTGAGATTAGAATTGAGACCACGTATATTAGTGAAATGAATTAGGAAGTGCTTGGGAGGTTTAGATCTTTTCGCAGATAAGCTTGCTCTATTAGTTTGACAATTCATGGTGTATTCAATAGTAAGAAAGTGGGTGGGACATGCTGTATGAAGTAATGAAATTTTTGGATATGGGTACACATGGTAAGAATATACCCGGATCCTTGATATAATGTGGCCTCGACAATGCTCCCCGCATACACACTACTCGGACTACCTCCAGTCACTGTCTGGCAGAGTAGAGATAGCAAGATTATACCTAGCTGATCCGGAAGCCTCCTAGAGAGTTACCAATAGGTTCAGTCCGGTGTACAAACTGGCGGCTAGCTGCGAACACCGGTTTAGGGCTGTACCCTCGAAATGTAAGGTATATTGGATCTCGCCACGATGTTCATCATAACCTCAAAAGTCATCAGTCATACTGCATGATGGAAGAGATAGGGAAGGGTTGACCCTTGTGTGTTCTTGATATTCCACTGTTTTTTCTTGATATTCCACTGTTTCAGAAACTCTTTGCTGTGAGGTGATGATAAGTTGCCTTGGTGGGTATAAAGAATGCACAGGTTGTTTGTATCATTCTGACTTCAGATTACTGCAATAATCTGAAGTCAGAATGGGGGAAATGCATGATATATCAGGATAGGAAGGGAGCAGGTGTTATGCTGTTAATTAAGAAAACATAAAATCAAAAGAAGTGCATCCAGTTGATACAGATGAACAGTGCCTGTTGAGTCAGCTTGGTGTGACATACTGCAAAAGCAAAAATAAGAGTAGGAGTGTGTTATAGGCCTAATGACTCGAATGAGCACAATGAACAATTGTACAGAGAAATAGAGTGGGCTAGTAAATCAGAATGTCTTATAATGGGAGATTTTAACTTCCCAGATATTGACTGGAACTTGTGGGTTAGTCACTCGCACACTAGTAAGAGTTTTGTGGATTTATTGGATGTTGCTTTCTGCAGCTGCATGTTCAAGAGACAAATAGAGAGGGTAATACTCTTGATCTGGTTATCAGCAGTGATCATTTGTGTATTAAGAATTTACAGATAAAGGAATCACTAGGTGGCAGTGATCACAGTTTACTGATGTGGGATTTACTTAAAGACATAATTACCATCAGTGCTAAACGAAAGGGTTTTTGCTTCCGCAAAGGTGAGTACGGTGGTCTCAGACAGTTTTTAAATTCTGTACAGTTGGATCAACTGATCATGTTACCAACAGAAAATTCTAAGTGGGAAGCATTCAAGGAATTAATCATGGAAGCTACTAAAAATTTCATACCTATCAAGAAATATGGTTCATGGTTAGGCCTAAATGGTTATAAAATGAACTAATTGGACTTGTGACAGAGAAGACAAATTCATAGGATGCATATAAATTATCAGGCGACACAGAAGCTATGGCAGATATAAGCTAGTCTGTAATCAAGTCACAAAGGAGGTTAGGTAGGTGAAGGCAGATTACGAGAAATCTTCGGCAAAGGATGCTAAAAAAAATAGCAAGGATTTCTTTACTTATATAAACTCTAAATGGAAGGGGATGAATCTGATTGGTCCACTTGATATCGACGATGCAACTGTTGATGATCCTAATCAGATAGCAAACAAGCTGAATGAGTATTTTGCATCTACATTCACACGAGGAGTTATTAAGGTAATAATTATTACCATCAAAGAAAAGCGTTTAACAGGGTATGGACATGTAAAACGGATACAAGAAAACAGATATCCAAAGGCTATCCTGGAATGGATACCTCCTGGAAGAAGGAGAAGAGGAAGACCTAGGAGGACATGGATGGATGGAGTATGGGAGTGCATGACAGCCCGAGGCTTAACCGACCAAGACACCTTAAACCGCACTTTATGGCGGGAAAAAATTCCTAACAAGAAATAACTTGTAGGCTGAGGAAACCCATTGTAAATGGAAACACTCCTCTTGAAGAAGAAGAAATGGCAGAAGATTATCAAATTGTAGCAGGGTGCTTAATGATATTGTAATAAATGAGAGCAAAGTGGAGGAAAAATTGTTGAAGTGAAACATAAGAAAGACACCTGGGGTGGATGGGATCTATCCAGTTACACTAAAGGAGGCGGTAAAGGAAGTAAGCAAACCCATAGCCATAATTATGAGAGCATCCTTGGACTCAGGGGAGGTGCCCACAGACTGGAGATGTGCAAATCTATCCCCAATTCACAAAGGGGGATCGAAGGGTGACACGAGTAATTACAGACCAGTTAGTTTAACTTGTGTTCCGGGTAAAATAATGGAGTCACTGGTTAAAGATGTATTGCAGGATCATCTAGACAAGACTGCAGCAATAATTCAGACAAAGCATGGGTTTGTTAAGGGAAAGCCTAGTGTAACAAACCTGATTGGATATTATGATGTGGTTACAAAGGAACTGGATGCAAAAAATAATTTTGAAATTATATACTTGGATTTCAGGAAAGCTTTTGACACTGTTGCGCCTGGAAGACTACTGTACAAAGTGGAGCAGAATGGTATTAGAGGTAAAATTGCTACAATGGATAAAAGAATGGTTAGCTGGAGAAGACAAGAGGGTGGTAATCAATGGATGCTGCTCTTCGTGGACTAACGTTATTAGTGGAGTCCCGCAGAGTTCTGTGTTGGGTCCACTGCTGTTTTGTATATTTATCAACGATATTGATGAAGGTATATCAGGCTTAGTGTCGAAGTTTGCAGATGATACAAAGGTTGGCAGGTTTGTTAATGACAGCAATGGCAGTGTGCTGCTGCAACATCAAGAAAATTTGGGAAGTTGGGCTGAGAAGTAGTAGTAGTAGTAGTGGCATGTGATGCAAGAAAGCAAATGTATGAGCTTATGCAGCATCAGCCAAAAAAAAAAAAAAAAAAAAAATCACACTATTCCCTCCGAATGCCTGTCCAGTTCCTCCTTAAATTTATTCAACCTATCAACTTCCACAACGAAAGATGGAAGTTGATAGGAAGTGGCAACCGAAGTTTAACCTTGACAAATGCAAAGTACTGCATATGGGTAGAAGTAATCCTAGAGAAACGTACCAACTGTGTGGTACCACACTTAAGGTGGTAGAAAATGAAAAAGACCTGGGAGTAATTGTGTAGTCAGATATGAAGTTTTCTGAGTAATGTAGACAGGCTGCCAGAGCAGGTCATGGGGTTTTGTCAAAGATATACAGGAATTTTGCTAGCAGGGAAAAGGAGATGATTGTCTCTCTGTATAAGGCTTGATTTGATTTGGATTTTATTGGCGCATTAGCAACTCAGGCTATAATGCACCAAGATTGTATAAGGCAATGGTCAGGCTATGCCCAGAGGTAGATCAAGCCAAGTGGGGGCCCCCAAGGGGGAAAAATTTCGGGGCCCTCAAACTCAAGTTAGAAAAAAAAATTTTTAAGAAAACTCTCATTAAGTTATTAACAAAAAAGAAAAGTAATCAAAAATTTCATACCATAATACTTTAAATGAATTTATTAAAAACATATTTTTTACATGGATTTTCATTTTGCTTTATTTCTTGGAAATTCGTCAATTATTTTTGCAGAGTCAATTCGGCTTAAAATTTCCTGCTCTATATACAGAATGGCCATATTATTTAATCTTTCTTCTCCCGTAGTAGTCCTTAAATAATTTTTTGCACACTTTAAAACAGAAAACGATCTTTCTCCTGATGCATTAGAAAAGGGAATTGTTAAAAAAATTTTCAATAAAATTCAACTTTCGGTAATGTGTAAGACATTTCTTTGGCGGCTCGATAGATGTGATGTCTGGTGTGGTTTTTATGGTGTCCTCGTTTTCTTTTAGAAATATTAAAAAATGGTCAAATTCATCTTCAAAATTACAAACATCAATGTAATTTTTATAAATATCCTTAAACTTTTTTATCGCGTTCTTTTTTTATTCTATTGATAAATTCCAATCGAAAAATATTCGAAAAGGCTCTACAACAACTTCATACGTCTGAGTTCTTCGAGATAGTTCTGCCTTGGTGTTATCACATATGACATAAAATGAATTGACTATGAAATTTTCTCTTATTGTAAATTCATGTCCAACTTTTTTGTTTTCATCAAAAAACATTTTTCTCTTTTGTTGTCTGCGAGTTTGTCCATCTTCCACATTAAATGATAGCCCTGATAAATCAGTTGCCTCTCTTTCAACTTTTTCAAATTCTTCTCTGAAATTATTGATAAAATTTTCTAATGACTTCAGTAGGGTAGATCCTTTCAATAGTTCGCACGCCACTGATTGCAGTCATTTACTAATAGCATTTATTCTTTGTAAAATAGTATTCTAAATCACTGTCATTAGGGTGGTTTCATATTTGTCCATTTTCTTCAGAAGCGAAGTCGCCTCCACTATGGTAACTTTTTTTTTCTTTTTCTGGATTACAAATTTCAGTTAAAGCCTCTTTTACATGGGTGAAACCAAGTTTTATAGCTAATACAGCATCTGCTCTTGCTGCCCATCATGTATTAGAAAGTCTTTTTACTGTGACGGAATGTTTACACATTTTTAGATTTCTGGTTAAAATTTTCCAGCGATGGGTTGATGCAGAAAAAAATGTGAATAAATTCTGCACAAACATAAAATACTCAATTGCAGCTCTACAACTTTCTGCAGCGAAATTTCCAAATAAATTTAGGGAATGATTAGCACACGGAATAAAAACCGCACTTGGGCTATGTTCTTTAATACGTGCTTGCAAACCTGAGTACTTCCCTGACATATTAGAAGCATTATCAAATGATTGTCCTCGACAGTTTTTAATATTCACTCCTAATTTTATTAAAGTTTGCAAAACTTCTTGTTCCAAATATGAAGACGTGTGTTTATCTATGGGAATGAATTTCATAAATCTTTCCATTATATTACCACAGGATGAAACATATCTTATCACAAAAGTTAGTTGATCGACATGTGAAACATCGGGATTGGAATCAACAATTATAGTATATTAAGTCGCAGATTTGATTTCTTCAATTATTTCCGCTCCTACTTGATTTCCAATAAGACCTACAAATTTGTCACAAATAATATGAGATAAAAAATTTAAATTTCCTCGTCCTTGGTTGGCATATTTTTGTAGATGTAACTTCAAAAAATCATTGTATTTGCTTAGATATTCCAAGCAGGTTAAATAATTTCCTTTCCTATTGGAATCTTTGCTTTCATCATAACCCCAAATCGTAATCCTAAGCGACTCAACAATTTTATTGTTGATACAATTCTTTTCAACACTTCTCTCCAGTAACATTCTTCTTTTAACTTTTCCTGTAATAGTTGAGTATCAATTCTATTGAATGTTGTTAATCTTTTATACATAGTACACATGGTTGACATGTGTTCTTTTGAAACTTCGTGGTCCGATAAAATAACAGTTATTGATCTCCAATTTTTTAAACCAGTTATTAATTTAGACTTTATTGTTGAAAAGAGTTTGCAAGGGTAGCAGTAAACACTTTTGCTTGTTTCTGAAAATATCAGCCAATTTCTCCTTTCCATAATTCCATTTGATTTCTTTCTGTAGAAATGATCATAAGAAAGTCCTCTGTAATACACTTCATCTCTGTCTTTATACACTGATTTTAAATTCTATATATTCCCGATATTTTTTGGTTTGTTATTAAGAATATGATCAATAATAGCATCTGTTAATGTTGTTGGCCATAAAGCTATATAATTTATTACTTCGATGTCTATATCGAAGCATCTTTCTGGACTACTGGACTACTCTACCTTCTGCGTTTTTGCAATCCCCTTTTTCAGTAGCAATTTCAACCTCTTGATTCTCAACTTGTTGTTCTTCTTTCTCTTCTTTCGAAGAAGTTTCGAATGTAGGCAATTCAGAATTACCCGACGTAGATGTTGATGGCAACTCTGTCTCTGTATTAACTTTTAAAAATTTATGCAATGAATTTCTTTGGCTTTCAGCAATTTCCAGGTTTTGTTTTTTTTTTTTTTTTAACTTTTTTTGCTTTTCTGCCCCACTTTGATGTCTCTTCATTTTTTTGCTGTGAAGAAAAAAAGTTTAAAAGCTTTTAGCCTCGCAAACAATGCCTACTAAAAATATTTTTTTTAATGATAATGTTGTTAAGATGTTAACAAAGAGAATTCATTTTTATCTGTCTCCAATCAAAATATAATTTAGCGTGAGCGATTTCTTGCAGGCTGACAGTGATCCTCCGAGTCCAGAGTTTCCAGGCGTATCCAGGGCGGTCAAGATTGCAAGGGCAGGATCAAGATCTAGCGGGCGAGAACGAGTCCAGGGCTGGCGGGTGAGAGAGACGGCAGATGAGTGCTGGCCGTTCAAGAGAGCCTCAAGGTCTAGCGGTCGAGAGAGAGCGAGTCTTCCGGGTTTTGTGTGTTAGAGTTGGGGGTGGTGACCACCCGGTGGTCTCTTTCCCATGTGATGTCACTGGACATTCGTCATTGGACACTGTCACTGGGGAGTGTCTTGAGAGACTCCGCCTAACTATTACCTGGAATTCCAACCAGATTCTTCAACCATCCCCGAGGCAACCCTTTGTTTTTATTCTTCCGGGAAGTATTGACCATCGGGAGCCTTTCAAGTGTATGAGCCAAAGGGCTTATTCTTTGTCTAATCTTGGGTTTTTTCTTTTCATTCTCATTTACTTAATCCATGGAATGTTGACCCTTGGGATTTAAACCTATCCGGCATGCGGGACAAAAGGCTTACTCCTCTTCTATTGTTGGGATGTTTATTCGTTTTTATTCAGGTTTACTAATTCATGGCATGCTGGACAAGAGGCTCCTTTTTAGGGTTCCGTAAAAGTAGAAAAGGAACCCTATTAGTTTCATCATTCTGTCTGTCCCGATGTCAGAGCCACTTTGCTCCTAAACTAGAAAAGTTACGAACTTGAAATTTTTACTATATATGTAGTCCTCTGACCGCATATCAGAAATCTGAATCGGATTATTATTTTTGGAGTAGTCGTTCAAAAACCTTGAAAAATTGCTCGTTTTGTCGCTAAAAATTTCAGAAAAATGGTCATAATTCGGAAAATACAAGAGATATCAATATCGTTGTTATTTGTCATTGATCAGCATACATTAAGCTAATTTGGAGAATGTTTTCAATATTTTCTGCTCAGTGGTTACAAAATGCCATTAGGTACAATGAATGTCAAAAAATGAAAAGTTTCATGCCCTCTCACACCGTCATTTTTTAGTGAATAAAATTTTAAAAAATTCAGACTTATTCTTTGTAATGAGATCTTTCCAACCATATATTACACTTTAAGAAAAAAAAAATACATTTTTCTCAAATATCCGCCATCTTTACCCTTTGATTGTCACATTTCGTAACCACTGGACATAAAATTCTGAAAAAAATCTACAAATTACTGTATAGTCTCCTGACCAACGATAATTAAGAAATTATTGATATCTCTTATATTTTCCGAATTATGATCGTTTTTCTTTCAAAAAAAATCTCATTATGAAAAATAGCGGCCTGTCAGGGCAATTTGCTTTTAAACAAAAAAAAAAATTACAAACCTTAAATTTTTATTTTATATGTAGCCCTCTTTCCGCAAATCATAAATTGTATTTAAATTTAAATCAAATTATTATTTTGGAAGGGGTCGATTTTTTTGTGTAATTAAAAAAAAATATTTACTTAATTTGGGCCTATTTATGCTTATACTAGTTTCATCCCCTGATGTCCAATTAAAAGTTAGAATCCTGCCAAAACTCAAATAAATTCCTTCAAAAGCTTAAATAATACCGTGTTATAGGAGGGTTGATTGTATACAAAAAAACAATTTTCCTCAAAATCCTAATGAAAACACATTTTAAGACCTCGGGACACTTAGTATTCCGGGCCCTACGTGGCCGCTTAGTCCGCTTACCGCTTAATCCGCCTCTGGCCACGCCTTGAGTAGTTGCCTTGCCTCATTTTAGGAAGGATGTAGATTTGCTTGAGCATGCACAGAGAAGGGCAACAAGATTGGCGAGGGGAATGAAGGGATACTCTAACCAAGAAAGGCTTAAGTTCTGCAAATTGCAGCAGGCTAGGCACCTGCAAGTTGATCTGATTGAGATGTATAAGGCCCTGAATGGGTTGAGAACGCTGAATTCTGATGTGATTTTTTTCCACTTATTCAGATTACGAACCTAAGGGGGCATAAATTCAAATTAAGGAAAGACAGATGTAGAATAGATATACAGAAATTTGCCTCTAGCCAGTGGGTGGTTAATTGCTGGAACAAACTTCCATCTGTCATTATGGAAGTTGATAGGTTAAATGAATTTAAGGAGGAACTGGACAAACATTTAGGGGGATTTGTTTTGTAAATTTTTTTTTTTGGCTGATTCTGCATAAGCTCATACACTTGCTTTCTTGCATCACATGCCACTACTATTACTACTACTTTGAAAAAGGTCTTATTGTTTAACAGGAGTTTAACAAGTTTAACAGGAGCCACAATTAAAGAAATGAAAAATAACTGGTTTCTCAAAAGCATCCATCTCAGAGGTTTTTAGTAACTGGACAGCAAGCAGTTCTTACACATCTCAGAGGCTTAAATGTGGCAGGAACAATAATTGTTTCTGCCACAGAAACAATTATCGTGGTCTGCTAACAAGGCTAGTGGGAGTCGGTTGTGTTTACAAGCCACTAAGTCAATGTTTTTATTTATTGATTTGAAATTGTTTTTGTATAACTTTTCATTTAAATTTATTAGTGTAGTATTTTTTGTGATCCTCTGATTAATTTGGTGCATTTATTCATTACTTGGCCTTGTAATTGCATAGAAAACCACAGTCGATTCTGCCAACATTGTATCGACAGTAGCATACAAATCTGCTGCCATTGGCTTCCAGTATCTGCCCCATAGCAGATACTGGAAGTTTCTACGTAACTTATAGCAGTGTAAAAATGTGTCAGCAGCAGAGGATTATAAACTATAAATTATAGCACTGCTTGTGTTTTAATAATTTAACTTGTCATAGACGTAACGCACAAAAATAATAATATTAGTAGAGCTTTCAGAATTGGTGATTTGCCATAGATAGGTGGCGTGACAGTTCGAACCACATGGGTGGCAATAGAGAGTTCAATTTATTATCTATTATAAATATTTAGATTTTACAAACGTAACATTTTAACTTAATACATATAACCACTTAAATTTTAGAAACGTTGCTGTTGTTGTTATTTGGTTTTTAGGAGCATTAGCAACTAAGGCCATATTGCTCTGGGGATATGCGGTGGTAACGGATGCGAACCCTGGTCTAATCAAGAAGTGTGTGTGCTACACACTGCACTGCTGCTCCTGCCCACCAGGCTATGGAGGCGCCTTTACAAACGTAATGTTATAACTTGTATATATATAACTTAAACTTAACAGGAGACAGGAAATTAATATAACGTAATTCGGAAGGATATAAAACTCAACACTGAAATATATAGTGTTATTACTGCATCGGGATAGAACTTTGGGGTAATATTTTTAATTGTATTAAATTTATATTTGAATAATATTAAAATTGAATTGAAATCATGTCTCAGACCAGAGCAACAAAGCAAAAGGCTCAAGGTAGTGAGAGTGCTGTGGCTAAGGAGAGAACTGAGGGTAGGAGTGGTTGTCCTCTGAATCACAGCCTTTTGAAATATACTGCTTGTTTGATGGTTGTGGAGCAATCAGGAAAAAGACATGATATTGAAAAAGGGAAAGTCTTTGTGCGTGCTCGATGTAAGGAGTAGGAGGAAATGAGGTGCCAACTTAGCTTTGTTATGATCCTTTATGAGAGCTTGAAGAACAGAGTAGATGCACTCGAAGAACTTAATCAACGGGCCCATCAAGCTCTCAGCTGCCCACATCAACGCCAGAGCTTGCACTTGAACATCAGGCAACACAGCAGAAATTCCCAAGGCAGAATGTGCTGGTCCCACAGGAACAAGTAGTTGTTGGTGACTCTACTGTCTGGGAAATGAGGATATATTGCAAAAAGGATAGGTGGAACAGGACCAGAGTATGTCTGCCAGGGGGAAAAGTTGATGATATTGTATAGCAGATATAATTTTTTAAGGGCACAAAAGGTGATACTGTTGTACATGTTGGCACCAATGATAATAAGAGTAGGAGAACGGCTGAATTACTTAGCAAGTATAGGTCAATGTTGAAAAAAAGACCTGAGTTAGGGGTGAATTTGAAGGTGTCTGCAATTCTCCCAGACATGATATGAGGGAGTATATGATGAGAGCATTGTCAATCAATTCGCCCTAGAGATTGTGCCAGTCAATTGTGCCAGAAATTGTGTCAATCAATTTGCCCTAGAGATTATAAACTATAAATTATAGCACTGCTTATGTGTTTTAATAATTTATCTTGTCACAAAGACATAATTTATCTTGTCACGTATTATTTCTGTAACATACAGAAATAATAATATTAGTAGAGCTTTCAGAATTGGTGATTTGCCTTAGATAGGTTTTCCGAAATTTTTTCAGCCTTGTCTGTGCTTGTTAATAGGAGAGACTGCTTCTACAGAGATGGGATACACTTAAATAGAAAGAGTGTAAGAATATTTGCTGATGCTATCAAGACAGTGTTAGACAGGTTGGAAAACCGCTAGCTTGGAGGGGATACATGGACTAATAGATTAACAGTTACCGCTGGCTGAGGTGAAAGTAATTCTTGCACTGATTCTACTGTAATGAGCAGCAGACTGGAGAACAAGGTGCCGGGGATTTCAGAGACTGCTGGGAGTAATTGCGGAACAAGTAAATAGATGGGAAGCATTCAAGGAACTAATCTTGGAAGCTACCAGGCTTTACATACCAACCAAGAAATATTGTTCAAGTTTCAGGCCTAAATGGTTGTCAGATGAACTAATGAGACATATGGCAGAGAAGAAAAATGCATGGGATACATACAAATTAATGGGTGACATGGAAGCCTATGATAGATATAAGTTGGTCTGTAACCAAGTCACAAAGGAGATTAGGCAGGCAAAGGCAGATTATGAGAAATCCTTGGCAAAGGATGCAAAGAAAAACAGAAAAGAGTTCTTTACCTATTTAAACTCAAGAAGGAAAGGGATGAATCAGATTGGTCCACTGGATGTTGATGGTTCAACAGTTGAGGATCCTGCTCAGGTGGCTAACAATCTAAACGAGTATTTTGCATCTACATTCACACATGAGGAGTTATTCAGGAAGGGGAATGTCGTAGGTGAAGTAAACATTGGCAGTGAGCTAGATGATTTTCTAATAACTGAGAGGAAAGTGGAGGAGAAATTGTTGAGGATAAACATAAAAAAGGCACCCGGGGTGGATGGGATCTATCCAGTTATATTAAAGGAGGCAGCAAAGGAAGTAAGCAAACCCCTAGCCATAATTATGAGAGCTTCTTTGGACACAGGGGAGGTACCCATAGACTGGAGATGTGCAAATGTAACCCCAATTCACAAAGGAGGATCAAAGGCTGACACAAGTAATTATAGACCTGTTAGTTTAACTTCGGTTCCAGGAAAATTAATGGAGGCACTGGTTAAAGAAGCACTGCAGGATCATCTGGACAAGAATTCAGTTATAGCTCAGACACAGCATGGTTTTGTTAAGGGCAGGTCTTGTCTGACCAATTTGATTGGATACTATGACGTAGTCACAAAAGAACTGGATGCAGGGAATAACTTTGATATTGTATATTTGGATCTTAGAAAGGCTTTTGATACTGTTGCGCAGTAGACTGCTGCACAAATTGGAGCAGTGTGGCAATGGAGGCAAATTGCAGCTATGGATAAAGGGATGGTTGAGTGGCAGAAGACAGAGAGTGGTAATTAATGGACACTGCTCAACGTGGACTAATGTTATTAGTGGAGTTCCTCAGGGTTCAGTGTTGGATCCATTGTTGTCTTCTGTATTTATTAATGATATTGATGATGGTATATCAAGCTTAATGTCCAATTTGCAGACGATACAAAGGTTGGCAGGGTTGTTAAGGACACTACTGATGCTATGCTGCTGCAATAGGATCTGGAAAGGTTGAGCAGATGGGCTGAGAGGTGGCAAATGAAGTTTAACATTGACAAATGTAAAGTACTACATATGGGAAACAGTAACCCCAGATCAACGTATCAACTCTGTGGTACTACGCTGACAATGGTAGAGAATGAAAAGGACCTGGGGGTAATTGTGCAGGCAGATATGAAGTTCTCTGAGCAGTGCAGACGAGCTGCAAGAGTAGCTCATGTTGTCTTGTCAATGATATACAGGAATTTTTCTAGCAGGGATAGGGATGTGATTATTCCCTTGTATAAGGCATTGGTCAGGCCACACCTTGAGTACTGTATACAGGTCTGGAGACCTCATTTCAAGAAGGATGTAGAGCTGCTGGAATGGGTACAGAGGAGGGCAACAAGATTAGTGAATGGAACAAAGGGTTGCTCTTACAAAGAAAGGATTAAGTTTTGCAAATTACAGAGTCTGGAGACTAGACATCAGCGAGGTGATCTGATAGAGGTGTATAAGGCTTTGAATGGCTTGAGCATGCTCAATGCCGATGGGATTCTTCCTCTCGCTGAGAATAATCACCTGAGAGGGCATAAATTCAAATTGAGGAAGGACGGATGTCGGATAGATGTGCGGAAATTTGCCTTTAGCCAGCGGGCAGTTGGTTTGTGGAATAGACTTCCATCACTTGTTGTTGAAGGTGATAGCCTAAACAAATTTAAGGCTCAGCTGGACAGGTATTTCGAACGAACGGAGGGGTGAAATGGGAGTAGTGGTTGTGCTTCTTTTTTTTTTTTTTTTTTTTTTTGCTGATGCTGAATAAGCTTGCTTTCTTGCATCATATGCCTCTACTAATGCTAATGCTCTGTGTTAGGGTAGCTAAGAATAAGAACAGGTGTATGTATACTTGTGTGTACACCAATGCTGGTCAAGGAATCAAAGTTGGATATTGTTGGGATATCGGAGACATAGTGTGACACAGATATAAGGAATCCAGAATTGGAATTTGGGGAGTACAATGTGCACAGGAAGGATAGACAGGAGAGGAAGGGAGGAGGGGTTATGCTATTAGTTAAGAAACATAAATCTAATGAAGTGCATCTAGAAGAGATGGGTGAATAGTGCAGTGTTCAGTCAGTTAGGTGTCACAAGCACCAGGAATGCAAAATTAAGGGTAGGAGTGTTCTATATGCCTAATGTGTACAGAGAAATACAGTGGGCCAGTAAATCAGATTGTCTTAAAATGTGGGATTTTAATTTCCCAGATATAAACTAGAACTTGTGGGTTTGCATTTCCACACTAGTAAGGATTTGTAGATTTATTGGATGATTGTTTTCTACAGCAGCATGTTCGGGAGGCAACCAGAGGGAGTAATACTCTTGGTTTGATTATCAGTAGCGATTCTTCATGCATTAAGAATCTGCAGATAAGGGAGCCACTAGGTGGGAGTGATCACAGTGTGCTGATGTGCAACTTACTCAAAGAGGTAACTACCATCAATGGTAAAGGGAATGGTTTTTGCTCTCGTAAAGGTGACTACAGAGGTCTGAGACAGTTTTTAAATTTTATACAGTGGGACCAACTGATTATGTTACCAGCAGCAAATTCTAAACGGGAAGCATTCAAAGAATTAATCTTGGAAGCTACTAGGCTTTACATACCAATCAAGAAACAATGTTCAAGGTTTAGACCTAAATGAATGTCAGATGAACTAATGAGACATGTGGCAAAAAATAAAATTGCATGGGATACATTTAAATTAACAGGTGACACAGAAGCCTACGGAAGACAAACTTGTCTGTAATCAAGTCAGAAAAGAGGTTAGGCAAGCAAAAGCAGATTACAAGAAATCTTTGGCAATGGATGCAAAGAAAAACACTAAAGAGTTCTTCATTTATGTAAACTCTAGAAGGAAGGAAAGTGATGAATCAGATTGGTCCACTTGATATAGACGGTGCAATTGCTAATGATCCATCTCAGGAAGTTAACTAACTAAATGAGCATTTTGCATCTACATTCACACATGAGGAGTTATTCAGGGAGGGGAATACCAGAGGTGTATTAAACTATGGTAGCAAGTTAAATGATTTTTTAATAACTGAGAGCAAAGTGGAGGAGTAATTGTTAAAGATAAACATAAAAAAAGGCACCTGTGGTCAATGGGATCTGTCCATTTATATTAAAAAAGTAAAGTGCAGCCATTATCAACCCACTGCAGGATGGAAGCCTCCTCAACAATTCATGCTGAGGGAAATGGACCATAATCTGCCACGCTGGTCCAGTGCGGGTTGGCAGATCGACCGTATTCAGCAATCAGGGGCATGAACCCCGGCCTACTCAAAGAGCGTGTGCTACTGCACTCCCGCTCCTGCCCACTCAGCTACGGAGGCCATTTATATTAAAAGAGGTGACAAAGGAAGTAAGCAAATCCTTAGCCATAATTATCAGAGCTTCCTTGGACTCAGGGGAGGTACCCATGGACTGAAGATGTGCAAATCTGACCCCAATTCACAAAGGGTGACAGAAATAATTACAGACCTGTTAGTTAAAATTCTATTTTGGGGAAATTAATGGAGTCACTGGTTAAAGATGCATTGCAGGATCATCTAGACAAGACTGCAGCAATAATTCAGACAAAGCATGGGTTTATTAAGGGAAAGCCTAGTGTAACAAACCTGATTGGATATTATGATGTGGTTACAAAGGAACTGGATGCAAAAAATAATTTTGATATCATATACTTGGATTTCAGGAAAGCTTTTGATACTGTTGCACATGGAAGACTACTGTACAAATTGGAGCAGTATGGCAGTGGCATTAAGGGCAAAATGCTGCTATGGATAAAGGAATGGTTGAGTGGGATAAGACAGAGAGTGGTAATCAATGGACTGCTCTTCGTGCACTAATGTTATTAGTGGAGTCCCCCTAGGGTTCAGTGTTGGGTCCACTGTTGTTTTCTGTATTTATTAATAATACTGATGAAGGTTTATCAGGCTCAATGTCTAAGTTTGCAGAAGGTACAAAGGTTGGCAGGTTTGTGAATGACACTAATGATTACGCTTCTGCAACAGGATCTAGAAAAGTTGAGCAGATGGGCTGAGAGGTGGCAACTGAAGTTTAACCTCGACAAATGTAAGGTATTGCATATGGGTGGTAGTAACCCCAGAGTAACAATGATGTATCAAGTGTGTGGTACTACACTCAAGGTGGTAGAGAATAAAAAGGACAGGGAGGTAATTGTGCAGTCAGATATGAAGTTTTCTGAGTAATGTAGACAGTCTGCCAGGGCAGGTCATGGAGTCTTGTCTGTGATATATATAGGAATTTTGCTAGCAGGGAAAGGGAAGTGATTATCCTGTTATACAAGGTAATGGTTAGGCCCCACCTTGGGTACGGTATACAGGTCTGGAGGCCTCATTTTATGAGGGTTATAGAGCTGCTGGAACAAGTACAGAGAAGGGCAACAAGATTAGTGAATGAAACAAAGGGTTGCTCTTACCAAGAAAGGCTTAGGATTTGCAGATTACAGTGTCTGGTGACTAGGCACTGTGAGGTGATGTGATTGAGGTGTATAAGGCCTTGAATGGTTTGAGCAAGCTCAATGCTGATGGGAATCTGCCTGTTGCCCAGATTAATTGCCTGAGGTGACATAAATTCAAATTGAGGAAAGACAGTTGTAGAATAGATATGCGGAAGTTTGCCTTTAGCCAGCGGGTGGTTGATTTCAGGAACAAATTTCCATCTGTTGTTGTAAAAGTTGACAGCTTAAATAAATTCAAGGCAAAACTAGACAAACACTTGGATGGATGGGTAAAATGGGAAGGTTTTTATTTTTTATTTTTGTGGCTGATGCTGTATAAGCTTGCTTTTTTGCATCATATACCTCTGCTAATAATAATGTATAGAAAAATAGAATGTTCAGCAAATAAAAAATAGAATGTGCAGCAAATAATATCTGAATTCAACCAAGCTCAGAACTTGCCTATATAGACCAGTACCACATGTAGGAAATTGAAGAAATTTGGTATCGGAGTTAGTTTCCTATTCAAAAGTCACTTGTTTCAGAGGGGGGAAAAATGGCTTGCAGTGATGCTGAGAGCATTGTGTTGAACAATGGAATGATGGAAGAAAGTCATGTGGTCATACGAATCATTGATGTTAGTTGAGAACTTCACAGAGTGATGAACCATGCTTGCCAACATAAGCATCTGGAGGTGGTATCAACATATGGAAAATGTTTTGTTAGCATGGACTGGGTCCACCAATACCAATGGAAAGTTGAATGTCATTCAGGGAAGTACCTGAATTTTGTATCACATCTACTGCACTCTGCAATGTTACACTTTTATCCCAAAGATGATAGCCTCTTTCTGGATGACAATGCAACAGCACATCGTGCCAGAATCATTTGGAAATCCTGAGGGAAGACGGATCTCAATCCTATTGAGAAAGTGTGGGATATTCCGGGGAGGGAGAGAGAGAGAGAGAGAGCGCTATTCAGTAACAAAGTTCTCTTCCTTCAAGTTTGTTGCAGGTATAAGATATTTTGCATTGAAGCACCTTATAGAATCCATGCCATGAAACACTTTATAGAATCCATGCCATGGAGCAACTGTGCGGAACAGCATGGAACAAAGAAACAAAGGTTGCCCGATCTGACACTAAATAAAGATTCATATTTTCTTGGCCAATGTGCAATGGTTGCAATAAAAGCTTTTCTTTGTTGTCTGATTTTCTTTGTCCTTTCGAGGATTATGGAGGTGTAGATGAACACTTTTTTAAAAAAAGTGCATTTTTGTTCTACTTGAAATTTTAATGCAGCATGCAACTTTTTGGAGAGAGAGAAGAGTTCTGTTCAGCAAGTGATTTCATCCATAAGCTGTAAAGTCACACCTGCAGTTTACAAATTGGTCTCTTGGCAACATAATACTTCATTGGCAAAATTCAATGGAAAAAGAGTTGAAAGTGCCAGTGATATAGTATTGAATTCGTCTTAAGTGAAATTAATTTTAGAGTTAAGAATAATCAGTGATTTTAAAATACAATTCCTCAATTTGTATTCATAAAAGTCTTCTAAATAAGCTTCCATCTTTTGGTTTGCCAACTGTTTTTTTTAACAATTGGGTATCCACTTTCCTCTCGTTGCTCAGTGCACCCTCTTACAGTGACGGTAGATGGCTCTGTCTTTATAACTTCTCCAATCATGCAGGTGTGCCCCAAGGTTCAGTTCTCTCTACCACTCTTTTCTTCTTGTATATTAATAGCCATCTTCCATACTGGATTCCTATCAATAGTTTTCCCGATGATCGCACATTGCATTCTACCTTCCAGTTTGAAAAACTTGCCCTGCACAAACAGCTTTAACTTCTCAAATATCCACTACTTATTAAATGCTGATCTCCATGTAATTCTCCTGTGGGGCAAAGTTAGCTTAGTTAATTTCAATCCTTCTAAAACTCATTCCTGTCTTATACCTCGGAAATAGGATTCTTCTGTTCCTATACTTATCTTCGATGAACTCTGGTTTCTATATAAGATCACATATCTCTATTAGGGATTATTTTTGGTGTTATTTTCCTTTGGAGCTTAGAAGGGAACAGGCATATGTGTGTTATCAGACACTCAGTCTAAAACACTGATGGATCCAATAACTTTCTATTTTAGAAGATTTAGAAATCCGGTTGCCTGCCTCTCTAAAATCCACTCATGCACACCTTCTTGATGGTAAGACCTGTTAAGTCACTTTGGTGGCAACGAGCGTGTAGAGTGGTTCAATTCAAGACGCAGTTGTTGTTGTTCTTTGTTATTTGGTTTTTAGTAGTATTAGCAACTAAGGCCATATTGCTCCAGGGATATGCGGTGGTCATTCCCTAACCTTTCCGCATCCTCCATATTTGGTGTCAAGACGCAGGGTCAGAGTGAAGGATCACTCAGATCCTGAGTGCACAGTCAGAGTGGAAGCAGACGGGGCTAAGAATCTCTGGGTACAACCAGGTTGCCATGAAAGGAAACTGAACTTGGCCTCTTACAACGTAAGATAGCTCATCGGTGAAGACAAGATATTAGAACTGGAAAAGGAGTTAAAAAATGTGAATTGGAATATCATCAGCGTGGTTGAAACAAGAAGAATAAAAGAATCACTTATAAGTTTATTAAGTGGAAATCTGTGGTACACCAATGGAAACAGTGAAAAGAGCGAAGGTGGGGTTTGCTTTCTGGTCCATAAAGATATAAAAAAATAACATTTTGGAATTCAAAAGTACATCACCAAGGGTTTCAAGATTACTACTCAGGATTTCTAAGAGGTACAAACTAAAGGTTTTAATGATATATACACCAACATTGAACCATGATGATAAAGAGGTTGAAGAAATGTGCACCGAAATTGAGAGTCTTCTAGATGAACAGAAAACTCAGTACACCATCATTATGGAGGACTTCAATGCTAAGGTTGGAAAGAAACAAAACAGTGCAGATAGGGTAACTATAGGAAATTTAGGAATTGCTGAAAGAAATGAAAGAGGTGAAAGACTTGTGGAATTTGCAGAATCTCAAGGAATGTCAGCAATGAACATTTTTTGAAGAAAAGGGTGAAGAGAAAGTGGACATGGAAAAGCCCAAATGGAGTAACAACTAATGAAATTGACTTCATCATCACTAACAGAAGATATATTGTGAACGATGTTACAGCCAGAAAAAAGTAAACACTGGAAGTGATCACAGAATAGTAAGATACACACTTGATATAGATGTAAGGAAAGAAAGGAAAAAACTGACTTGAATAAATAATACAAAGGTTTTTGAGAGAACAGAAGAGGAGAAAAAGCAGTATGTACTGGACTTAAGAACAAGTTTGAGCTACTGAAGATCTTTCAGCACCACGATATTGATGAGGAATACAACTTTCCGAAAGTGATGAAGTCCCACGAAACCTGTAGGTTAAAAGAAATCCAAAGAAGAAAAAATTAATCAAGAAACACTTGTCATGATGAACCGAAAATGTCAAATGAAGAGCAAGATAAACACTAACAAAACTGTTATAAAATTGATACAAAATTGAGTATACTGAGTTATGCAAAGCCTCAAAAAGAGACCCAGAAAGATACTCAGAGAGGACATAAGAAGATTTAACACAAGAAACGTAGAACAAGCATTAAGGGAAAACAAAATACTTAAATCAGCAGCCATGAGCAGTAAGTAATACAGAAAGACAAATGATACTGAAACTGAAGAATAGTGATGGTGTACTTTTAAATAACAGAGAAGGCAAAATTCAAATAGCAAAATGCTACTATAAAGAATTATATAATGAGCGAGGGAACGAAGTCAGCAGTGGGGAAGATGGATCACAAATTAATAAAACAAACGACATACCTGATATCGTTCCTGATGAAGAAGAACAAGCATTGAAGAAAAAGAAGAATCAGAGAGCCATGGGTAAAGATGAAGTTACTGTACAGTTGTTAAAATTGAGAGACAGAGACATGACACAGAAACTGGCAAGACTCTTCACAAAATACATTAGGAAAACTGATGCCTAAGGAGTGGAATAATGCAATCATAATTTTTGTGCATAACAAAGGAGAGAAATCATCAATTGGAAATTATAGACCAATTAGCTCATTGTCCCACATCCACAAGTTGTTTACAAGTATCTTTACTAACAGATTAGATGGATTAGAAAGAATATTTGACGAGAATCAACCAAAAGATGAAGCTGACTTTAGGACAGGATTCTCAACTATGGAACATCTTCATGTAATATTGCAGCTAATGGAGAAAGAAAGAAAATGAATATAAAACACCATTATGCCTGCCATTTGTGAATTATGAAAAGGCAGTTAACTTCATACATCTAGTGCAATGTTTCAGGCACTGGAAAGACAAGGCATAGACACCCCATATAATATGATTTTGAATAAAATATATTAGAATGCTACCTCCTTTATTAAAATAGACAAAGACAGCATTTAAGATTGGGAAAGGAGTTCGACAAGGAGGCACAATATCTCCAAAGTTGTTTACTGCTGCCCTTGAAGAAGCTTTCAGAAGATTGGACTGGTCGCAGAAAGGAGTCAATGTGAATGGAGAGTACCTAATCCGTTTATGATTTGTAGATGACATTGTGATCCTAAGCCACAAACCCAAAGAATTAGAGGAAAAATCTAGAATCAATTATGCAGAGTTAGTAAGGATTTAAGACTAAAGATGAACATGGCTAAAACAAAAGTAATGATGAACAAGTATGCCACAGAAAGAGATATAATTGAATGAGCAGTAATTGAAAAGATGATTCATATGCTTATCTGGGACAAGTCATCAGCTAATAATGATAAATGGCTGGAGGTCAAGAGAAGAATAAATTTCAGATGGATAGAATTCAGGAAATATAGTAACATACTGAGGAACAATATCCGAATTTGTCTGAAACATAAATAATGAACCAATGTATACTCCCACCATGACTTATGGAAGTGAAACTTGGGCACTCACCAAAAGAATGGAAAAGAAATGGGAAACTACACAGTGAAGAATGACATGAATTATATTAAGAATCAGACTGTTAAGTGGATTAGGCAGCAAATACAAATAAAGAACATTCTTATCATAACTAAAGAAATTACTTCTTGGGCAGGACACACAGCTCGAAGACATGACAGATGGACTAAGAAAATAACAGAACAGTACCCAAGAGGAGATAAAAGAAAACCTGGAAGACAACAGAGATGCACAGATTAAATTTACAAGTTCATGGATAGTAAATGGATGGCCATTGCACAAAACAGAAGGAACTGGAAAGTTGCTGGAGAGGCCTTCATCCTGCAGTGGATTGAAATGGCTGATGATGATGATTATGATTTTTCTTCAAAACAGCTGTTCACTCTGTACCAATCGCAAATTTTCCAACCAAGGAATATTGTCTACACATCTCAGGCAGTGTCCCCTAAACCAATCTAGGGCTTCTATATGCCATTCAAAGGAGTGCAGTTAAGTTGATTAATGACCCATCTCTAAAGAGTCTCTCCACTCTGTCTCATAGACATTCCGTTTCTGTTGCATTAGCATTAGCATTAGTAGAGGAATTTGATGCAAGAAAGCAAGCTTATGCAGCATCAGCCAAAAAAAAAAAAAAAACAAAAAAAAAAACCCACTTCCACTTCACCCCTCTGTTCGTTCAAAATACCTGTCCAGCTGAGCCTTAAACTTATTTAGGTTATCAACCTCCACCACAAGGGATGGAAGTCTGTTCCACCAACCAACCACCCGCTGGCTAAAGGCAAATTTCCGCACGTCTATCCTACATCTGTCTTTCCTCAATTTGAATTTATGCCCTCTCAGGTGATTTTTCTGAGCTAGAGGAAGAATCCCATCAGCATTGAGCATGCTTAAACCATTCAAGGCTTTATACACCTCTATCAGATCACCTCGCTGGTGCCTAGTCTCCAGACACTGTAATTTGCAAAACTTAAGCCTTTCTTCGTAAGAGCACCCCTTTGTTCCATTCATTAATCTTGTTGCCCTTCTCTGTACTCGTTCCAGCAGCTTGACATCCTTCTTGAAATGAGGCCTCCAGACCTGTATACAGTACTCTAGGTGTGGCCTGACCATTGCCTTATACAAGGGAATAATCACCTCCTTATCCCTGCTGGAAAAATTCCTGTATATGATTGACAATACTCCATGAGCTACTCTTGCAGCCCGTCTGCACTGCTCAGAGAACTTCATATCTGTCTGCACAACCACCCCCAAGTCCCTTTCATTCTCTACCACTGTCAGTGTAGTACCACACTGACACGTTGCTCTGGGGTTGATACGTTGCTACGGGGTTGCTGTTTCCCATGTGTAGTACTTTACATTTGTCAATGTTAAACTTCATTTGCCACCTCTCAAAGCCCATCTGCTCAACCTTTCCAGATCCTGTTGCAGCAGCATAGTGTCAGTAGTGTCCCTGACAACTCTGCCAACCTTTGTATCGTCTGCAAACTTGGACATTAAGCTTGATATACCATCATCAATATCATTTATAAATACAGAAAACAATAATGGACCCAACACTGAGCCCTGAGGGACTCCACTAATAACATTAGTCCACGATGAGCAGTGTCCATTGATTACCACTCTCTGTCTTCCCCCCCTCAACCACCCCTTTATCCATAGCAGCAATTTGCCTCCAATGTCACACTGCTCCAATTTGTGTAGCAGTCTTCCATGTGCAACAGTATCAAAAGCCTTTCTAAGATCCAAGTATATAATATCAAAGTTATTCCCTGCATCCAGTTCTTTTGTGACTGCATCATAGCATCCAATCAAGTTGGTCAGGCAAGACTTCCCCTTAACAAAACCATGCTGTGTCTGAGCTATAACTGAAGTCTTGTCTAAATGATCCTGCAGTGCTTCTTTAACCAGTGCCTCCATTAATTTTCCTGGAACAGAAGTTAAGCTCACAGGTCTATAATTACTTGTGTCAGCCTTTGATCCTCCTTTGTGAATTGGGGTCACATTTGCACATTTCCAGTCTATGGGTACCTCCCCTGAGTCCAAGGAAGCTCTCATAATTATGGCTAAGGGTTTGCTTACTTCCTTTGCTGCCTCCTTTAATATAACTAGATAGATCCCATCCACCCCGGGTGCCTTTCTTGTGTTTATCTTCAACAGTTTCTCCTCCACTTTACTCCCAGTTATTTCAAGATTCTGTAGCTTACTGCTAGAGTTGAATACACCTCTGGCATTCCCCTTGCTGAATAACTCCTCATGTGTGAATGTCAATGCAAAATATTCATTTAGTTTGTTAGCTACCTGAGCAGGATCATCAACAGTTGACCCATCAATATCAAGCATGCCTTGGAATGCATGCCTTGGCATTCCATGGGATTCTTCTAAATGGACTTCTGTAATTCCCACTCTCTCTCTTCCACAAAAATCTGAACATGTACCGTAGCCAGTCAACATCCATTTACTGTCCAACTTCAAAGTCACAGAATCAACTTTTCTTCTTTCTCATTTATTCCTTCAACTTCTGCTTTCCAGAACAACCTCTTTTATATTTATTTTCTGAAAATTACAATCTACAAAAATTCAAAGTCTAATGTCAACAAGTATCTTCTTTCATCTACTGAATCCTCAACCCATGCACAGTAGTAATTACCATAGGTTCTAACACCTGTCGTTCTAGGAGCTTTCATAAAAAAAAATATAACAATAATAAAAAATTTTAAAAAATTAGACTCAGACAGTTAAAAGCATTAAAATATAACAAGCATATATTTAAAAAATTTAGCCATTTGCATTAATTGATGTCACAGTGCTCGCACAAAGGAGCATTATCAGTCCTTAGCAGAAAGCAGTGTGAAAGACTGTTCTCTTTCACGCTGGTAAAACAACATTCTCTGCCATTTTTTGATTACAGGCTTACCCATTATAATTTCTTTGCAGCTTGCCGATATCATGAGTATTACCACTGGGAAATCAACTTATTTCATATTACTTGCCGTAGTCTGTATAGGGAATAACAGGCAATAGTTACTTAGAGTTATGGTTGATTTGGCTGCAATATTGCCCAAATCCATTTCCCTTGATTTCAATGTGGCTAGAGATCCAGCATAAGTGAATTTCAAATTCAGAAAGTATAGCTTTGGCTGTACCATGGACAGATGAGTATGAAGGTTAATTTCATTTAAAATTGGCAGTGGAAGATTGAAAACTGTTGATAAAATAAATTTGCACAGTAAGTGATTTTATGGTAGGCTCTCTTTGTTCTCTTATTAATATTAATTTCTTCAACATATTTAAGGGTAATTACTTCAATATACGGATATTGAACTAATACACTGGACTGAAGCACTGTGTTCAGATTTCAAATTGTGGCATAACATTTAAAATAAACAAACAAACTGCTTTACGCACACCAGAAGAGAAAATCATGAATAGACTTTCTGAATGAATGCAGATAACACACTCAGAATTATCAGCTTGCTTGGCCAGTTTAAGGTTGCATTTACACAAGTCTGCAATTCAGAAGTTGTGTTCCTTGAGTTCATCCACTTGTCTTCTTTCAAAACTTTTGGATCCTGAACTGGCTTTTATCAAGAGCTTGGGTCATGCCATTTGTTAGTGACTGCTCGTTTTTAGTTTTCAATTTGTTAACTCTGAAAATTGCTGATGCCGATTTTTTCTAAACAGAAAAAAAGGCTGCCCCTGTTTTTCCAGGCTAGTTATGTATTTAACCAAAGGCATCTAATGAATGCTCACGCAAAATTGTTTAAATATATCTGTCCTTTTAGCACTTTCTCTCTCTCTCTCTCTCTCTCTCTCTCTCTCTCTCTCTCTCTCTCTCTCTCTCTCTAGATAGCATTAATTTCCACCAAATATTCATCCAGTTTTACAATTAGGCATGTGGCTCACTTTTCAGTTCACAACTTAAGATAACGAAGATAGTATATTACCACCAAATGTTTAATCTCCTCTTTTAACACTGCTGCTACTCGAGTTTTTAGGCATATCACAACAGATTCATTCTCAGCATTAAGTGCAAAGCACTGTTTTAAAGGATTCTAACATGCTTTCTGTTCAGAGAAAGGTGTCCAATGTTTTATACCCTATAGAGTAATCTTCCAGGGTTGGCATCGTGAGAAAGCTATTTTCGATTTGTTATTATTTTATGTATTTATTTTTATTACAATAGGCCACCATAATGTGAAATTACTTGGAACCACTTTGGTTATTATCATCCAAATCAATCAAAAATGACCCATTTTATGAAACCATCATAGCCTCTTGTTTCATACTAGCGAACTATCATACCAGGCTGAATGCACCGATTCTCACCCAATCACCGAAGTTACTACCTCTTGTTTCATGTGGAGTTGTGTGGCGGGGGGGGGGGCCTCAAGTGTTGATTGACAATCAACACTAACCTCTTGTTCTAAATCAATCTAAAATCTGATCTAAATCAATCAAAAAATGGAACATTTTTCAAAGCCATCACTACCTCTTGTTTCACACAGAGTTGGGTACCCCCGGTGCCACTTAAGAATCAACACTATATCTCTTGTTTCAAAGTGAAATAGCACGGTTTTAGGGGAGACCCTTGGTGCTGCTTGACAATAAACACTATACCTCTCCTTTCCTGATCCTAACAATTTCACTAACAGTGCCTTGTTTTTGTTCATCCACAACCATATCTTTTCTGTTATTTAACAATCAGGAAACACATTTCTGAACAAAACATCTGTAGGATCAGCGAAACTCATAGGAAGATTACATTCTTCGACAAAAGATGCAAACAAAAACTTGGCACCGTGATATCACCATCATTACAAAATGCTGCCTGCATTTTTGCATTTCTTTCCACATGCAGCATGTTGTCATTACGCTTATTTTGCAAATGTCTGATTGCATTGCATTTCCTGCGGTTGAAGGAGAAATAACACTTCTACATGAAAGGCAAATAGCAGCAGCAGCAGCAGTAGTAGTAGTAGTAGTAGTGGCATGTCATGCAAGAAAGCAAGTTATGCAGCATCAACCAAAAAAAAAAAAAAAAAAAAAAAATTTACAAAACAAATCCCTCTAAATGTTTGTCCAGTTCCTTCTTAAATTTATTTAATCTATAAACTTCCACAACAACAGACAGAAGTTTATTCCAACAATTAACCACCTGCTGATTAAAGGCAAATTTCTGCACATCTATTCTACATCTGTCTTTCCTTAATTTGAATTTATGCCCCCTTAGGTTCGTAACCTGAACAAGTGGCAGAATCCTATCAGAATTCAGCGTGCTCAATACACCTCAATCAGATTACCTCGCAGGTGCCTAGTCTGCTGCAATTTGCAGGACTTAAGCCTCTCTTGGTAAGAGTATCCCTTCATTCCCCTCACCAATCTTGTTGCCCTTCTCTGTGCATGCTCAAGCAAATCTACATCCTTTCTAAAATGAGGCCTCAGACCTGTACAAAGTACTCAAGGCGTGGCCTGACCATTGCCTTATATAGAGAGACAATCACCTCCTTTTCCCTGATAGCAAAATTCCTGTATATCATTGACAAAACCCTATGACCTACCCTGGCAGCCTGTCTGCATTTCTCAGAAAACTTCATATCTGACTGCACAATTACTCCCAGGTCTTTTTCCATTTTCTACCACCTTAAGTGTAGTACCGCACAGTTGGTATGTTTCTCTGGAGTTACTTCTACACATATTCAGTACTTTGCATTTGTCAATGTTGAACTTCAGTTGCCACTTCTCAGCCCATCTGCCCAAATTTTCTAGATCCTGTTGCAGTAGCACACTGCCATTACTGTCATTAACAACCCTGCCAACCTTTGTATCATCTGCAAACTTCGACACTAAGCCTGATATACCTTCATCAATATCATTGATAAATATACAAAACAACAGTGGACCCAACATCGAACCCTGTGGGCCTCCACTAATAACATTATTGCACGAAGAGCAGCACCCATTGATTACCACCCTCTGTCTTCTCCCACTCAACCATCCTTTTATCCATTGTAGCAACTTATCCTTAATACCATTCTGCTCCAATTTTACAGTAGTCTTCCATGTGCAACAGTGTAAAAAGTTTTTCTGAAATCCAAGTACAAATTTTTGTATATGATATCAAAATTATTTTTTGCATCCAGTTCCTTTGTAACACATCATAATATCCAATCAGGTTTGTTACACTAGGCTTTCCCTTAACAAACCCATGCTTTGTCTGAATTATTGCTGCAGTCTTGTCTAGATGATCCTGCAATGCATCTTTAACCAGTGACTCCATTATTTTACCCAGAACAGAAGTTAAACTAATTGGTCTGTAATTACTTGTGTCACCTTTCGATCCCCCTTTGTGAACTGGGAATACATTTGCACATGTGATGCCTTTTAAGATTTGACAATAAAGTTCCCAGACTGGTGCAAAAAAAAGAACACAAAGGAAAGGAGTTCAAAAATAGTTTTATTTTTTATTCAAAGTAATGACTACCTGACTGAATGCACTTATTACACCTTTCTAAAAGTTCTGAAAAGAATCGCTGAAGGTGTCCAAAGAGATGGTGTTCAGTTTGGTAGTTACATTTTTCTTCATGTCTTTAACATAATCTCTTCCCAAGGAGTTGGGACAGACCCCAGCTGAAGGTGTCCAAAGACATGATGTTCAGTTTGGCAGTTACATTTTTTTTTATGTCTTTAACATAATCTCTTCCCTAGGAGGGCAATTTTCACCTTGGGAAAGAAGAAGAAGTCTCCTGGTGCTAAATAAGGGCAGTAAGATGGATGGTTGAACTGTACAATATGAACTGTACAATACCATATTTCACCTGAAATGTCTTCACAAGAAGTATGGAATGGGCATGGGGCATTGTTGTGCAGAATGGGCATGGGGGCATTGTTGTGCAACAAGAACCAGCTGCCTTTCTCTTGAAATTGCAGCCTGACTTGGGAAATGTGCTTCAATAGTCTTTAAAGCACCTGTACACAGAAGACAGCATTAACTCTCTCCCATTCAGGTACAAATTCCTTGTGAATCACAACCTGTTTGTTGATAAACAATATCAGCATTATCTTGATACTGGAATTTTGTAAACAAAACGTTTTTGGCCTTAGTAATGATTATTAAGTCCACTGCATGTTTTGACATTTCGTCTCTGGGTTGTACTCAAACACCCAACACTCCACCAAAAATATAGTCGAGGAAATTAGGCCTGTCTTGAGGGGGTCTGGATGAAATCTTTGAATAGTGACACTCTTTGTTGCTTCTGCTCATCAGCGAGGCTGTGCACATACACCACTTTTAAATTATAAATCTTAGTGCAGAATTTGACAAATCGTCTCTTTATGCATATCCAAATTATCACCCATCATTCTGAGGGCCAAAGAACAATCCCTTGCCACAATTTTCTGCACTTTTGCAACCTGTCCTCATTTAAAGAAGTTGATTAATTCTCCTTCTTGGGATATTGCAAATATCCTAATTTCCTTCATTGAACCACTTATACTATTCAAACACACTGGTATGACTTAAGTGTTTCACCCATTAAACAGTTTTTAACATTTCATAAGTTTCTGTTAAAGATTTTTCCAGTTTAGAGCAAAACTTTATTTGTTCACTGCTCCACTGCAGAATCGTGACCCAGAAAATTAATGCTACTAATGAAACTGGTTGTTACTTTCAATCGTCAGCCTACTGGGCAACCTCTGTACCACTATCTGTTGGGGGAAGTTTGAACTACAACATACCGCTTCCATTTATTTTCAAACTCATTGGACATGACTACAACAGCTCCAGTCCAAGCACTTTATTGCTACACCTTGTATGTCTTCTGAAATTTTTAAGCTACATTTCTTTGGCATCTTACTGAAAGACACTTAATTAGCTTTTCACCACAAAGTCTGATGAAAGATCATACATTACACTGACAATGCTATTATGGTGTGTTTATATTTTGCAATGTAGACTGCTACTACTACAACAAATCTTACAGCAAATTCGCTAATGAAAATAAGCAGACAGAGAAACCCTTTGTCACCAGCTATACTATGATAGGACGGAAAAGGTTCAATCTGGGCAAAAAATGATGAATTCTTTGTTGTAAATATGGAAAGTTGCCATCTATGAAAACGATAAGAATTGTTATTTAATGACATTTGCTACTTTGGAAAAAATTAAGTTAAAAAGAGATGTAATAAAAAATCTTGAAATTAAATTTTAATTTAATTGTTTCATGGGGGGGGGTGGAATATGTCACTATAACACGACTGTTTTGTAAACTGTTTTGCTCATGAGGTCAGTGCACACTGTATATCATATCCCCAGTGATAGAAAAAATCATGTTAATTACAGATGACATGCCATGATACAGAAATCCTTATCAAAGATAATGTATTTACCACATACTTGTAACCAAACTGTACACTGAAGGCTTTCTGCAGATATTGAAGTAACATTATAATAGAGGATTTTCAAAAAAATATAAATAATAATAATACAAATAAATGAAGGTTTGGGAATAAAGGAACACTACTGTAACTTTAAAGTCAAACATATCAGTGCTGTAAAGCCCAATGTAACATAATTCACAGAAATCATAATTTGTAACTGTATGTGTATATTATTATACTTTTTTTTTTGTGGTGATGATGAATAAGCATCTGATTCATCTCACTTTAGATTATTAGAAAAGAAGTTGTTGAAGAAACTGAGTTGGTGAACTTTGATAGACTTATAATGCTGAGAAATCCAGCTGTTGGATGAAGAGGCAAAGGAAGAGTGCCTCGATGTTGGCAGCGATGCTCAAATTATCCTTTAGCTGAAGACAATAAAATACATGATAATGACAGTAATGATAATGATGTGAATATCAGTATACAGGAAGAAGAAAAAAATACTACAGGATGAAAAAGAAAATCAAACTATGTTATTCTAAATAGGTTGATAAGCAGCACAGAAGAATTGTTACTTCACATAGAAAGAAGAGTTTTATATCATGTCAGTCTATAATGCTTATTCATAAAATTCAAGTCTTGCCAAAAAATGAAAGACAAAAATATCTAAAACAATTGAAGTTACAAGGTGTTTCATCAAATTTGCTCTAAGCAAGTCTCTATAAGATCCAATTTGATAATAGAGAGCTATTAAGTGCTCGATAATTCCTATATTCTATTATATTATGAATCAACAGGGATTACCTTTATTTTAGATATAGGAATCTTCTTTTCCAACTCTCCTAGTCCAACTCGCTAATAATTCTTGGAGAAGGCAATATCAATTTTGCAAAACATGTGGGACATCTTCCCCACTGTCAGAACCGCAGTGTTCAGACTGTGCGGTCTGAACAATGAGCGCTCAAGACTTCTGTCTTCAAACACCATACCTCTGGCAGCAAGGAAACCATTACACGGATTAGCATAAAATTAGATTTTTGAAGGTCTAAACTGCTTAATAAATATGGACCGATTATTTCTTTTGGTCCTGTAGCTGGACTTTAGAGTTAAATTTAGGGGTCTAAAAAAATTGGATATGGGGGGAGGGATTATTCTCTACATTCCTTAAGTTGGACTAGAACTTTTCGGGGCATCATGTTCACAGGAACAGAGCAACTCACAACTCAGAATTGTGAGTTGCTCTATCTAATCTAATCTAATCTAATTTCTCAAAAATCTAATTTTATGCCAATCCATGTAATGGTTTCCTTGCTGCCAGAGGTATGGTGTTTGAAGACAGAGGTCTTGAGTACTCATTGTTGAGACTGCACAGTCTGAACACTGCGGTTCTGACAGTGGGGAAGATGTTCCACATGTTTTGCAAAATTGATATCGCCTTCCCCAAGAATTATTAGCGAGTTGGACTAGGAGAGTTGGAAAAGAAGCTTCCTATATCTGAAATAAAGGTAATCTCTGTTGATTCACAATAAGATCCAATCCATGCACAAACTTTGAACTTCTGGTGCCTGTGTTCCTAATGATGATCTTTCTTCAGGTAATAGCCAGAATAGTGATGCTTACAACTCAACATTCTTTCATTTAAATGCAAAAGAAGAAGAAGGGGCAGGTGAATTAATATTCTTAACATTTTTTAATTTTTTTTAATGTGTTTTAATATATTTTAGGCCAAGTATCCTATCCTCCATTGTGGCATTAAGGTCAAGTTACTGCTATGGATAAACTGATGGTTGGGTGGGAGAAGACAGAGAGAGGTTATCAATGGACTAATGTTATTAGTGGAGCTTCCATAGGGGTTTGTGCTGGGCCCACTGTTGGTCTCTATATTTATTAATGATAGTAATGAAGGTATATCAGGCTTAATATCTAAGTTTGCTGATTATATAAAGGAAGGCAGGGTGGTTACTAACAGTAATGAAAGTATGTTTCTGCTGACAACATTTAGAAAAATTAGGCAGATGGACTAAGAAATGGCAACTGAAGTTTAATATTGACAAATTCAGGGTATACTGCATATGGGTATTACTAATTACAGAGTAATGTCAACTATGGGGTATACACTCATGTTAGTGGAAAATAAAAATGATCTGGGTAATTGTGCAGTCAGACATGATGTTCTCCAAGCTGTGCTGACAGGTTGCCAGGACAGCTCATGTAGTTTTGTCAATGATATACAGAAAATTTACTACCAGGAATAAGGTGCTTATCCAATTGTACAAGGGAATGGTTAGTACACATCTTGAGCATTCTATACAAGTCCGGAGGCCTTATTTTGTTAAAGGTGTAGATTTGCTGGATTGGGTGCAAAGAATGGCAACAAAATTAGTAAAGGGACCAAAAGGGTGGTCTTACCAAGACAGGCTTCAGTCTGCAAATTGCAGCCTCTGGAGACTAGTCACCTGAAAGATGATCTGATTGAGGCATTTAAGGTTTTGAATGGATTAAGAAAGCTCAATGCTGATAGGATTGTTCCTCTTGCTTAGATTACATATATGAGGTGGGGGATTAATTAAAATTGAGAAAGGATGCAGGATAAATGTGCAGAGGATTGCCTTCAGAAAGCAGGTGGTTGATTTCTGGAACCTATGTTTTTGTGGAAGTGACATTTGAATAAATTCAAGAAAGAACTAGACAAATTATTGGAAAGGATGGGCATGTGATCTTGAAATTTTTTTTCGGTGATGCTTCATAAGCTTGATTACCTGCATAATTTATCACTATTAATACTAACACTTTTAACCAAAAGATTCAAAATTTGTGCATAGTACTCATTATTTGCTGTTTGATGGAACAAGTTCATTGTGAGAGATTCCCTTGCTAGCAAAAAAAAAAGTAATCAATATCACTTTTGTGTATGATTTTCATTAACAAAACTGTGCATTGGAGATCATACCGATTGCTGTTCCATGCTTTGTCCATTCATTTGTGCATCATATTAAAAACATATCATGTAGTCACCATGAACTTGAATGAGTTCTGTGTTGCATGCTTCAACACTGGTGCAGAATAGTGTAGATCATCCCTATCATAGATCTTACATTGGCTCAAATCTTTTGACAGAAGTGCACAAATTCTTTTTCTGTCAATGGTAGACTGTTTTTCCATCATTAAAATATTCATTCCATGATTAGATACACATTTTTTTGACTGTTTCTAGGTTCCAAAGTTGTTGGAAATCTACAGTATAAATTGTCTTTCAGATACACATGGTCATCCTGAAAACTTGCCATGAAAAACATAAGTGAAATATAGCATAATTATCAGATACTTGTTTTACTAATTTGTAAGATTCATCTGCACTCTGCCCCTGATGATGACTGGGCATATACAAATATGACTCTTCCAACTACCATCCCCCACAGATCTATAGTAATCTCAAAGGTAGGACAAAAACATTGGGGAGATAAACACCTGTTCATCTCTAATGAAATACACTATGTGGCCTGTGTGATTTTGCTCAAAAAAGTCTTTGAGTTGAGGAGAAGTGACCAAGTTATGACCCCCAGTCTGTGATGCTCCCCCTTCCCACTTAGACAATCACAGCTACCTGGACCATGACAATTCCCAATACAGACAAACCTAAATAAAACTGGCTTGTTAGGGTATATTTCCCACCAAGATAAAATATTTATGATAGCAACTGTATATATGTTAAATGCAAGTTGTATGTCTGTGTGAATCACTAAGCCTGCTCTGGCTATGTTCCAGTGAACTTGGCTATGGACATAGGGTTGCATGTTTAAAAAATGGTCAACGGTTAGTAAGTTTTGAGAGTCTATGCTAGGCTGGAACTCTCACTCACATCTGAGAGCACAGACATGAGTGAGAGCTCACAAATGCAAGGGTTTGCGAATGGCATAACCCACTGGTAGCTCTCTATTGCAGCTGTCATGGTGGACACATGCTTGGGAATGAATACAAGATTAGAATGAATGTCCAAGTCCAGCTCTCTTGCATGGCTGCATGGTAGGAGGAAGTATGTGAGAAATGAAAGGGATAATTGAATGTCCTAATTTAGCCGCAACTCTCTGCCTTGGCTGAAAGGCTTAAATGAAACAGTATGATTGTATGAACATATATGTACCTTATGAATAAATGAATGTGAATAACTGCAGTAACTACTATATGGATATACACTGAGTGATCACTGAATTATGACCACTTAAATAATTCGTAGGTCCTCCTTTTGCCCTCAGTACAGCAGCTATCGACGTGGCATTAATTCAACAAGATGTCGGAAGCATTCGGGAGGTATGGCCAACCAAGCTGTGTGTAATGCAGTCAGCAATGTAGGTATGGAGGTGATTGGTGTATCCAGATGCCTGATATGCCTTTCCATAGTGTTCCACAAGTGCTCTATGGGACTAATATCGGCGGAGTTCAGAGGCCAATCGATATGCTAGAAGCCAGAACCATGTTCCTCAAACCATTCCTGCACAAGTGCCCAATGGATTGGCGCATTGTCATCTTGGAAGAAACCAAGATGACAATGTGCCAATGTAATCATGGAAGAAACCATCGTCATTTGGGGTAACATAGCGGAGTGTACACAGTCGGCAAGCAATTGATGATAGCGGAGACCAGTGATAAGTTGTTCCACATGCACCAGGGGTCCAAGTTCCTGCCACTGAAACATGCCCCACACCATACAACCAACTCCACTGGCCTGCACTTTTCATACCATGCATGATGGATGAAGAGCCACATGTCGTTGACACCAAATCCAAACATGACCATCCAGCGGGGAGTAAATAATGTGACTCATCTGACCAGCACACCTTCTTCCAGTCTCCTAAGGTCCAACATGCACTCTCTTTGCACCAGGCAAGTCTTTTATGCCGATGAACCTTGGTTAGGAGAGGATGCCTTAGGGGTTGTCTGCTGGTATAGCCCATATGTGCGAGTGTGTGACGCATGGTGATGCCAGATATTGTTCCGGGTTTGCTCATGTTGTATTGGGTAGTCAATTCTTCAACAGTGCTACACCTGTATGAGTCGTCAGACCTGGCGCTCACCTCTAACTTCAACCTTTTGCTGACCTTTGCAGTTTTGCCATTGGGTCATTGTTTGTTCATTTTGATGCAAGTCCTGATACACTCTAACAACGGCGGTTCTTGAACACCCCACCAGTTCAGCTGTTTGGGAACCAGCTCCTTGAGCTTCCACAATCTGTCCTTTATTAAAGTCCAATAAATCATTCCTTTTACCCATCACGTTCAGAATTTTACTGCCTTCTGAACCACTGACACCTTATCTATGCTACGTAGGTCGATTAACTGCGCACCCTCGTACCTCACATGGTCAACGTGTCGCATTCAGTTTTAATAGGGATGGTCATAATTCAGTGATCACTCGGAGTATATCTCTGTAATATGTGAGCAAGTATTATCTGGGTGGGAAAGTATGTTTTTTTTTTTTTTTTTTAACGAAACCCCCAAACACGAGATGTATTAGAAGCTATAGAACTTAGTACCGTGAATGGGTACTAAGTTCTGCTGGAGGTTGGGAAGATGAAAGAAGATATTTGTTGACATTAGACTTGAAACTGTGCAGACTGTAATTTTCAGGAAATATGTATGAAAGAAGGTTATTCCAGAAAACGGCAGTTGAATGAATAAATGAGGAAGATGAAAAGTTGGTTTTGTCAGTTTGAAGTTGGACAGTAAATGGATGTTGGTTGATGGAGGCACGTGTTCGACTGTTTTGAAAGAGAGAGAGAGAGAGAGCGGGAATTATGGAAGCCAATTCAGAAGAACAGTGCCCATGGAAGTATCTGTAGAAAAGCTATGCAGCAGAAACAGTACATCTATGAGACAGAGAAAATTAAGGGACACCAGCATTAGTGGAGAAGTCGGAAAACAAAGCCATCTACCATCAGAGAAAATTGGATAACCAATTACAAAAACCAGTTGACAAACCAATGGAACCAATAAGATGAAAGCTTGTTTAGAAGACCTTTATTCCAAACACGATTGAAAGCCTTTCAGATGTCAAGAGCAACTGCTTGTGTTTCACCAAACCTTTCCATTGAAGTTGTCCAATGGGCATAAGCCAGAATATCGCCATTGGATCGACACTGACGGAATCCATACTGGCGATCGTTGATCAGATGGAAGGTTTATAGATAGTTTAAGAGTTGGTGGTTAATTGATTTCTCCATTATTTTAGAAAGAGTAGAAGTAATTGCAATGAGATGATAATTGAATGGAAGGGATTGTCACCCTGTTTAGGAACTGTCTGGATATGAACAAATTTCCAAGCAGAAGAAAAAACACCTTTGGAATAAAGTGAAAAACGGTGGTAAAGAACAGGAGTAAGTTCAGGAGTGCAGGTTTCGAGAACAAGTGGAGAAATACTGTCAAGACATGGAGCTTTCTTAGCATCAAGATTCGTCAAAATCCTTCTGACAGCCTTTTGACAGAAGACCGCAGGACGCATTGAATGGGGTGTGCTGGGAATGGTGGGAGGTTTTTTTTACCAAGATCATTAATTCCTGATTTGGAAGAAAAATGGGATGCTAGCAGGTCAGCTTTATCCTTGGCTGAAGTGACAATAGATCCATCTGGTTTTCGGAGCAACAATGGGCAAAAGTTGTGGCCAATAGCTTTGGCAAGAATGTTCGGCATGACCAGAATGATCGGCTACCATTAGAGGAAAAAGAAGAGAGATTTCTACTCTTAGCCTATTCAAAATTTAGTTTGGACTGATTAATATCTGCTTTACAATTGTTGCGAGCTCTGGTGTAGGCAGAAAATGAAACCGAAGAAGTGGAACAAGACAATTATGATATGTAACATTCTTCTCTTGAACAGCTTTAGCACATTTCTCAGAAAACCAAGGTGTAGATAAAGGAAAAGATTTTAAGGTGGTATGTGGAATAAAAGATTCCATTCTTACAAGAATAATTTCACTGACATGATCTGAGAAAATGTTGACATCAGAAGTTTTTCAACAGTAATTCGATCAAGGAGAAGAAGAAAAGAAATCTCGCAGGTCATCTCATTTTGCATTCTTGTAATGCCAAACAACACAAGGTTGGGAATAGCCATGAGATAAAGGCTCCATTGGAGAAGAGACAATAACCAAGTTGTGATCTGAGGTGCCTAAAGGACCACTCACTTTGACCGTGTACTTAGAAGGGTTGTGAGAAAAAGATCAAGCATGTTGGCTCTATGATTAGGATTGTCCGGTATTCTGGTAGGTAAATGAACAATCTGTGCGAGGTCATTAGTAATTACAAAAGCCTCAGCATCTCGCCCAGCTGGGTCTGTGTGATTAGAAAACGGAAGCCAGCTGGAGTTGTGAACATTAAAATCACCAAGGAAAATTACCTCACTGTTAGGAAATTTGGACTGGAGAAAGTCAAGTTGCAAAGAGAAGAAGTCAAAAAGTTCCAAGTGATTAGTGGAGTTGGGATAATGGTAGAGACAACAGAAGAATTTTACAGAATGAGGTAGAGAGATTTTAAGCCAGAAAAGATAGAAAAGAGGAGTTTCCAAATTACCAAGTCTCTGACAGGGAATATCGGAACGAACGTATGCACAAGTAACACATTCGAGGCGAAAGGAATCATACAGCGAAGAATTTGGGCATCTGAGATGAGCAGTAGTTGAATCAACCAATAACTGAGATTCTGTCAGAAAAAGTACATGGGGTTTGGCAGACTGCAAGTGGAAATGGACATCGTTGAGATTAGAATTGAGACCACGTATATTTGTGAAATGAATTAGGAAGTGCTTGGGAGGTTTATATGTTTTCGCAGATAAGCTTGCTCTATTAGTTTGACAATTCATGGTGTATTCAATAGTAAGAAAAAGTGGGTGGGACATGCTGTATGAAGTAATGAAATTTTTGGATATGCCGTACACGTGGTAAGAATATACCCAGATCCTTGACATAACATGGCCTCGACAATGCTCCCCGCATACACACTACTCGGACTCCCTCCAGTCACTATCTGGCAGAGTAGAGTAGCAAGATGATACACTAGCTGATCCGGAAGCCTCCTAGAGAGTTACCAATAGGTTCGGTTTGGTGTACTAACTAGCAGCTGGCCTGCGAACACCGTTTTAGAGCTGTACCCTCGAAATGTAAGGAAGTTTAGATCTCGCCATGGTGTTCATCATAACCTCAAAAGACTTCAATCATACATCATACTGCATGATGAAAGAGATGGGGGGAGGGTTGACTGGAACTTAGCTCTGGAGACTAAACATGGGTTCCACCACTTAAAGCCTCTCAATAAGCAAAGTGGTTGTATTGCATCGGTTGATGAGGGTCATCTAGCATTAGCATTAGTAGAGGCATATGATGCAAGAAAGCAAGCTTATTCAGCATCAGCCAAAAAAAAAAAAAAAAACCCACTCCCATTTCACCCATCTGTTCGTTCAAAATACCTGTCCAGTTGAGCTTTAAATTTGTTTAGGCTATCAACTTCTACAACAAGTGATGGAAGTCGGTTCCACCAACCAACCACCCGCTGGCCAAAGGCAAATTTCCGCACATCTATACGACATCCGTCCTTCCTCAATTTGAATTTATGCCCTCTGAGGTGATTATTCTGAGCAAGATGAAGAATCCCATTGGCAATGAGCATGCTCAAACCATTCAAAGCCTTATACACCTCTACCACCACTATGCTTAATGTGCAAAAAAAAAGGTGTGTCCTGCTTCCATATTCAGCGTGCTATGTCCAGTGAATAGGATAAAATATATCTGACTGATGGGCAAATGAACGTGCATTCTGAATATACGTTAAAAAAAAGTTATTAACTTAAATCCTGCAGGTTAAGATGTTCCTAAAATGTGGTATAAATGGATGGTCATGTGTATAAACTACTGAGAACCAAATAAATACTTGGGATTGGATACATTAAAAAAAAAAAAAAATAAGAAAAAAATTTGTGGGGGAGACTAATAACCGGTTTGTAGTAGTAGTAGTGGCACATGATGCAAGAAAGCAAGTGTAGGAGCTTATGCAGCATCACCCAAAAAAAAAAAAAAAAAAAAAAAATCACACCATTCCCTCCAAATGCCTGTCCAGTTCCTCCTCAAATTTATTTAACCTATCAACTTCCACAATGACAGATGGAAGTTTGTTCCAGCAATTAACCACCCGCTGGCTAAAGGCAAATTTCCGCACATCTATTCTACATCTGTCCTTTCTTAATTTGAACTTATGTCCCCGTAGGTTGGTAATCTGAACAAGTGGAAGGATCCCATCAGAATTCAGCGTGCTCAACCCATTCAAGGCCTTATAGACCTCAATCAGATCAGGTGCCTAGTCTCCAGCCACTGCAATTTGCAGAACTTAAGCCTCTCTTGGTAAGAGAATCCCTTCATTCCCCTCACCAATCGTGTTGCTCTTCTCTGTACACGCTCAAGCAAATCTACATCCTTCCTAAAATGAGGCCTCTAGACCTGTACGCAGTACTCAAGGCGTGGCTTGACCATTGCCTTATACAGAGGGACAATCACCTCCTTTTCCCTGCTAGCAAAATTCCTATATATCATTGACAAAACCCCATGACCCGCCCTAGCAGCCTGTCTGCACTGCTCAGAAAACTTCATATCTGACTGCACAATTACTCCCAGGTCTTTTTCATTTTCTACCACCTTAAGTGTAGTACCACACAGTTGGTACGTTTCTCTGGGGTTACTTCTACCCATATGCAGTACTTTGCATTTGTCAAGGTTGAACTTCAGTTGCCACTTCTTAGCCCATCTGCCCAAATCATCTAGATCCTGTTGCAGTAGCACACTGCCAACCTTTGTGTCATCTGCAAACTTCGACATTAAGCCTGATATACCTTCATCAATATCATTGATAAATACACAAAACAACAGTGGACCCAACACCGAACCCTGTGGGACTCCACTAATAACATTAGTCCACGAAGAGCAGCACCCATTGATTACCACCCTCTGTCTTCTCCCACTTAACCATCCTTTTATCCATTGTAGCAACTTACCCTTAATACCATTCTGCTCCAATTTGTACAGTAGTCTTCCATGCGCAACAGTGTCAAAAGCTTGCCTGAAATCCAAGTATATGATATCAAAATTATTTTTTGCATCCAGTTCCTTTGTGACCACATCATAATAACCAATCAAATTTGTCAGACAAGACTTTCCCTTAACAAACCCATGCTGTGTTTGAATTATTGCTGCAGTCTTGTCTAGATGATCCTGCAATGCATCTTTAACCAGCGACTCCATTATTTTACCCGGAACAGAAGTTAAACTAACTGGTCTGTAATTACTCGTGTCACCCTTCGATCCACCTTTGTGAATTGGGGACACATTTGCACATCTCCAGTCCGTGGGAACCTCCCCTGAGTCCAAGGATGCTCTCATAATTATGGCTAAGGGTTTGCTTAGTTGCTTTGCCGCCTCCTTTAAAATAACTGGATAGATCCCATCCACCCCAGGTGCCTTTCTTATGTTTAACTTCAACAATTTCTCCTCCACTTTGCTCTCAGTTATTACAAAATCATTAAGCACACTGCTACAATTTGATAACCTTCTTCCATTTTCAAATTGTAATAATTCCTCACGTGTGAATGTAGATGCAAAATACTCATTCAGTTTATTTGCTATCTGAGCAGGATCAAGGGGATACTGTCCCTGTGGGGATACCGAAGGGATACCGTATCAAGGGGATATCAAGGTATCAAGGGGATACTGTTTGTATTTAGGGGATACTGTCCTACTTGAGTGAAAGGAGATGAATTGAATAAGATAGATGTCAGAAAGGAAGTCCTTGTAAATCCCAAAGTTTTGTGTTCCCGTAAAGACGTGTCACAAAAGCAGAAAAACATTACTAACCTAAACTAACCGGCACGATAGGTGAGTGAATAGCTAGGGTGCATATGGTGTCTGTTCTGACATGCCCCCAACTTGATTTCTGCAACAGAGCACCTAACAGGACGCCTCCTGCTTGCTAATACCATGCTGTCATACTTAGCAGTATGCAGCATGGTATAGGATTTGCTGACATTGGCTGCATCTAGTCAGGCTACTGTGGGATTTAATTCAATATACTGATAATCATAGCAGCTATCCCCCCCCCACAGACACCCTGACCCTGACTTTAATTCCCCCTAAACCTTCTATCATCTCTCCTCACCTCCCAACTCTAATTTTCATCTGGGGGCCCTACCACTCTTAACCTTTTCCTGTTCTTAATGGGGAGATGGACTTCCATCACAAGGATGTTTCTCTGTTCCCTTAACTTTTTTTCCCTGATGGAAATTTTGCTATCCACCTCGTATATTTTTATCTCAACTATCCCCCCCCCCACTCATTTTCTAATAAAAACTTCCAGAGGTGTGTTTTTTTTTTTTTTTTTTTTCCAGGGACCTCTCTCGCAAGAACAAGCAACACCAGAGTTCACCCAGCCAGAGACTTTACATGCATTCTAAGCCTGGCCCACATCCTTGTGGTGAAAAATGGGCAATGACGGGGAACTTGGCTCTCTCCAAGAAACCGGTAAACAAGTGGCTGGGTTTGAGCCCGTGACCACCAAATACGGAAGATGCGGAAAGGTCAGGGAATTACCACCGCGTATCCCAGAGCAACATGGCCTTAGTTGCTAATGCTCTTAAAAAAAAAAACCAAATAACAAGTGGCTGGGGGAACAGCATACTACATGATTAACTTACACTCTCTGGCCCTTACAGAGTTTTGTACTGAGACACAGAGTACACGAGGTGAAGATGGAGAAGCCCACAGTGCAAAATGTCATGCAATACTACACACTATGCCCCAACTTGAAAAAAAAAGTCATGTTTGCCTTTTGTTCTGTCACTTAACATAATTACGTGGCATTGAATTATACAAAGGTTTCAGCATGACCTATATGTGAATGAATTCTGATGTGGGAATAAACTTGCAAAGGGAAGCAGTTATATAGATGAGATTTGATTATGCACTGCACGATGGTCCTACATACTCTGACTTGTATACAATAGATTCAGTTGTGCAATGTACCTAAACTGGGGGAACATCATTTCCAAAACTGTATAATAAAAAGCTTTCACATGATAATGCAAGTAAAGGTCAAAACTGGATGAATATATACACCATTAAAAATTTTTATTTTTGAGCTAGAAATTACTTTAAGCAGATAATATATATTTCACACAGGATTTACTATTGCCCACATTATGTGGAAGTATGATATGAAGAAAATACTCATATGAGTCCAAGGGTAAGCTTCACATTTCTGCACAATACATTTCGAACGTCACATTTTTTTTTTTTTTTTTCATTTCTAACAATTTCGCTATAATAATGCAAAAATATAACAAATAAAGTTTCGCATTCTTCATGTTTGTAGCAGAAATCTACTTGAATATAAATATGCAAACAAAATTATATACAATAATACTAATTTCATTTTGGTTAAATAAATATACGTTGAAATATTTCTAAAAAAGATTCATCCATACCTGCAACAAATAACGTCTTTTATGCACTTCTCGTATATCATCAAATGCAAACTTGCTACATCTAGGAATTATAAAAAAAAAAATACATTATTTTAGGCAAAATTTCAAGGTTGACTTCAGATAAAAAAATACATGGTTCATTTTTTTTTTTTTTTAATGAAAACCCAGAACATGAAAGGTATTAGAACTTATAGTATGCTTAGTACTATGCATGGGTTGAAGGTCGAGAAGATGAAAGAAGACATTGACATCAGACTTAAATTTCTGTATAAATTTAAGTTTAATTTGAGGGAAATACATGTGAAGAGAGGTTATTATAGAAAAAAGAAGTTGAAGAAATAAATAAGTCAAGAAGATAAGTCAGTTCTATGAGTTTGAAGTTGGACACAAAAGCAATGATAACTGGTTGCGGCAATGTGTTCAGACTGATTTGGGGGAGGGGGTGAATTATAGAAGACAATTCAGAAGAGTGCCCATGAAAGTATCTATAGAAAAGGCATGCAGCAGAAACAAAATGTCTATGAGAGAGAGAGAGAGAGAGAGAGAGAGAGAGAGAGAGAGAGAGAGAGAGAGTTTGTAATAGAAGGGTCATTAATTAAACTAACTGCCCTCTTTTGAATGGAATCTACAACAGTGAGAGAGGTAATTGGGCATCACATCAGATGGGAGGGGGGAGAAAATATTCCATGGTATGGTGGTTTGCTATTTCTACAGAGTAAATAGTTGTTTGGAGGGAAAGTAATGCCAGGAGCAAAAGAGAAAAACCAGTTTTTTAGATGAAGAGGAAGCAATATTTGTGATGTGCTTATGCCAAGAGAGATTAGAAGTTAGAGTAATCCCTAATAGAGATATGTGATCTTGTCTAGAAATCTGAGTGTTGTCAAATATAAAAATACAGCAGAAGAATCCTTTTCATGAGATACAAGACAGGACTGAGTTTTAGAAGGATTGAAATTAACTAAGTTATCTTTGCCCCACTGGAGAATTACATGGAGATCAGCATTAATATTAGCATATGTGGCACACTATGGCCAAAGATGCCGATGCACCTAATAAATCCACAAACAAACAAACAGACAGACAGAGGTATATGATGCAAGAAAGCAAGCTTAAACAGCATCAGCCAAAAAAAAAAAAAAAAAAAAAAAAAACCCTTCCAATTTCACCCATCCATATTTGCTCCAAATGTTTGTCCAGTTCTTTCTTGAATTTAAGCTATCAACCATCTGCTGGCCAAAGGAAAATTTAAGCACAACTTTTCTGCAACTGTGTTTCCTCAATTTAAATTTATGCCCCCCTTAGGTGTGTAATCTGAGCAAGAGGAAGAATCTATCAGCTTTCAGCTTGCGAATTGCAGCATCTGGAAGCTGGGCACCTGAAAGGTGAATAAAAAAGTGTAAAAAAGTTTGTTTGTTTGTTTGTTATTTGGTTTTTAGGAGTATTAGCAACTAAGGCCATAATGCTCCGGGGATATGCGGTGGTCATTCCCTGACCTTTCCGCATCCGCCGTATTTGGTGGGCACAGGCTTGAACCCCGGGCTAATCAAGAAGCATGTGCTACGCACTGCTGCTCCTGCTCACCTGGCTATGGAGGCACTGTGTAAAAAAGTGAGACAGGTTTTGAGAACAAGTGAAAAAATACGATAAGGACCAGTGCTTTCTTGGCATCAAGACTGTTCAAAATTCTTCTGATATCTTTTTGATGGAGGCTTGAATAGAGTTGTTCTGGGAATGGTAGGAGGTATCTTTAACTGAGGTGGCAATACAGCCACATCAGGTTAAAGTTGCTGCTAATAGCTTTGGCAAAAGGATCAGAATGCTCAACTGCTATTTGGACAAGAAACAATTTTTCTACTCTTAGCACGTTCAAAATATAGTTTGGTCTGATTAATAACTGCTTTACAATTGTTGCTAGCTTTGGGATAGGCAAAAAATGAAGCTAAAAATTTGGATACAAGCCAATTTCAAGACAACATTCTTATCTTGAACAGCCTTAGTGCATTTATTGGAAAACTGAGGTTTATATAAAGGATGAGATTTTAAAGTGGAGTGTGGGATAAGGGATTCCATTCCTGCAAGAATAATTTCACTGACACGATCTGAGCAAACGTTGACATCAGAAGTTTTGAAACAGTAATCCGACCAAGGAAAAGAAGAAAAGAAGTCTCGCAGGTCATCTCATTTTGCGTTCTTGTAATACCAAACAACAGAGGTTGAGAATGGCCATAAGAGAAAGGCTCCACTGGAGAACAGAACATCACTGAGTTGTGATCTGGTGTGCTAAGAGGCCCACTCACCTCAACCATATACTTGGAAGTGCTGTTCATGAGAAAAAGATCAAGGGTGTTGCCTGTGTGGTTAGCATTGTCTAGTATTCTAGGTAAGTAAAGGAACAATCTGTGAATTGTCATTATTAAATGCAAAAGGCTCAGCATCTTGAACAGCTGGGTCCGTGTGACTAGAAAACAGCCAGATTTAAAATGAAATGTGTTTACGTCGAAAATGAATGTGGACAAATTTCTTTTTAATTTAACAATCAACTGCAATATATCAAAAATGAGTTATAAATGCAGCAAATAAAACCCACTTGGTTTAAGATGCAGGGAGTATTTATTAATTCCACAAGTACTGGTTAAGTCACCAAATGCAGATATAGGAATATCAGAAACATGGTGCCACTCTGACATAGGGGATGCAGAATTTGAATATGGTAAGTACAACGTGCACAAGGATGGATAGGGGATGCAGAATTTGAATACAGTAAGTACAATGTGCATAGCAAGTGTACAAGGATGGAGGGGGAGGAGTGATTATGTTCTTGGTTGAGAAAATCACAAATTTTAAAAGAGTACCTTTAATTGACATGCACTGTCAGTATAATATTAAGTCAGTCTGGTGTATGACATAAACACAGAGAAAACAAAACTGAGAACAAGAGGAGGTTATAATGGGCATTTCAACTTCCCAATATTGACCACAACATTTTTCATTCAATAAATAGCAGATCATTTCTTGATTTGCTGAATGTCTATTTTCTATACCAACATGTTAGTAAGGCAACAAGAGAAAATATTTTTTATCTGATTGTCAGAAGTCATTGAAGATATTAAGAATTTTCAGGTAAAGACCACTAAGTGGCAGTAATCATAAAATAATTATGCAGGAGATGTACAAATATGGCAAGCCTTCAAGGAATTAATCATGGAAGTTACTAGGCTTTTCATACCAACTAAGAAATACTGTTCAAGATTTAGACTAAATGGATGTCAGATGAACTAATGAGGCTCATAGCGGAGAAGTTTACCGGAAGAAGAAAAATGTGTGGGGTGCATATAAATTATCAGGAGACACAAGCCTATGGCAGATATAAGGTAGTCTGTAATCAAGTCACAAAGGAGGTTAGGCAAGCAAAGGCTGATTACAATAAATCCTTGGCAAAGGATGCAAAGAAAAACAACAAAGATTTCTTTACTTATGTAAACTCTAGAAAGAAGGGGATGAATCAGATTTATCTATTTGATGTTGGTGGTTCGATTGTTCATAACCCTGCACGGAGAGCTGATAAACAATGAGTATTTTGCATCTACATTCACACATGAGGAATTCTGTAAGGAAGGAGAGGACAGAAGTTTACTAAACTATTACAGGGATCTAAATGATTTTGTAATAACGGAGACCAAATTGGAGGAGAAATTGTTGAAGTTAAACATAAAAAAGGCACCTGGGGCAGAAGGAATCTATCCAGTTATATTGAAGGAGGCAGCAAAGGAAGTAAGCAATCCCTCTTATTATGAGAGCATTCTTGAATCCATGGGATGTCCCCACAGACTGGAGATGTGCAAATCTATCTCCAATTAACAAAGAGGGATCAAACAGAGACATGAGAAATTACAAACCTGTTAGTTTAACTTCTGGGAAAATAATGGAGTCTGGTTAAAGAAGCAATGTAGAATCATCTAGACAAGACTGCAGGGCTAAGGTAAAGAAAGCCCACATGGGAAGCATGCAAAAGTTTGATGAAATTTACCAGTAAAAGTACTTTGCCGTAACGGCATTTGTATTGTTGCTCGCTCGGTAAACAGATGGTGGGTGTTATCGGTCTGGAGTAGAAGTTGAGCTTGAAACCCTCCTGAAGTGAAGGGGAATAACCTGACCTTTTTTCTTTAGAATCACTAATTTAATTAACTAACTAAGTCACGAACAGAGTCATATTGGAAGTTCTGGCGTCGTAAAAAATGTTCGTAACATAGTCTCACCGTTAAACTTTTTCGAAGTTTGCCGTGCTTCTCATGTGGGCTTCCTTTACCTTTGCCTTTCTTTTGAGAAATTTATCCACTAGTCCACCAGTGATTCTAAAGAAAAAAAGGTCAAGTTACCCCCTCCACTTCGGGAGGGTTTCAATCTCCCATGGGATTCAATTTCTACTCCTGACCGATAACACATATGTTTACTGAGCGAGCAACAATACAAATGCTGTTACAGCAAAGTACTTTTACCAGTAAATTTATCGAACTTTTGCGTGCTTCTCATGTGGGCTTTCTTTACCTTCGCCGACTGCAGTTATAGTTGAGGCAGAGCATCTGTTTGTTAAAGGGAAACCTTGCCTGACCAAGCTGAAAGGATACTATGATGTGGTCACAAAGGAACTGGATGCAAAAAATTTTTTGATATCACATACAGGGTTGTTAAATTAAAGTATCCCTATGCAGAAGGCTCTGGAGCGAGTTTTTTTTTTTTTGTTTGTTTAGGAGCATTAGCAACTAAGGCCATATTGCTCCGGGATATGCGGTGGTCATTCCCTGACCTTTCCGCATCCTCCGTATTTGGTGGTGACGGGCTCGAACCCCAGTCTAATCAAGAAGCGTGTGCTACGCACTGCTGCTCCTTCCCACCTGGCTACGGAGGCGCCCTGGAGCGAGTTCTAAGGCTCGTACTGAAGAGAAATTTGGATAACAAGTACAATAAAGAATGTGCTCGCCATTTATTCAAAAAAAAAAAAAACATAGTTACAAATTTTGTAACTGTATAGCGCCACAATTACAATATTTGTAACTGTGGCAATTCAAATCACTTGAACAGCATTACAATTGTTCAATGTGTCCTCCATTTCGGTCAACAACAGTTTACATTCGAAGAACAGAATTTTCTACAGCAGAACGTAACATGTCAACTCGAATAGCCAACAAATGATATCTAATGCTGTCCTTCAGATATTCCAGAGTTTGGCATTCTTCCCGATACACCTGGTTCTTCAAAAAACCTCACAACCAGAAGTCACATGGGGGTGAAGTTCGGTGATTGGGGTGGCCAAGATGTCTGGAAACAATGGCTGATGACCCATTCATCTGTAAAGTGTTGCCTTAGAAATCTTTGGACACAACGATGGATGTGGGGTGGCGCACCATCTTGCATGAATATGGTATCCTGAAGGCACCCACGTTGTTGCAGCTCTGGTATTGCGAAATTTGCCAACATTTCATAATATCATTGTCCAGTGATGGAACAGGTGCGGAGTCCAGTCAGTGTTACCTGTTCAAAAAACTTTGGTCCATCATGAATGTGGCCACCACACTGTCACTTTTGGAGAATGCAATGGGCCTCTTGGCTAACTCAAGGGTTTGGTTTTCTGTTGCCCAAAATAAGTGTATCCCATCCCTATAGAAGAATGCTTCTATAGGGATGGGATACACTTAAATAGAAAGGATGAAAGAATATTTGCTGATGCTATCGAGGCACACAGATATAAGTGGTGTTAGGTGGGTCAGAAAACTGCTAGATTGAGAATTCACAGACTAAATGATTAACGGTAGCCACAGGCAGAGGCAAAAGTGATTCTTGCACTGCTTCTACTGTAATGAGAACAGCCTAGAGAGTAAGTTGCTGGGGACTTCAAGAGCTGCGGGGGAATCATCATGAAATAAGTGGTACATGGGCTGTGTTAGGGTAATTAAGAGTAAGAACAAGTGCATGTATACTTACATGTACACTAATGCTAGAAGTATAGTAAATAAAATGGATGAATTTGAAGTGCTGATCAAGAAATCAAAGGCAGATATTGTTGGGATATCAGAGACACGGGTCACACAGATATAAGTTGTGCAGAATTGGAATTTGGAGAGTACAATGTGTACAGAAAGGACAGACAGGGTAGGAAGGGAGGAGGGGTTATGCTGTTAGTTAAGAAACACAAAATCTAAGGAAGTGCATCCAGTTGACACAGGTGGACAGTGCAATGTTGAGTCTATTTAGTGTGACAATTAAACACTGGGAAAGGGAAAAGGAGAGTAGGAGTATGTTATAGGCCTAATGACTCTAATGAACAGTTGTGCAGAGAAATAGAATGGGCCAGTAAATCAGAATAACTTGTAATTGGGGATTTTAATTTATCAGACATTGACTTGACCTTGTTAGTTGGTCACTCGCACGCTAGAAAGACATTTGTGGATTTATTCAAGGATTGTTTACTACAGAAAAATGTTCAAGGGGCAACAGAGAGAGTTGATCCCTTGATCTGATTATCAGCAGTGATTATTCATGCATTAAGAATTTGCAGATAAAGGAACCACTAGGTGACAGTGATCACAGTGTACTGATGAGGAATTTGCGTAAGGATGTAACTACGATCAAGGGTTTTTGTTTCCATAAAGTTGACAACAGTGGTCTCAGACAGTTTTTAAATTGCATATAGTGGGATCAACTGATGATGTTACCAACAGAGAATACTAAATGGGAAGCCTTCAGGGACTTAATCTTGGAGGCTACTAGGCTTTTCATTCCAACTAAGAAATACTGAATACTGTTCAAGGTTCAGGCCTAATTGGATGTCGGATGAATTAATGAGGCTTGTGACAGAAAAGAAAAATGCATGGGATGCATATAAATTTTCAGGCGACACAGAAGCCTATGACAGATATAAACTAGTCTGTAATCATGTCACAAAGAAGGCTAGGCAGGCGAGTGCTGATTACGAGAAATGTTTCGCAAAGGACACAAAAAAAACCCAGCAAAGAGTTCTTTACTTATGTAAAGTCCAGAAGGAAGGGGATGAATCAGATGGGTCCACTTAACATAGATAGTTTGGACTGTTGATGATCCTGCTCAAGTAGCTGTTAAACTGTATGAGTATTTTGCATCTACATTCACACATGAGGAGTTATTCAAGGAGGGGAATGCCAGAAGTTTTTATCAAACTCTAACAGGATGCTAAGTGAGTTTGTAATAACTGAGAGCAAAGTGTAGGAAAAAAGCAAAGTGAAGTTAAACATAAAAAAAGGCACCTGGGGCAGATGGAATCTATCCAGTTATAATGGAGGCAGCAAGGTAACTAAGCAAAACCTTAGCCATAATTATGAGAGCACCCTTAAAGTCAGGGGAGGTTCCCATGGACTGGAGATGTGCAAATGTAGCCCCAATTCATAAAGGGGGGGGGTTCAAAGGGTGACACAAATAATTACTTCTGTCACCCTTTGAACCCCCATTCTATAATTATAGACCTGTCAGTTTAACTTCCGTTCCAGGGAATATAATGGAGTCACTGGTTAAAGAGGTGATACAGGATCACCTAGACAAGACAGCATTAACAGTTCAATCACAGCATGGGTTTGTCAAGGTGAAGTTTGTCTGACCAATTTTATTGGATACTATGATGTGGTCACAAAGGAACTGGATGTCAAAAATAATTTTGATATCATATACTTGGATTTCAGTAAAGTTGTGATACTGTTGCACATGGAAGACTGCTGTACAAATTGGAGCTTCTGGCATTAAGGGAAATTGACTGCAATGGATAAAGGGATGGTTGTGTGAGAGATGGCAGAGAGTGGTAATAAATAGACATTGCTCTATGTAGACTAATGGTATTAGCAGAGTCTCCCAGGGTTTGATGCTCTTCCCATTGTTGTTTTGTGTATTTATCAATGATATTGATGAAGGTATATCAGAATTAATGTCCAAGTTTGCAGATGATACAAAGGTTGGCAGGGTTGTTAATGACATTAAAGACAGTATGGTACTGCAACAGGTTCTAGAAAAGTTAGGCAGATGGGCTGAGAAGTGCCAACTGAAGTTTAACATTGACAAATGCTAAGTACTCCATATGGGTAGCAGTAACCCAAGAGAAACATACCATCTGTGTGGTACTAAACTTGGGGGGGGAAGAGAATGAAAAAGACCTGAGGGTAATTGTGCAGTCAGATGTGAAGTTCTCTGGGCAGGGCAGACGGGCTGTCAGAGCAAGTCATGGAGTTTTGTCAATGATATATAAGAATTTTGCTAGCAGAGACAAGGAGGTGATTATACCTTTGTATAAGGACATGGTCAGGCTACACCTTGAGTACTGTGTACAGGTCTGGAGGCCTCATTTTAGGAAGGATGTAGAGATGTCAGAACGAGTACGAAGGACAACAAGATTGGCGAGAGGAACAAAGAGGTGCACTTACGAAGAAAGGTTTAAGTTCTGCAAGTTGCAGCATCTAGAGACTAGGCACCTGCGAGGTGACCCGATCGAGGTGTATAAGGTCTTGAATGGTTTGAGCAGGCTCAATGCTGAAGCAATACTTCGGGTTGCTCAGATTAAGAACCTGAGGGGGGGGACAGATTCAAATTGAGGAAAGACAGTTGTACAATAAATGTGTGGAAGTTTGCCTTCAGCCTGTGGGTAGTAGATTGCTGGAACAGACTTTCATCTGTTGTTGTGGAAGTTGATAGCTTAAATAAATTTAAGGCTGATCTAGACAAAGATTTAGAGTGAATGGAGGGATGAAATGGGAACGATTTTTTTTTTTTTTTTGCTGATGCTGTATAAATTTACATTCTTGCATCATATGCCTCAACTAATGCTAATTGGTACTTCATCGGCAAATATTTATTTCATTTGCCAGAATGAAAACGGAATGGCAAATATTTATTTCATTTTTTGATGAGTGATGGGAACTTTGCATCTATGTAACTAAACTTCTCTATTTGGAAACTTTTTTATAATGACAATATCCAGCTAAAATACTTTCACATCCATCCACTGGTTCATCAAGAACCAGGACCTTTCATTTATTGTCACTGATTGCAGAAGAACCAGAATTGTCAAAATACCTGCTCAAGGGGTACCGATGGAGGTTATAACCGAAAGGATCCTGGAGCTGGTATGTGGAATGAAGCAGCAGTATTGGTTGTTGCACATTCAACTGTATTGTTTTTTTTTTAACAGCAGCAACTCTACTCGTACATGTGCAGGTCTTTCAGTTTTTCTAAAGCATAAGTTTTTCCAGAGCATTTTGGCTGATTGGTACTCATTACCTGTAACCTAAGCTGAATGTGCAAAACTGCAATCATTTCTTGAAAGAAGAACTACTGGCATTGCTGGAAGAAGTTCTATTGGAAATAAACTGTCATGTGTGGTTTATATATGATGGGGCTGCAGCACATTTTAGCCTCATAACTTGAGAATTTAACTCCATGGGCTCACATCTGGTGAGTAGGGGCTTCTGAGCTGGATATCATTCTTCTCTTCCTTGGTGATTCCTTTCTACCTCTGATACTTCTTTTCTTTTTCTCTCTCTCTCTCTGAGGGTAATTCAGAATTTTTTTTTAGGCTGGTGCAGCATAAGCCTCAGGCTTCCTTGCACCATATGGCTAATAATAATTTTTTAATGATAAATATGCTAGCCATTGAATTAGTGGAGGAGGACCAAGTACACATCCTGCATGGTATTCCAATTTACAGTGGTTGCTATTAAAAATTCCATCACTTCATTTTTAAGGTGTTTGTCCTTACACTGGCACAAATCTTTTAGAAACAGCTGAAAGAACATAGGTGATAACAATAGACATATGAAACTATTAATAGCAGAAAAATCTGCACTTATGCCTGGATAAATATACAATGAAATAAATACTTTTTGCCAAAAATAGCAGCATGTTACTTATGATTCATATAATAACAAAAATTAGTAAATTAATAAGAGGAGTTTACCTCAATATAGTACGTGGACCACTTCCGTATGATACCCTCCAGAAATTAAAACGGAAAAAACGAAAAAAATCGACAACTTACCGGTACATTAAAGTAAAATATAAATAATTACGCGCATGCGCGAAGACACATAATCACTATTTAAGTTGCAGGTTTAGCCTGATTCGGTAATTTTCATTCCTGTGATCACGACAGTCGGTCGAAAAGCATTGTCAGCTTCAGGAAGGAAAATCGTTTTGAATTTTTTCGTTAGATTCTTTTAATTGCGTTAATTTGAATTTTAATTGTTTTGAATTGATTTTGAATTGTGTTAAATTGATTATTTAATTATTTATATTTTACTTTAATGTACCGGTAAGTTGTCGATTTTTTCGTTTTTTCCGTTTTAATTTCTGGAGGGTATCATACGGAAGTGGTCCACGTACTATATTGAGGTAAACTCCTCTTATTAATTTACTAATATTATTATCAACGTAGAACATATTGAGTATTACAGCTCTGATTCATACTATCTAATTAATTTTCAAACTCTTATTGACTATTTCATTCACTTCCTGTCTCTCCAGTAGTATACAATCGATACACACAATTATGGGAGATTTTTTGAATGGCTTGGTACAAAATTACATTAAATCTACACTAAGGTACTCGGCCCAAAATTACCATATTTCTTTCCTAAAATATTGCCTTCAAAACAACGTCGTTCCGAAGTTTGCCAGGGTGAATTTAAATCAAAAAATTTCAGGCATAAAACAACTATCACTGGCGACATCACGTAATATTGTTAAGCTTGCCTTAAAATCTCGATATTCGGATAAACAAAAATACCTTTCCCAGGTTAGGAAGCTTCGCGATAAATTAAAAAATTATCTACATCCGAACGATTGGTCTGTATTGAAGACCTCCATAGATTTGCGACGGGAAGCACAAGCCTCAGAAATAAAAAACAGACACGTTAATAAGTTGCAAACATTATCGAATAGTTCAAGACACGTTCATGCGAATTCCAACACATTGTCGCGAGCTTGCGACCAAGTTCACACGAGTTGGGTGACATCCAACCCACAGACACATAACGCACTACCACAGAATATGTCGGCTAGTTCACGAACACCCCCTCACCCAGTATCCAACGAATCGACATATCAACAGGTTACAAATCTTTCCTCGTGTACACTATCGCAGGACCAGATTTCACTTTTATCCAAAGGATTAAATTATAATTTACCACCTCGAAAGCTGCCAAAAAAACAATGCGTAATTGATATTGAATTTGGACTTCGTAGTGTTCCACAAAAAGATGTATTTATTCAGCAAGTTAACCAAGTAGTGAATAACATAAAAGAAACGCGACTTCCTAAATTGAATACACATGACAGTTCAGCTTTACGAGAACTTCGAGAAAATAAGGACATTATTATACAGAGGGCAGATAAAGGAGATACAGTGGTAATACTAGATAAACATGATTATATTAATAAGTTAGATTCAGTTGTATTTGATAGCTCCACTTATTGTGAAGTGGACCCGACACTGTTTACCAATTTGGTAAATCAATACAATAAAACGTTAACCACATATCGAAAAAAGGACTACATTACTATGGTTCAGTTGAAGGAATTGAAGTCCAGAACATACAATATTCCTGCACTTTTTGGTCAGGTAAAATTACACAAGCCTGGATTTCCGATTCGACCTATTGTTTCCTACAGGAACTCGGCATTTTCAGCCTTAGCCACACATGTATATAACATTATAAAACCTTTTAGACAGGTTATACAATTTGGGATTAAGAATTACGATACATTATTTAATAATCTTAAAGACTGTAGACTCGGCGACAATGACAATTTATTCTCATTAGATGTTACATCATTATATACGAATGTAAACGTTGAATACACATTAGATATTATTTGGGATATGTTAAATAAAAACTCGACACCGATTAATTATACGAAGCTGCCTATAAAGGAGATTTTTCACTTAATTAAACTATTAGTTGAGGCTAACTACATCACCTTTCGAGACAAGGTGTACAAACAAATTTTTGGATTACCAATGGGTTTGAGCCTGAGTGGCTTAATGTCAGAGATCTATCTCTCAACGATTGAGCAGATACATTTGACACCTTTTCGTCCCCGTATCACATACTATGGGAGGTATTTAGACGATGTTCTAGTTATTACCGATAGTAGTACTATCCAAGATATTTTACATTCGTTTAATAATATTCATTTTAGACTCAAATTTACATTGGAAAGGGAAGATACGGATACTAAGTCATTAAACTTTCTAAATTTCACGCTTACCCGGGACTCGAACAAAATACAATTTAGCATCTATCGAAAACCCACAAACACCGGTATGCTTCTACATTATAATAGCTACCACCCGTTCACCTACAAAAGATCGATTATCTTAAATCAATTTCTAAATGCCTATAAATATTCAACGACGGATTCTGCTTTAGACTCAGAAATACAAATATTAACTAGCAGATTCTTGAACAGGGGTTATCCCATTAACACAATAAATCGAATTAGGGTACAAGCTAAGGATAGGATACAAAATACTGCACCAATCAACAATAGTAATATCAAAAAATACTTTATTTCTGTCCCATATTTTGAACAGTGGCACAAACAGCTTAACAGATTCTTTAAAGATACCGAATTTAAAATTATAGCTAGGCCTATACGGAAGTTACACACTATACTGAACAATCGCTCGGTTCTTTCCGCGTTCGCAACACAAATTAATGATCTAGTATACAACATTTCTTGCGGTGATTGCGACTCGTCTTATCAGGGTTCGACGCGGTTTTCTCTTAATATCCGTGTAAATCAACACGAAGCCTCAGTTCGTGCTTCTCGTTCAGCAGCGTCAGAATTAGCCTTTCATGCCATTAACGAAAAACATACTTTTTTATTTAACGAGGCCAAAATACTTAACGTTCAACGTAATTATACGCGACTATTAATTGCAGAAACCGTTGAAATTAAATTACACGAGAATTCTGTTAATGTTCGGCGGCCATATTTGATCTCCGATGCGTGGACCTTTACGCGCATGCGCGAAGACACATAATCACTATTTAAGTTGCAGGTTTAGCCTGATTCGGTAATTTTCATTCCTGTGATCACGACAGTCGGTCGAAAAGCATTGTCAGCTTCAGGAAGGAAAATCGTTTTGAATATTTTCGTTAGATTCTTTTAATTGCGTTAATTTGAATTTTAATTGTTTTGAATTGATTTTGAATTGTGTTAAATTGATTATTTAATTATTTATATTTTACTTTAATGTACCGGTAAGTTGTCGATTTTTTCGTTTTTTCCGTTTTAATTTCTGGAGGGTATCATACGGAAGTGGTCCACGTACTATATTGAGGTAAACTCCTCTTATTAATTTACTAATATTATTATCAACGTAGAACATATTGAGTATTACAGCTCTGATTCATACTATCTAATAACAAAAATTGTATGGAAGCAGTGATTTTGTTTTTCATTATTTTGCCATTACTAGGACAAAAGGCAGCTATATAACCAAAAAAGTAGCAAAATGGAAATTAGTATTTCATTGGCCCATCCCTTTCTTTGACGTCTGCCACACATCATCATGGCATTGACTGGATTAGGTTCTGAATGTATTCCTGGGAAATCTCATGGTACCAAAAACAGATTAATGTCTCCTGCAGCTTTCTTGGTGTCTGTTGTTTTGTTTGTATTACTGAAACACCAAACAAGCTTTAACAATTTCCAAACAATTTTTTTCCAACAATGTTTTAACTGCATTGGGGTTCTCAGAACATGTTATCGTGCAAATTGATTTATCCCTCAAATATTTTTACACCTGTAAACAGTAAAGACAATGAAATAAATTACATTTATTTAAGCAAGAGCACAACATTTCATATAACTTTTTCTAATTTTTGAAGAATACTTACAGCTTTGGCTCTGTGACATGGTCGTCCTGAAAATTGCAATTGGGAATATTCTCATAGTGATCTATAATTGTGGGAAGTGATTTTGTCCCAATAAAGTCTTTGTACATCTCAGCATTCAGAGAGAGAGAGATAATCTTTAATGCCCTTCACGGCCAAAAAGCCAGGGGTTGATCAACTCCTCTTTGTGAAATACAGCCCCATATCATTTGAGATGTAGAATATTTCACTGTGGAGATGATACAGTCAGGATGATATTCTTCTTCTCTTCTCTTCTACATCTAACAGTCTACTGGCAACAGTCAGGATGATATTCTTCTTCTCTTCTCTTCTACATCTAACAGTCTACTGGCAATCAGAACCATGTAAGATGAATTTTGATTCATCACAGAAAATAGAACATTTCCACTGATCCTCAAACCAACGAGCACACTCTTTTTCCCACTTTACACACTGAACTTTCATTTTTTGCAATAAAAGTGTTTTTTTTTTTTTTATTGGGTGACATGCATATAATCCCTATGAGTAAAGGTGTCCTTTCCTCCTCCCATGCTGTTTTTGTTTTGAGATCTGTCAACAAGGATCTTCTGTTTCGGACATAGATGAACTAGAAATCTGTACTGCAATGAAGACAATATTTGTGGATGTCCACTTCCTTTTCTTTTTAGACTGCCAGTTTCTGATAATTTTCATAATAAATATTTATTACGAAAATTATCGGAAACTGTTGACTGACTGCAGTGAATCTTTTTAGCTATTTCATGCATAAAATTGTCCCTCTGCATTCAATGCAGCAGCAACACTTTTCCTATGTGGTGTTAATTGTGAAAACTTAGCCACTGCAACAGCACAGAACAGATTGCATTATCGCTAGGGTAATGCAATCATGTCTGTCACCTGACAATTTAAGAAAGACAATCATCATCCACTTCTAGCAAGCATCTAAGAAAGCTTGCTACAAGTGGATGATGCAAAAGGGTAGGGCTATTAGAAAACATATATATTATATATAGCCATATTTAATAGAAATTCGGCAAATTTTGCAAGTGATGCAATTTTTTTTTAAACACCACTGAAAAAACAATGGATTTCTACACACAGGAACATTTCAAGACTCTTGTTTATGCTATCCCAGTTAATATTCATTATGATCTAGAGACCAGAACACTGTGAAGAGCATGATGTGCTCTTCATGCAACTGGAATTAGGCATGCAACTGGAATAGGCAAGCAAGTGTGAATGTCATATTAAGGGAGACTTCAATCTGGCCATATCTGAGTGGAATAAGTTGGATGGAAACTCACCATGTACAACAAAATTTTTAAATCAATTAGATGATTATTATTTGTACTGGAATATTAAAGAAAATACTAGTTGTAAGAATACTGTAGACCTCATTGTTACTTGCAAATCGGATGACATCATAGGGCTTACAGTACAAGAAACACTGGATGGTAGTGATCATGCAGCTGGAAGACAAAAGCAATGTTGCAGTGGTTAAACCTAATGAATGGGTTTTAATTTCAGAAAAGGAGGCCTATTGCCATTTGGCACTGCATCTATCAATTGGTAGATTTCAAAGCAGGGCAAATACATTAAAATTATAGAATACCTTAAAAGAAATAATCACAGAAGCCATGAATTTGGAACTGAAGCCTACAACAAGTTGGTCTGAAATACAACAAACTGAATGAGTATTTTGCATCTACATTCGCACATGAGAAATTCTGTAAGGAAGGGGAGGACAGAAGTTCACTAAACTCTAACAGGGAGCTAAATGATTTTGCAATAATGGTGAGCAAAGTGGAGGAGAAATTGTTGAAATTAAACATAAACAAGTAATATAAAAAAAAAAAATTTTTAAAGTCAATTCCTACTTAGGTCAACAAAGAAAAATTTTATTTTAGTTACTTTTTATTAAATAATTACAATTAATATAAATATGTATATACATATGACAGAATCACAATATTAAGTGGCAAAATAGAAAGCGAATTTCCTTGCAATTTTCCATTTTCCTTTCTATATATGGTGTTGGACTATTATTTTTATTCACATGTTTCATTTTCCATTTTGTTCCCTCCTTGACTCAGACTAGAACCCAGAATGAAAAAAGAATCTGAAAAAGAAATTTTTTTCCAGCGATCTACACGCTTCGCCACTGACGGTATTTATTCCTAAATTTATATCCTGCCAAATATCTTATATAAGAGAAATTTTTTTCTCCCATATAAAACTAAAATTAATTAATTAAATTTAATTAATGAATTAATATTTGAAAAAACTGTATTAACATCAAGTGTCATCCACTACAAGTTTAAAAAAATGTATTTGAACTTGAGTGGATGAATAAAAAGTATTTTATTAACGATTGAAAATTTGAACAAGATATATAAATATACATAGGAAGAGTGTGAACTAATAGTAGGAATTGAAAAAAGGCATCTTGGGCAATAGGCCTGCGCACAGTGGGGGCTTGGTAGGCCATGTCCCTCCCCCTTAAAATCTTGAAGGGGGCCCGTGTAGCCTCATGTGTCAAACATTTTTGTGAAATCATAAAAAAAAAAAACACTGTTCAATTTTAAAATTAAAGAATTAAAATATTTAAATAATAAAATAGATAATTTTTATTTTAATCATGTTTTTTATGTGCAAAACATATTCCGATATTTGAATTTCCGCCCTCATTTCATCTGAGACAGCCATCCGCTATGCTGTGCGACGGTAGCCTCCAGAACATATGCAACATATCGGTACCGTTTGCAATGCCTCCCCTTGCTAAGCGAGTAAACAATGCTTTTCATACATATCCCTACTTTACAATTAATCTCCTATTTTTTTGGTGATTCACGGAATTCGTGGAAGGTCTTGTTGGTGATTACAAAACATAGGGGTTCACAAATCAGTTTATAATAATGAATAAGTCAAAAAGCGGAGCTCAGAAAAGACGAGAAAAAATTAACAAAAAATGAATATCAAGCCATAGTTCAGAAAAAAAAAAAGAAAGCTGAATGCAGTGAATCTGAAAATGAAACGTAAGTAAAATAAATTCAATTTTTTATATATATATATATATATATATATATATATATATATAGCATATTTTTTTAGACAATGATAATTGAACATTTGTATATAATATTACAATATATGTGCAGATATATTTATTAATAAATTACTACTTATTGCTTTATTGTCAAAAGTCACAGCTGTTGAAAAATGTTTACGTTGTCAAATTCATTCGATATAATCTTTAAATAAATACGAATTGTGCTGCAGAGCTTGATTTTATAAAACTTGCAATTGTAATCGATAGCAGAGTTTACCTATGAAACAACATAAAAGTACTTTCTGAATTTGCGAAAAGAAGTAAATATATAAATTTAATTTAAAATATAAATTTAATTATTTAAATTTTGTTTCTCAAAATTTATTCATTTATTTTTTAAGGCAAACGTATGTTGAAATAAGTTTATATAGCGAAGATTATATTTTTACAATATTAATTAAATTAAACATATTTTAATTATATATATAATTTTTTGTGGTATTTTCTTCCAAACTTAATTTAAATTATTCGTAAAAATTGAGTGAAAATTGAGTTTGTAGTATGAGCCTTTTACAATATTTAAGACAAAAACATCAACACATAAGTAAACATTTTAAGGCGATTCTTTTTGTAATTCTTACCTATTACAAAAAAATAAATTTTAGCTAGATTATTAAATTAAGTTTTTTTAATGTTATATTATTCATTACATATATTACAATGCATAAATATTTGTATTAACAGTGAAAAAAATCAGCCAGATTGAAAACGACTGTCATAATTCTGGTTTCAATGTTGAATATGTATCCACTTGGACAATTCAATAAATACAATAAACCCCCGCTATTCGCGGTATCTGTATTCGCGGTTTCGCGTATTCGCGATCGCCGATTTAATATAAAATGAAACCTAAAAAAATGTGAATTTTAAAGCGCTGTGAATATTTTCTGCCATAAAAAACATGGGCGTGGCTAAAATTATCTTTCCCGGTCAAAACAGCGCTCAGTGGGTGGGGGGAGAGGGATGAAAAAATTGCGAACGTGGATGTTTCTCGCTAATCCTTGTTCAGTATGTGTTATGAGTTTGTCATGGAAGGTTTCGTCGTTTGCTTTTAATTTATATGTTTATAAATTGAATAAATTTATCAATTTATAAATTGTCAAAATTTATAAACTGATATGCTTACAAAAATGATAAATCTACCGTTTTGCAGTGTAAAACAGACTTTTTCGAGTGTGTTAACGGAAGAAAGTGACTTTATTGTGGACAAGTTCTTTCTAACGCATACAAAAATATGGCTACGAATAACAAGAAAAATGTGAAAATATCAATTGTTGTTGTTGTTGTAGTTCGCTTTAACGACACAAGGGCTACTACGGCCAAATTGTGTCTCTTCATCGTTAATTGACAAAAGCGTATTGTTAGAGAGATTAAATTATATGCTTCTGTATAAACCAATATGTTTTAGATATAATAAAAGTTCTTCAATATTTGCTTCATTACCTAAGATGCGAGATAAATCAGGTGATATATTCAATGTAGAGAGTGACTGAAAAGTGTTTGATCGGGTTGTTGAATGTAAGGGACAATCAACCAGGAAATGACGGACTGTAAGTTGCGTCTGACAGGATGAGCACTGCGGTGGGCTTTCCCCCAATAATAGGAAGAGATGAGTATGGTAAGTGTGTCCAGTTCTGAGTCTTGCCAGTACCACTTCCTCTCGTCTATTTCTTCGGAAGCCAGACAGCCAAAGCTTTGGATCTTCTTTTATCTGATAAAGTTTATTGTTAGTGTCCCTTTTCCAAGTCTGTGACCATTTATCATAGCAGGCTTTGCATATGACCGACTTAAAATCAGAGAAAGGAACCTGAGGATGTTGTGAGAGAGCGGGTTGGGGATGTTTAGCGGCAAAGTCAGCACTTTCATTTCCCGGAATGCCTGAATGGCCAGGGACCCAGCAAAAACTGATTGACTGATTGGACACACTGCAAGCGAATAGCTGGGAATGAATCTGTTTCAATGTAGGGTGAGAAATGAAGGAATTCTTCTTTATGGCAGAGACAGCACTAAGAGAATCTGTGTAAATTATGGCAGATGAGATGGAAAGCTCAATTATCTTACTGAGCGCTAACTTAATGGCATATAATTCGGCTGTGAAGACGCTGCAAGCAAGCGGTAGTGTGGCTGAACTTGTAAACAAAGGAAAAACTGCCGCAGCACCTACCATACTCTCAGTTTTTGAACCATCCGTATAAATTTTGCAGGCATGGTTGTCCGTAGCATGAGCTGAATGTAATTGTCTGATATTGCAGGAAGGTATATTTTTCCCCCACTGGAGGAAGTATATATCTTGAGAAACAGACACATATGTCCAAGGAGCAACAGGTGTAATTGTGTCTTGGAAAATTTCATTTAAATTGATATTCCAAGTCTGAACAAGCTCTTTGATCCTGAGAGAGGCGGGTCTATTTTCATTTGGTTTGCTCTCATAGAAGGCATCCCAACGAGTATTATAGAGATACTCCCAACTTGGGTGCGATGGTAGATTCTGGCTCTTAGCAGCGTAGTGAAGCAGTAGTGTTTTTCTACGCAGGTGTAATGGGGGATCATGCGCTTCAATATATAGACTTTGGATCGGAGAAGTCCTGAAAGCTCCCAGCGCAGTTCTCAGAGCACTGTGATGGATCATATTTAGCCGTTTTAAAGTAGTGCTCCTGGCAGAGTCATACACTGGACAACCATAATCTAGTCGTGAACGGATTAAACTTCTATAGAGATGCAGCAAAGTACACCGATCAGCTCCCCATGACATAGATGAGACAGAACGAAGTATATTCAAATGCTTTAAACAAGTAGTTCTCAAATTAGTGATGTGAGCTTGGAAATTTAGTTTGCTGTCTAATAGTAGTCCAAGAAATTTAACGGTATTAACAATCGGGATTGGAGTATTGTTTATTTGCAGTTCAGGTTCGGGATGGAGAGTTCGCTTCTTGCAAAAGTGAGTGACAGTGCATTTCTTTTCTGACAGTCTGTAACCGTTCAGTGAAGTCCAGGATTCTATTTTGGTTATGGCAAGTTGTAGCTGCCATTCAATGGTATTCATACTTTGAGATTGACAGGAAATGGTAAGGTCATCTGCATACATATATGTTTGAACAGTTTTTGGGATATCTCGTGTCATACTACTAACTCTGATGGAAAACAGTGTTGGACTGAGTATTGATCCCTGTGGGACTCCCTCTTCCTGAATGTGAGATGTAGAGAGGATGTTTTTGTATCGGACTTGAAAAGAGCGCAATTGCAGGAAATTTTGAATTATTTCCAGCAAATGGCCCCGAAGCCCCAGATGGTAAAGGTCCCTAACAATACCATGGCGCCATGTTGTATCAAATGCCTTTTCAAGATCTAAATTGACCATGACTAGATGTTGTTTCATGACAAAAGCATTGCGGATATGAGATTCGGCTTTGATAAGCACGTCCAGTGTTGATCTGTTTTTCCGAAAGCCATATTGTTGTTCTGGAAGGAGATTCTCTGACTCCAGGATGTAGGTGAGTCTAGTATGAACCATCCTTTCGAAAATTTTTCCCATGCAGCTCGTAAGAGATATTGGCCTGTAATTTTCAACACAGGAAGGATCTTTTCCTGGTTTTGGTAAGGCGATAACGAACAAATGACGCCATGAAGAAGGATAGGCATTTTCAGTGAAGATCCGATTATAAAAAATTAATAGAGTTCTCAAGTCTTCATCAAGTAAATGCTTTAGCATAATGTAATGGACTCCATCTGAACCTGCAGCGCTATTGCAAGATCTGTTTAATGATTCTTGCAGTTCTATTAATGTAAATGGTTGGTTGTACGACAGTGAGCGGCGCGTGAAGAAGTTGATTTTATACCGTTCTGCACCTGCTTTGATGTTCTGAAAGGTGGATGCATAGGTGGCAGAAGCTGAGATTTTTGCAAATGATTCTGCTAATGCATTTGCAACTTCTTCAGGAGTAAAAATGTCTTTCCCTCTCCAATGAAGTATCGGAGAGGGCAGCCGAGAAAATTTGCCATTTAATGCCTGTATTCTTTTCCAGATGACCCGTGTATCAGTGTCTTTTGTAATGGTTGAGGCAAAAGCAATCCATGAATCCCGTTTCGCTTTCCGCCTAACTTGTCTAGCTTTCGCTTTGAGTCTTTTATAAGAAATTAGGTTACTAGTGGTAGGATACTTGCGGAAATTATTCCAAGCACGGTTTTTTTCCTGTTTGGCAATTAAACAATCTGTATTCCACCAGTTATTTCTGTGTTTGTGATAAGGCGTGGATTTTGGAATGGAAGCATTAGCTGCAGTGAGAATCTGATTGGTTATATAAGTATTTACTTCATCAATATGTTGTCTTTGAACATAACATCTGTCTAAGAGTATTTGGGCAGAATATCCTTCCCAATTTGCCTTTTTAAACTGCCAGTTGGATCGTTGAACAGGATTCGGAGTTACTCTTGTTTGTAGTGAGCAAATAATTGAAAAGTGATCACTGTTAAAGGGATCAGTTAATACTGACCATGTCATGATTGGAAAGACAGAGGGTGAACAAACTGACAAGTCTATTGCAGAAACAGATCCTGTTGCTAGGTGTATGTAAGTAGGAGATCCAGAATTTAATAAGTTAAGATCATTATTGTTCATGAATTCCTCCACTAATTTGCCTCTTCTATCCATTATAGCAGACCCCCACAATGGATGATGTCCATTAAAGTCACCAAAGAGACAAATTGGAGTTGGGAGTTGTGAAATCAAGCTGTCAAGTTCTGAATGCGGAAGTGGTAGAGATGGTGAAATGTAGATGGAAACAATAGTAACTGAAATACCAACTGCAATACGAGCTGCGACAACTTCTAAAGTGGTTCTCAATTGAATCGGCCTGGATGGAATGTCAGAGTTAACAAGAATAGCTACTCCGCCACGAGCAGCAGTGTTTGAACTCCTATCTCGTCTGTATATCACATAATTTGAGAATTTTGGTGAAATTTGGGGTGACAAGAAAGTTTCCTGTAGGCATACACCTATGGGATTGAATTGAGCTAGTAAATCCCTTAAGTCATCAGAATGACTACTTAGTCCTCTGCAGTTCCATTGTATGATGTTATACATTATTTAGATTTAGCTGAGGATGATTTGTCTGACTGTTTTTTGTTCGTGGGACATTTTTTCCGGTCTTTTTTTGGGAATGTGGGGCATCCAATATCCATGGTGTCATCTGCATGGAGTTCTAGAATGGGCTCCTCATTACTTAGCAGCTCATCTATATCCATATTATTGGTAGGCGCTTCCATTTTTTTTGAGACCGAGTGAGATTTTAATTGTTCTTTTTCAATCGAGACCAATGGGGTATGAGTAGAGATACTGATTGGAGTATTTGTGGCTTCGCTAGTTTTTTTTGGAGGATTATGAGGATTATCTTTTTTAGAGGTTGAAAGTGTAACTTTAAGCCAATTCGCTAGAGAGGTGTTAGGCGGAACTGATACATCCGTTTGAGCTGCAGTAGAAACAAAGTTTCTAGTTCGAGCTGCAAAAGAACGACCAATAGGCATGGTCGACATAACTTGTCTACGTGCCTCAGGAAACGTGACTTTATTTTCAATTTTGTATTTTTGTATTTTCTTTCCTGTTATCCATAGCTCACAAGTTTTGGAAAAGGCTGGATGGCTTCCTTTGCAGTTTGGACAAACAGGAGTTTTGACTGAACAATCCGCTTGGGTGTGATCTTTAGAGCCACAGATGGGACATGTGGCTTCCCCGCGACAAGCCTGCTGGGAATGGCCGTATTTCTGACATTTAAAGCAACGAACAGGATTCGGGATGTATGGTCGAATCCGGCAGTTTAAATAACCAGCTTTAATAATCATCATCATCATCATCAGCCATTTTCAATCCACTGCAGGATGAAGGCCTCTCCAGCAACTTTCCAGTTCCTTCTGTTTTGAGCACTGGCCATCCATTTACTACTCAAAAACTCATGAATTTCATCTATCCATCTCCGCCTTTGTCTTCCAGGTTTTCTTCTAGCTCCTCTTGGTTACCATTCTGTTATTTTCTTAGTCCATCTGTCATCATGTCTTCGAGCTATGTGTCCTGCCCAAGACCATTTTAGTTCTTTAGTTTTGATAAGAATGTCCTTTACTTGAGTTTGCTGCCTAATCCATGTGTTTCTCTTCTTATCTAACAGTCTGATTCCCAATATAATTCGTTCCATTCTTCTCTGTGTAGTTCTTAGCTTCTCTTCCATTCTTTTGGTGAGTGCCCAAGTTTCACTTCCATAAGTCATGGTGGGGAGTATACATTGATTCATTATTTTACGTTTCAGACAAATTGGGATATTGCTCTTCAGTATGTGACTATATTTCCTGAATGCTATCCATCCAAAATTTATTCTTCTCTTGACTTCCAGCCATTTATCATTATTACAGCTAATAACTTGTCCCAGATAAGTATATGACTCCACCTTTTCAATTACTGCTCCTTCAATCATTATTTCCCTTTCCGTGGCATACTTGTTCATCATTACTTTTGTTTTAGCCATATTCATCTTTAGTCCAAAATCCTTACTAACTGTGCATAACTGATTAAGATTTTCCTCTAATTCTTTGGGATCGTGGCTTATGACCACAATGTCATCTGCAATACAGCTTTAATAGAGGATGGTAAGTCTGGAGTGCTAAATGTCAGAATGATGGATCTTGTTGGAGTAAGATTTCTATCTTTTTTCGTCATGATCCGTTTTACATTTACTACTTTCTGACTGCTGAGTTCTTGGAGGAGGAGTTCTTCGGAGACTGTAATTAGGTCCCACTCGCTGATGACACTTTTGATGAATTTAGTGTTTTGTGGGGAGTAATTTCTACTGTCAACCCACCAAATGTTGTTGTTTTTAACAGCCGCTCAGAATGTTTAGAGGTGGCTGTTTCTATCAGAAGGTCTACGGATTGCAGTCTTTTAACCATTTTTGGTGATCCAGCAATTGACTCCAAGATTTTCTGAATTAAGAATGGTGACAACTTACCCACAGGTGGGCAGATAGGGAATGAATCACCAGGAAGTTTGGGCAATCGTCATGACATTCTGCTTCTCTTCGCAGTCTTTTAGGTTGACTTGAGTCATGGTCAGGTTTAGAATCTTCCGCTATTGAGCTCAAAGGCTCTAAGTTTGGATAATGATTTTTATCCATGATCGCTCCTTTTTGCACTGGGGGTTTGCCTTTACCACCCAGGTTAGCGGCCCCGCCACGGGGAGGCAGGAGCAGTGCCGCTTGGTGGCCAAGCGTAGAGTTAGTAAGTTAGTACGGCTAGCTAAATTAAAGAAAAAGGTACTTGCCTTCTTCTGGGCTCTCTTCTTAGTGTTTTTAAGTAAGTACAGCTACTTAACAGAAAATTTTAATTCTAAGAGAAAAACAAGGAAAACTCTGTCACTTGGAGGAAAAACGCTTTATACACACGCAAGAATCACTTGGCCACGGAAACGCTTGGCACCCGGGGCCGAAAATATCAAAGAAGGTGATGACATTAGCGAATAAAATTGAGTTATTAGACAAAATTTCTAATGGTGAAAGGGTCTCCTCAGTGGCAAAACATTATAAAATCAATGAGTCAACAGTACGATCAATCAAGAAATCGAAAGAAAAAATTTGCCGTAGTGTCCGTGAAAACGTGCTAATTGCTTCAAAAATTTGCTCTGTAACTCGTGACGTTAAATTAGAAAAAATGGAAAAGCTTTAAATCTGTGGATAGAAGACCGAACTCAAAATAAAATTCCGTTAAGTTCACTCATCATTCGCGAAAAGGCAAAACTCCTTTATCAACACTTTAGCGAAACTGGTGATAGCACTGGCGGGATGTTTTTTTTGCTAGCAAGCAAAGGCGCTGGTTTGAAAGATTTGTTTGAAATTTCTAATAAATATTACATTTAATATTAAATTGTTTCTTATTTTCATTTCGATGCCATATGCTTGCATTTCACTATGTAAGACAAAATTTTCGACTAGTTTTTCTTATATATTTCATACTTTGGAACGGAACCCCTTTATTACTATGGGAGCCATAACTCAGTATTCACGTTTTCGGTATTCGTGACATTTCTCAGGAACGTTACCCCCGCGAATAGCGGGGGTTTACTGTACATCCACACAGAAGAATTTAAGTGGTGATAGTGATTTTGAGGATTTTGACAAAACAAATGAAAGTGAGTTACCAAACAAAATATGGTCGTTTTTTATTTGAATTATACACATGTTCTTCCTTGTATTTATATTGCATAAAACAGAAATTGATTTTCATTTTATTTTTACTGATGATACTCCAGAATTCACCAACGGAAATGAGCAAAAGCTGATGATCCTATCAATACTGTATCCCATGATTCTCATGAATTTCAAACAAGATTTAAGAAAGGTCCTTATCAACCTAAATTGAAAAATTTTCCAAGGACATGTATTCATCATCAGCCATTTTCAATCCACTACAGGATGAAGGCCTCACCAGCAACTTTCAAGTTCCTTCTGTTTTGTGCAATGGCCATCCATTTACTACCCTCAAACTCATAAATTTCAGCAATCCATTTACGTCGTAGTTTTCCCGGTTTTCTTTTAGCTCCTCTTGGGTATATTCTGTTATTTTTGTAGTCCATCTGTCATCATGTCTTCGAGCTACATGTCTTGCTCAAGACCATTTAGTTCTTTAGTTTTGATAAGAATATCCTTTACGCGAGTTTGCTGCCTAATCCACGTGTTTCTCTTTTTATCTAACAGTCTGATTCCCAATATAATTCGTTCCATTACTCATGTGTCGTTCTCCGCTTCTCTTCCATTCTTTTGGTGAGTGCCCAAGTTTCACTTCCATAAGTCATGGTGGGAATTATACATTGATTCATTATTTTACGTTTCAGACAAACTGGGATATTGCTCTTCAGTACGTGACTATATTTCCTGAATGCTATCCATCCAAAATTTATTCTTCTCTTGATTTCCAGCCATTTATCATTATTACAGCTAATAACTTGTCCCAGATAAGTATATGACTCCACCTTTTCAATTACTGCTCCTTCAATCATTATATCCCTTTCTGTGGCATACTTGTTCATCATTACTTTTGTTTAAGCCATATGCATCTTTAGTCCAAAATCTTTACTAACTGTGCATAACTGATTAAGAATTTCCTCTAATTCTTTGGGATCGTGGCTTATGACCACAATGTCATCTGCAAATCGTAAATGGTTTAGGTACTCTCCATTCACATCATTTCTTTCTGCGAATAGTCTAATCTTCAGAAAGCTTCCTCAAGGGAAGCTGTAAACAACTTTGGAGATGTGTCTCCTTGTCGAACTCCTTTCTCAATTTTAAATTTCCTACCAGCTTTGTCTAGTCTAATAAAGGAGGAAGTGTTCTCATATACAGTCAGTCCTCATATAACACGTGTTTACACAACACGAATTCGATCATACATGATTTATAAATAGGGGAATGATATCGTATATAACATGAACCAAATTCTCTTATGCACGATTCACCTTTGTGTTTACAAGAAATGGCAGTCGAGCGCGGAATCATACCAACTGAACGCAACATGATAGGAATGAAGAGAAGATCCTGAAAATGTATTTGTTCTTTTATATCAGCGAAGGGGAAACACATTTCACCATAATAACGTAAAAACCCACACAATTCCAGCTATCGGTATTATCGCAAATGCAATTAGATCGACTTTACTACCAGTTTATAACAGATTTCATTAGCAGAAATGCAACTGGTAATTGTTTTTATTGTTTTATGGTAGTAAAATGTAACTTTACTACCATGAAATGTGCTTTAGTAAAACGTGAGCTAGTGAGGTGTTAATAATGTGTCTCTGCCTTTACAGTATTATTTATTCAGTTGCTACACGTGCACAGCTTTGTTTATTATTACTATTATTATTATTACTAACCATATAGTGCAAGGAAGCCTGAGGCTTATGCTGCACCAGCCAAAAAAAAAAAAAAAATTTCAGAGTTACCGAGAGAGAGAGAGAGAGAGAGAGAGAGAGAGAGAGAGAGAGAGAGAGAGAGAGAGAGAAATAGAAGGGAATTACCAAGAAACAGAAGAATGGTGATATCCAGCTGAGGACCCTGGGTGTATCAAGCATGCCTCCTCATTTTGTAATTGCTTTATTCCCTAAAAATTAGTAAAATACTAAAATGGTGTGAAAAGGAAGCGTCCTGGTGAAGACACTAGAGAGAAAAAGAAAAGCAATATCAATAAACAGAGGCGGACTGGATCAAAAATTCTTACCTGGGAAAATTTGTAGTGGCCTCATACTAGCGCTTATGGCCAAAATCACACTGTCCTCCGGCCCACCGGGGTTTCCCCGATAAAGCTTATAGCTAGTCTGCCTCTGTCAATAGAGAAAAAAATATGCAATTGAGAAACGCTTCGAGCAAAATGAAAGACCACGTGATATTGCACATGCTACAGGCCTAAATGAGGCAACGCCGAGAATTAGAAAGAATGCAGAGAAAATAAAAACAACTTTCATAGCAGGAACGACTCAAAGTGTAATTAAGATCCATTAGATTAAGACACAAAGAATTCGAAGAAATGGAACCGCTGCCATCTGTTTGAATAGGAAATCAAACAAAGCATAAGCTTGCTTACATTAGAAGTAAATGCATTAGCAATATTTTGTTACATAATAGTCATAATAAAATACGTAAGTATTTTATTACTATTATTTATTGTGTTTGGTAATGTTTTGGTTAAAAATGTGTGTTCAATCTTGGGTGGTCGGCACCTCACCTGTATTTTTCCCATAGGGCCTGTTGTTTAGGCGCCTCCGTAACCAGGTGGGAAGGAGCAACAGTGCGCAACACACGCTTCTTGATTAGACCGGGGGTTTGAGCCCGTCACCACCAAATACGGGGGATGCGAGAAGGTCAGGGAATGACCACCGCATATCCCAGAGCAATATGGCCTTAGTTGCTAATGCTCCTAAAAACCAAATAACAACAACAACAACTGTTGTTTATATTGCACGAGGGTTTCTAGGAGCACAGCTATTGTGCTATACGAGGACTGACTGTATTTTCTTAAAAATTATAATATATGGGGTATCTATGCCTTGTCTTTCTAGTGCCCGACACATTGCTTATGCTATATTGAATCAAATGCCTTTTCAAAATCCACAAATGCCAGACATAATGGTGTTTTATATTCATTTGCTTTCCCGATTAGCTGTGATATTATGTGAAGGTGATCCATAGTTAAGAATCCTGTCCTAAAGCCAGTTTGCTGTTTTGGCTGATTGTCATCAAGTATATTTTCTAATCTGTTAGTAATGACCCTTGTGAACAACTTGCAAATGTGGGATAACAAGCTAATTGGTCTATAATTTCCAATTTCTGATTTATCTCCTTTCTTATGCAGCAAACCTATGATTGCATTATTCCACTTCTTAGGCATCACACCTTTTCAAGTGCATTTTGTGAAGAGTCTTGCCAGTTTTTGTGTCCAGTTTCTTCCTCCCAATTTTAAAAACTCTACAGTAACTTCATCTTTCCCTGGGGCTTTCTGATTCTTCATTTTCTTCAACGCATGTTCTACCTCATCAGGTATATCGTATGTGTTATTAATTTGTGATCCATCTTCCCCACCACCATCATTCCCTCTCTCCTTAAATAATTCTCTATAGTAGTCTTCCACTATTTGAATTATTGCCTTCTCTGTTATTTATATTTTCTTATTCGGTATTCCTCAGTTTCAGTATCATTTGTCTTTCTGTATTACTGCTCATGGCTGCTGATTTAAATCCTGTGTTTTCCCTTAATGTTATATATTCTTATGTCCTCTCCGAGTCTCTTTCTAATGGCTTTGCGTAACTCAGTATACTCAATTTTCTCGTCAGTGTTTATCTTGTTCTTAATTTGTTGTCTTCGAACAAGTGTTTCTTGACTAATTTTTTCTTCTTTGGATTTCTTTTTACTTATAGGTTTTTTGGGCTTTATCACTTTCATAAAGTTGTAATATTCCTTGTCAATATCTTGGTCCTGAGCAGTCTGCAGAAGCTCAAACTTGTTCTTAAGTTCCAGTACATACTGCTTTTTCTCTTCTTCTGTTATCTCTAAGATCTTCATATTATTTCCTCGATTCAGTTTTTTCCTTTCTTTTCTTAAATCTATATCAAGTGTGCACCTTACCATTCTGTGATCACTTCCAACATTTACCTTGTTCAGGACAGTAACATCATTCACAATATATCTTATGTTAGTGAGGATGAATTCGATTTCATTAGTTGTTAATCCATTTGGGCTTTTCCATTTCCACTTTCTGTTCACCCAAGGACATGTATTAATGGCTGACAATGAATCTTTCAAGAGAAATGGTATGAAAATCACAGTTGGTTGGAGTATAGTGAGCAGCTCGATGCAGTTTTTTTTTTACGTGCAGATTGTCTGGAACTGAAACACTCATGAAGTAATATAATTTAAATACATTTATATCCTCAGGGGCTCACATCTGGTGAGTATGGGCTTGGCACACCCAGGGTCCTGAGCTGGATATCATCATTCTTCTCTTTCTTGGTGATTTCCTTCTACTTCTCTCTCTCTCTCTCTCTCTCTCTCTCTCAGTGTAACTCAAGAATGAATTTTTTTCTGGCTGGTGCAGCATAAGCCTCAGGCTTCCTTGCACCACATAGCTAATAATAATAATAATAATAATTTCTCATGGTGTTTGTAATTGGAAGAAAGCAAAAACAGCATTTAAAACACATGAAAAATCACAGTTTCATACTGCTAGTAAGGAAAAACATGATGCATACAAAAATATGGAAAAAGGTATAGATGAACTTCTTGATGAAAACAAATTTATATCAAATAAGAGGAAAGAAGAGAAACATAAAAAAAAAAAAACCCCATAAAATAGTGGAACGATTTATAGAGGTTGTTGGAAACCTAATTATTGTAGGACGTCTATTCAGAGGTCATAAAGAGACAACGAGCAGTACAGAAAACAGTTTATTTCTCGACATAATAGACCTACTTACTAAATATGACAAAGTTTTATGACATCATATAGAATTTGGCCCTTCTAATGCATAATACATTAGCAATCGTTCTCAAAATTATTTTATTGCATCTTTTCAGAACATTATACTTCAAAAAATAATTGATGAAATTAAGCATAAGAAAATTACAATGATTGCTGATGAAACATCAGATTGTGGCCATCACAAACAACTTTCAGTTGCCTTTCGTTTTTTTTTTTTTTTTTTTCCTTTCAGAAAAAAAGTACTGTTGTAGAGCGCTTCATAGGATTGACATGAATAAAACAAGTTGATGCACAATCAATATTTGACGCCATAGATGAAGTATTGCAAAATTTGAAATTATCTTGGGAAAATGTTTTATCAGTTTGCTTTGATGATGCACAATCTATGTTTGGTTGTTTGAATGGTGTTCAAGCAAAGTGCAAATCTATGAATTATAAAATTTCATATATTCGTTGTTTTCCTAATTTTTTTGAATTTTGTACTGGTTGAGAGTTGCACTTTGCATAAAAACAATCCTGGTGCTTTTGACTTTTTTTTAGCATTAGCATTAATAGAGGCATATGATGCAAGAAAGCAAGTTTATGCAGCATCAGCCAAAAAAAAACCACTCCCATTTCAACCCAGGATTTGTTCCAAATACATGTCCAGCTCAGCCTTAAATTTATTTAGGCTACATACACAGGAGGTAATTGTGCAGTCATATAGTATTAACATTAGCTTTAGTAGAGGCATACGATGCAAGAAAGCAAGCTTATGCAGCAACAGTCAAAAAAAAAAAAAAAAAACCCACTCCCATTTCATCCCTCCGTTCAGGCTTTTTTGCAACATATGGCTAATAATAATAATAATAATAATAATACCTGTCCAGCTCAACATTAAATTTATTTAGGCTATCAACTTCTACAACAAAGGATGGAAGTCTGTTCCACCAACCAACTACCCTCTGGTGAAAAGCAAACTTCCGCACATCTATCCTACAACTGTCTTTCCTCAAATTGAATTTATGCCCTCTCAGGTGATTATTCTGAACAAGAGGAACAGTCCCATCAGCATTGAGCATGCTCAAACCATTCAAGACTTTATATACCTCAAAGAGATCACTTTGCAGGTGACTACTATCAAGACACAGTAATTTGCAAAACTTAAGCCTTTCTTCCATTCACTAATCTTGTTGCCCTTCTCTTTACTTGTTCCAACAGCTCTACATCCTTCTTAAAATGAGGCCTCCAGACCTGTATACAGTACTCAAGGTGTGGCTTGACCATTGCCTTATACAAGGGAATAATCACCTCCTTTCCCTGCGAGAAAATTTCCTGTATATCATTGACAAGATACCATGAGCTACTCTTGCAGACCGTCTGCACTGCTCAGAAAACTTCATATCTGCTTCCAGAATTACCCACAGGTCCTTTTTGTTCTCTACCACTGTCAGTGTAGTGCCACACAGTTGATACATTACTCTGGAGTTACTGCTTCCCATAAGTAGTACTTTAGATTTGTCAATGTTAAACTTCATTTGCCACCTCACAGCCCATCTGCTCAACTTTTCTAGATCCTGCTGCAGCAGTATACTGTCACTAGTGTCCTTAACAACCCTGTCAACCTTTGTATTGTCTGCAAACTTGGACATTAAGCTTGATATACCATCAATATCATTTATAAATACAGAAAACAATAATGGACCCAATACTGAACCTTGAGGGATCCCACTAATAACATTAGTCCACGATGAGCAGTGTCCATTGACTACCACTCTCTGTCTTCTCCCCCTCAACCACCCCTTTATCCATAGCAGCAATTTGCCTCCAATGCCACACTGCTCCAATTTGTGCAGCAGTCTTCCATGTGCAACAGTATCAAAAGCCTCTCTAAGATCCAAGTATATAATATCAAAGTTATTCCCTGCATCCAGTTCTTTTGTGACTGCATCATAGTATCCAATCAAATTGGTCAGGCAAGACTTTCTGTTAATAAAACCATGCTGTGTCCGAGCTATAACTGAAGCTTGTCTAGATGATCCTGCAGTGCTTCTTTAACCAGTGCCTCCATTAATTTTCCAGAAACAGAAGTTAAACTCACAGGTCTATAATTACTTGTGTCAGCCTTTGATCCTCCTTTGTGAATTTGATATGTTTATCCTGAATAATTTCTCCTCCACTTTCCTCACAGTTATTACAAAATCATCTAGCGCACTGCCAGAGTTTACTTCACCTCTGGCATTCCCCTTCCTGAATAACTCCTCATGTGTGAATGTAGATGCAAAATACTCGTTTGGTTTGTTAGCCACCTGAGCAGGATCCTCAACTGTTGAACCATCAATATCCAGTGGACTAATCTGATTCATCCCTTTCCTTCTAGAGTTTACATAGGTAAAGAACTCTTTTCTGTTTTTCTTTGCATCCTTTGCCAAGGATTTCTCATAGTCTGCCTTTGCCTGCCTAATCTCCTTTGTGACTTGGTTACAGACCAGCTTATATCTATCATAGGCTTCCATGTCACCATTAATTCATATGTATCCCATGCATTTTTCTTCTCTGCCATATGTCTCATTAGTTCATCTGACATCCATTTAGGCCTAAACCTTGAACAATATTTCTTAGTTGGTATGTAAAGCCCTAGTATCTTCCAAGATTAATTCTCTGAATGCTTTCCATTTTGAATTTGCTGTTCGTAACATCATCAGTTGGTCCCACTGTGTAGAATTTAAATACTGTCTCAGATCACCGTAGTCACCTTTACGAAAGCAAAAGCCCTTCCCTTTACTAGTAATGGTAGTTACCTCTTTGAGTAAAACCCACTTCAGCACACTGTGATGACTGCCACTTAGTGGTTCCTTTATCTGCAGATTCTTAATGCATGAAGAATCACTGCTGATAATCAAATAAAGAGTATTACTCCCTCTAGTTGCCTCCCGAAAATGCTGATGTAGAAAACAATCATCCAATAAATCCACAAAAGCCTTGCTAGTGTGTGAGTGACTAACCCACAAATTCCAGTCAATATCTGGGAAATTAAAATCCCCCATTATAAGACTCTCTGATTTACTGGCCCACTCCATTTCCCTGTACAGTTTCTTATTATAATCATCAGAGTCATTAGGCCTATAACACAATCCTACTCTTAATTTTGATCTCCCAATGCTTATGTCACACCAAACTGACTCGATACAGAACTGTCCAGCGATGTTGAATGGCTTCACTTCCTTGGATTTTATCTGTTTTTTAACTAATAACACAATCCCTCCTCCCTTCCTATCCTGTACACATTGTACTGCCCAAATTCCTTTGGTGTAGCGCAAATAATTTACAATTTCTTGGAAGGCAGTGCTGTGTGCCATGCAGTATTAGAAGATGTTATTAAAAATATGAAAAAATAGCTTATTACATTAAAATCATTATCTCAGACATGATGGGCATGTCGAGCAGAAGCAGTTAGTGCTGTAAAGTTCCAAGTTAAGGAAATCATAGTTGCTTATAAAACAATTCAAGAGGCTACCAACAATCCGGAAACAAAAATAAATGCATCAAACGTCCTAAGACATGTTTTGGATTTCAGATTTATCTGAGCTGTCGAATTATTCCATCCTATTTTTACAGGTTATTTTGAGAGTGAACAAAACACTCCAGACAGCAAATATGAACTTATTAACTACTATTGAACAAGTTACAGCACTTCAAAATTATTTATTATAGATCAGAAATCCAGACGCCTTTAAATCTTACATTTGCATCTTCCATTTGTGGTGATTTGAGTATAGAGCTACCTCAGTCCGGAGCAAAATGTAAAAGTAAAATATATTTGAATCTTGATGGAAATACTCAACATCACTTTGAAAATTTAGAAGATTTATGAATAAATTTTTATTACCCACGTCTTGATACTCTAATGAATGCTGTAGAGAGCAGATCAAGAAATAATCCTACTAATCAAACCTATGGGGAATCTCCTTGAATTAAATATTACATCTGAATATATGGAAATACTATGCAACTGTTTTCAATTATCTTTGATAGATTTACAGACAGAAATATCATTGTTAAAAGCCACTAATCATCTAAACTGCAAAAATCTTTTAACCTGGAGCAAGTGGCTAATGGTGCCGATTGATATAAATTAAATCCAAATTTCACAAAAGTGACATGCAACTTTCAGGTGTGAAAGTTGCATTTCTGAAAGACCTTTTTCCAAAATGAGTCATATAAAAACAAAATTAAGAAGTGTCATGACGTAAGAACGGTTGAACTATTTACTGCATTCATACGTGGAACAGGATTTAACTGCTGCAGCCAGTGTAGAAGAAGTAATTGACAAATTCGTCACCTTTGTTCCTTTTGAACATATTATAATAAATAAATAAATAGACCTAAAAACATTGTAAACCTAAAAAGGTTGAATATTTATTAGTTACAAACTATTATAATGTATTTTAATGTATATGATTTTTAAATACATTATTATATAAATTTATATTTTAAATAAATAAAGTTTTAATATATATAGAAAATTGTATTTATAAAAATATATTTATTTAAAAATAAAATATTTTATTTTTTATGGGGGGAGGCAAAATGTGGTTTTCTCCTTCTTGTTTCAGGCTGTGCTTGCCTATGCCTGTAACAGATGGAATCTATCCAATTATATTGAAGGAGGCAGCAAAGAAAGTAAGCAAACCCTTAGCCATAATTATGAGAGCATCCTCAGATTCAGGGGAGGTCATCATGGACTGGATATGTGCAAATGTATCTCCAATTCACAAAGGGTGTTTAAACGGTGACGCAAATAACTATAGACCTGTTAGTTTAACTTTTGTTCCGGGGAAAATAATGGAGTCACTGGTTAAAGAAGTGATGCAGGATCACCTAGACAAGACTGCAGTAATATTTAAGACACATCATGGATTTGTTAAAGGGAAGTCTTGACTGACCAATTTGATTGGATACTACAATGGGGTCACAAAGGAACTGGATGCAAAGATAATTTTGATATCATATAATTGGATTTCAGGAAAACTTTTGATACTGTTGCACATGGAAGACTGCTATACAAATTGGAGCAGTAGAGCATTAAGGGCAAGTTGCTGCAATGGATAAAGGGATGGTTGAGTGGGAGATGCCAGTGACTGGTAAGAAATGGGCACTGCTCTACATGGACTAATGTTATTAGTGAAGTCTCCTAGGGTTTGGTGCTGGGCCATTGTTCATTTGTGTATTTATTAATGATATAGATGAAGGTATATCAGGCTTAATGTCCAAGTTTGCAGATGATACAAAGGTTGGAAGGGTTGTTAATGATAGTAAAGACCAGTATGCTACTGCAACAAGATCTAGAAAAGTTAGGTAGATGGGCTGAGAAGAGACAACTGAAGTTTAATATTGACAAATGCGAAGTACAGCATAGGGGTAGCAGTAACCCAAAAGAAACATACCAACTGTGTGGTACTACACTCAGAGAGGTGGAGAATGAAAAAGACCTGGGGATAATTGTGCAGTCAGATATGAAGTTATCTGAACAGTGCAAACAGGCTGCCAGAGAAGGTCATTGAATTTTATCAATGATATATAGGAATTTTGCTAGCAGAGACAAGTAAGTGATAATTCCTTTGTATAAGTCATTGGTCAGGCCACACCTTGAGCATTGTATACAAGTCTGGAAGCCTCATTTTAGGAAGGATGTAGAGTTGCTAGAACGAGTACAGAAAAGAACAACAAGATTGGTGAGAGGAACAAAGGGGGTGCGCTTATGAAAGGCTTAAATTCTGGAAGTTGCAGCATCTGGAGACTAGGCACCTGTGAGGTGATCTGATCAAGGTGTATAAAGCCTTGAATGGTTTGAGCAGGCTCAATGCTGACAGGATACTCGCTTGCTCAGATTAAGAACATGAGTGGGGCACAGATTCAAATTGAGAAAAGATAATTGTAGAACAGATGTGCGGAAGTTTGCTTTTAGGCGGCGGGTGGGTGATTCCGAAACAGACTTCCATAGGTTGTTGTAGTAGGCATTGATAGCGTAAATAAATTTACGCTAAGGCTGTACTAGATAAACATTTGAGTGAGTGGATGGGCAAAATAGGAAGGTTTTTCTTTTTTCTTTTTTGGCTGATGCTGTATAAGCTTGCTTTCTTGCATCACTCAACTGTTGATGATCCTGCTCAGGTAGCTAACAAACTAAATGAATATTTTGCATCGACATTCACACACGAGGAGATATTCAGCGAGTGGAATGCCAGAGGTGTATTCAACTCTGGCAGTAAGCTAGAGAATCTTGTAATAACTGAGAGTAAAGTGGAGGAGAAATTGTTGAAGATAAATACAAGAAAGGCACCTGGGGTGGATGGGATCTATCCATTTATATTAAAGGAGGCAGCAAAGGAAGTAAGCAAACCCTTAGCCATAATTATGAGAGCTTCCTTGGACTCAGGGGAAGTACCCATGGACTGGAGATGTGCAAATGTGACCCCAATTCACAAAGGAGGATCAAAGGGCGACACAAGTAATTATAGACCTGTTAGTTTAATTTCTGTTCCCGGAAAATTAATGGAGGCACTGGTTAAAGAAGCACTGCGGGATCATCTAGACAAGACTTCAGTTATAGCTCAGACACAGCATGGTTTTGTTAAGGGGAAGTCTTGCCTGACCAATTTGATTGGATATTATGATGCAGTCACAAAAGAACTGGATGCAGGGAATAACTTTGATATTATATACTTGGATCTTAGAAAGGCTTTTGATACTGTTGCACATGGAAGACTGCTGCACAAATTGGAGCAGTGTGGCATTGGAGGCAAATTGCTGCTATTGATAAAGGGGTGGTTGAGGGGGAGAAGACAGAGAGTGGTAATCAATGGACACTGCTCATCGTGGACTAATGTTATTAGTGGAGTCCCTCAGGGTTCAGTATTGGGTCCATTATTGTTTTCTGTATTTATAAATGATATTGATGATGGTATATCAAGCTTAATGTCCAAGTTTGCAGACGATACGAAGGTTGGCAGGGTTGTCAAGGTTGTCACTGACACTATGCTACTGCAACAGGATCTGGAAAGGTTGAGCAGATGGGCTGAGAGGTGGAAAATGAAGTTTAACATTGACAAATGTAAAGTACTACATATGGGAAACAGCAACCCCAGAGCAACGTATCAACTCTGTGGTACTACACTGACAGTGTAGTACCAGTGGTAGAGAATGAAAGGGACCTGTGGGTGGTTGTGCAGGCAGATATGAAGTTTTCTGAGCAGTGGAGGTGGGCTGCAAGAGTAGGTCATGGTGTATTGTCGATGATATATAGGAATTTTTCTAGCAGGGATAAGGAGGTGATTATTCCCTTGTATAAGGCAATGGTCAGGCCACACCTAGAGTACTGTATACAGGTCTGGAGGCCCCATTTCAAGAAGGATGTAGAGATGCTGGAATGAGTATAGAGAAGGGCACAAAGGGGTGCTCTTACGAAGAAAGGCTTAAGTTTTGCAAATTACAGTGTCTGGAGACTTAGGCACCAGCGAGGTGATCTGATAGAGGTGTATAAAGCCTTGAATGGTTTGAGCATGCTCAATGCCGATGGGATTCTTCCTCTTGCTCAGAATAATCACCTGAGAGGGCATAAATTCAAATCGAGGAAAGACAGATGTAGGATAGACGTGAGGAAATTTGCCTTTAACCAGCAGGTGGTTGGTTGGTGGAACAGACTTCCATCCCTTGTCGTGGAAGTTGACAGCCTAAATAAGTTTAAGGCTCAGCTGGACAGGTATTTCGAACGAACAGAGGGGTGAAGTGGAAGTGGTTATTTTTTATTTATTTTTATTTTTTTGGCTGATGCTGCATAAGCTTGCTTTCTTGCATCAAATGCCTCTACTAATGCTAATGCTAAGCTAATCACACACCGACTCTCATTTTCCCTTTCCCAGTGCTTATGTCACACCACACTGACTCAACATTGCATTGTCTGCCAATGTCAACTGGATGCACTTCCTTAGATTTTATGTGTTCCTTAATTAACAGCATAACCCCTCCTCTCTTCCTGTTCTTTCTGTACACATTGTACTCACCAAATACTGCTCTGCTTACACCCTTGTGGCACCACATCTCTGATATCCCAACAATATCCGATTTTGATGCTTTGAATAGCACTTCAAATTCATCAAATTTATTTACTATACTCCTAGCATTGGTATACATATACACCTATTCTTACTCTTGGTTACCTAAACACAACCAATGTATTGCTCCATGATGGCTCCTAGCAGCCCTTGAAACCCCCAGTACCTCGCTTTGCAGGCTGCTGCTCAGTTTTCTGACACTGCCTTAATAGCATCAGAAAATCTTCTTGTAAACTTTATATTTAAGTGTATCCCATCCCTGTAGAATCTCTAATGTCAATGCGAGAAAAATTCTACCCCATAAGCCTTGAACAATCTCACCAGGGCCAAATTGATTGACAAGGCTCTCGTCATATACTCCCTCCTGTCATGTCTGGGTAGACAATTTCCAATATAAATCTAACTCGCAATTGTTTTCAACATTGACCTGTACTTGTTAAATATGTCCACAGATCTCCTATCCTTAATGTCAATAGTGCGAACATTATTATTATTATTATTATTATTAGCCATATGGTGCATGGAAGCCCAAGGCTTATGTTGCACCAGCCAAAAAAAATTTCTGAGTTACCCTGAGAGAGAGAGAGAGAGAGAGAGAGAGAGAGAGAGATAGAGAGAGAAAGAGAGAGAGAGAGAGAGAGAAGTAGAAGGAAATCACCAAGAAAGAGAAGAATGATGATATCCAGCTCAGGACCCTGGGTGTTCCAAGCCCATACTCACCAGATGCGAACCCCTGCGGTTAGGTACAACAATATCACCCTTAGTGCCCTTAAAAGATGATATCTGCTCTACAATGTCATCAACTTTCGCTCCTGGCATAACCTGGTCCTATTCCACCAATCCTTTTTTGCAGAATATATTTCCCATCTCCCTGACAATAGAGTCACCGACAGTAACTAGCTCCTGTGTTGCCTGATGACCAAGTGCAAGCTCTGGCATTGATGTGGGCAGCTGAGAGCTTGATGGCTTCCCTAATTTAAGCCTTTGGAGGGCATCTATCCTGTCCTTGAAGCTCCCATAAAGGCCCATAACAATTCTGAGTTGTCGCCTAACTTCTTCACACTGCTTACATCGAGCACACACAAAGACATCCCCCTTGGCTGATGTTATGCAACGTCATGTTCCAGAAAGTCTGTAAACATTTCACAAATTGCACATTACTGTAGGCTGTGATGCGTTGTACAATCGCCTCCTTTCGTTCTTTCCCAAGCCACAGCACTCATGCTACTTTGTGCACGTTTCTTTGCTGCTCTAGTCTGGGGCATGATTTCCATTTAAATATGATTTAATTAACTAACAATGAAAATTAATAAGGTTAATAAAATTAATTGATTAATTCACTATACTATACTTGAGTATACAATATTATACTAAGCTAATGCAGAAATATGTATTCCACTATATAGTTTTATGAGATGAATGTTATCAAGTTACGCTATACCGTAACGATCATAATGTTAAATTAGTTATAGCCTTAGCTAAATACAAAAGATATATGCCCAAAAAGTGATTAAAACCTTCAAAATACTTATTTATTACAATTAAAACCCTACTAGTCTTCTATGTTACTGAATTATGCTACAATATTCCAGCAAAAAAAAACACCAATAGCGGTTAGAGTAGTGAGTCAACTTACAACGTCACTAGCTAAATTTGAAAAAAATACACTAATGAGCGCTATTAAGCCTATTTAATCTATTTATAAAACAAATTAATAAGTTAACTAATCAAAAAATACAACAGATATAAAAGGTGATTATCCCATTCAAAATACTTATTTATTACAATTTAAACTCTACTATTCTTCTGAGCTACTGGTTAGGCTACAATATTCCTGCCAAAAACACTGCTACGAAAATGGTAGAGTAGAGAGTTGTAACTTACAAAATCACTAGCTAAATTTAAAAAAATAAACTAAAGAATGCCACTAAGCCTATTTAATCTATTTGTAAAACACAAATTAATAAGCTAACTAATCAAAAATACAATAAACTTTCAATGAAAACTTATCGGCTTGCAGCAGCTACAGAAGTCTGCGTCTTCACCAAGCAACACCTGGCAGCCAAACACAGTTTTTTATTTTCAAAAACAAATCAAAATTGATAAATTTTACTTATAATAAAAAAAAAGTAGATCTTAAAAATGTTTTAGCTTTTAAAAGCTCAGAATATAATCTAGTAACTTTAATTTCAAGGAATGAACCAAAATAGTTAATTAATGAAAGGCTGTAAGAAAATATGTAACACCAGTGGTGTTCATAAAGTTAAATACCACTGATGCAGACTGCATACAATTTTTTATACTGTGGCAAAATATTGTCAGAATTAGTTAATTTCTATGGAAATCTCATCACTTATGCAGGTTGTTGTCAGCTCTATCATTGGAATAGGTTTACTTAGGAAGATATCAGCATTTAAAACTTGCATATTTTTGAACACCCTGCACAAAACCTGATACCTCTTTTCTTGTCATCTTTAGATTTGTAGTTGATGCAATTATAAATTTAGACTCAAAATAACAGCTGTAGCACTTATTTAAAAAATGGAATTATGTGATTTACACAGACGAAAAAAAAAAAAAAATACACACAATAGGTCCTCTTGGTCTAAATTCAATGATCTTCGTTACAACAAGAACAACCTATAAAATTTCAAGCAGTGTCAACATTTAAGAACTGTATACATTTCTGCTTTCACTTTGTGTCTTTGCTTTGGTTCCCTCCAGTGATGGCAACCATCAAGACTTGGGCATATCAGAGATGAAAGTGTTTTCCTTGTTATTCTGGGGTTCACTTATATTGATAATATTTAAAACAAAAACTGGTATTAACAAAAGGCAGATCCACCATTTGCTTAGTCTGAGGTGGTTAAGGACATCAGTCAAGACTAGTGGCATCCACCAGACAATGGATGTCTCAAGTAATGTATTATTCAAGGTGACTCTAGAATAACATATCGAATTGAGATTAATACATTCAACTAAACGGCAAATGAATACAAAGATGTGTATATTTTTCAATTTATTTCATGATTGCATTAACTAGACTTTTCATTCTGCTATGAAGAACAAATATATCCAGATAATGGTTAAAGGCATATATGTTATTATTATTAGTCATATGGTGAAAGGAAACCTGAGGATTTTGCGGCACAAGCCAAAAAAAACATTTCTGAGTTACCTTGAGAGAGGGGGGGGGAATCACGAAGAAAGAAAAGAATGATGATATCGATTAGGAATAGTCGATCAGGAACACCCACGACTGGTAAACCCCAGGAATTGATAACATCCACAACTACTGGTACAAAAAGCTCACCTGCACACACAAGCACCTAGCAGAGCAGTTCACTCGAATGATAAGGCACCAGGAGACAATCCCGAAGTTTCTCACTGAAGGAGTCATACATCTGAAGCCTAAAGACGAAGATTCAAGAAATCCAGCGAAATATAGACCAATCACCTGCCTCCCGATGATGTACAAGATCCTGCATAACCAAGAAGATATCAGATCACTTAGAGAGTCAGAACATAATGGCCGAACAGCAGAAAGGTTGCAAGTGGAGGAGCAAGGAGCAATTAACCATAGATGCCGCAGTTATGGAGCAAGCCTACAAGAAGCACCGCAACCTATACACGGCCTACATCGATTATCGCAAGGCCTTCAACTCTGTACCTCATAGCTGGCTAATAGAGACTCTGAAGATCTACAAGGTCAATCCAACAGTGACAAACTTCCTAGGAGCAAATATGGCAAAACGTAGTACCACCATTAAGATCGAGAACATCACAACCAGGCCAATTCCCATGAAAAGAGAAATCTTTCAGGGAGATGCTCTGAGCCCACTATGGTTCTGTCTAGCACTCAATCCGCTATCCACCATGCTCAACGGCAGTAAGTATGGATATATCCTCAAAGAAGAAAGACAGAACATGTACACCCTCACCCACCAGATGTACATGGATGACATCAAGCTCTATGTGGCAACCGAGAAGCAACTCCAGCAACTACTCCGGATCACCGAAGAATTCAGCAAGGACATTAGGATGGAATTTGGTCTAGAAAAATGCAACACCCACACATTGCACCAGGGAAAATTAGTTGATTAAAACTACCAGCTGCTGACTGGTAAAGAGATCGAAGCTATGACAGAAGGAGAGACCTACAAATACCGAGGGATGATGCAGGCTGAGCAGTTAGAGCACAAGGAAATCAAGAAGTGCATTACCGAAAAATATCATCAGAGACTCAGAAGCCTGCTGAAAGCAAAATTGAATGGAGGTAATACAGTTACAAAGCCATAAACACCTATGCAGCTCCAGTACTAACATACACATTCGGGGTCATAGATTGGAATAACACCGAGCTAGAAGATATCATATCATTCCTAGGAGAAACAATGGCAAAATGTAGTACCACCATTAAGATCGAGAACATCACAACCAGGCCAATTCCCATGAAACAGCGATAGTTAACCTGAAGGATTACTTCGAGAACAACACAGCACCACTCCACCAGGCCATAAGGAAGATAGTTAAGTAGTATACCCCCCACTCAACCTAAGCGAGGAAACCCCTCCCGCCCAGACAGTACAAGAAACGAAGTTAGAAAGATGGGCAATTAATGCGAAAGACAAGGACAATGATGACCAAGAGTCACTAACACCACCCGAAGTCAGCAGTGGAGAGAATAACAATACCTCGGAAAGAGGGAGGAAGGGGCCCAATAGACCTAATAGAACAACAGAAAACAGCGATAGTTAACCTGAAGGATTACTTCGAGAACAACACAGCACCACTCCACCAGACCATAAGGAAGATAGCTAAGTAGTATACCCCCCTCAACCTAAGCGAGGAAACCCCTCCCACCCAGACAGTACAAGAAACAAAGTTAGAAAGATGGGCAAAGAAGACACTCCATGGCAGACACTACAATGGCCTCCATCAAGATCACATCAACGCCACTGCTTCCGATGCATGGTTCACAAGCGGGACGTTCTTCCCCGAGACTGGAGGATTCATGCTGGCCATCCAAGATCAGGTAATCAACACCAGAAACTACAGAAAATACATCGCAAAGGAGCCCGGAATGTTAGATGACACATTAGGACGATGCCACCTGGCCTCAGAAATGATCGAACACATCACCGTGGGGTGCAAGGTGATCAACCAGACTGAGTACTCTCATAGACACAATCAGATAGTCAGGATAATACATTAGAAGCTAGCGAGGAAATACCAGTTGACCAAAGAAAGTGTACCAGACAAGCACAAACCCCAGGCAGTGCTAGACACCCGAACCCACAAGCTGTACCGGGATTGTGCCATAATAATGGATAAGACCATTCCGCACAACAGACCGGACATAACCCTTGTGGACAAGATGGAAAAGGCTACCTACCTGATTAACATAGTGGTGCCGAACACTAGCAATGTCCAGAAAATTCATGAAGAAAAAATTAGGAAGTACATGAACCTGAGACATGAGATCAAGGAGATGTGGCATATGCAAGAAGTATCAACCATCCCAATCACCGTGTCAACAACAGGTATGGTACCAAAGACTCGCCGTCTCTGTAGCCAGGTGGGCAGGAGCAGCAGTGTGTAGCACACACTTCTTGATTAGACCGGGGTTTAAGCCCATGCCCACCAAATACGGAGGATGCGGAAAGGTCAGGGAATGACCACCGCATATCCCCGGAGCAATATGGCCTTAGTTGCTAATGCTCCTAAAAACCAAATAACAAACAAACAAACAATAAACCAAAGACTCTATATAGCAACCTAGCAGCAATAGGTCTCCCAGCGAACACCTACAAGGAACTCCAGAAAGTCGCAATCCTGAACATCTGTAGGATAGTCAGAGATTTCCTCAACCGACAGTAACACCAAACATTACAACCACCCTGTGTACTTGGTAGCAGTACTCGTCACAAAGTGTGACCCCCCCCCAATCAGGGATAAATAATATAAGAGCAACAACAATAATAATAATAATGTGTTATATATGCCTTTATCTGGATATATTATTTAACTGGATATATTATCTGGATATATTAGTCCCTCTGAAAAGTGGATAACAATGTCATCTCTTTATTAACATAAGCCCAAGTCTCGATGGCCATCTTTCAGCTACTATTATTGGAGGGACCGAAGTGTCCTCAAGGATAGAAATTGCTCACAGAGATGCATTAAACGTTTAAATTATTTTAATCCTGTATTAAAATAAAATCTTATCACCTTTATTAAGATGTACAAATAAATCTGTATAAAGTTCACACAAGTTAATTTAAATATTATGTTATAAAGTTTAAATTCAATATAAAAAAATATCAATTTTCATGCAATTTATGAGAATAATATTATTTTTAGGAGTATACAGTGTAAATATCAAAAAAAATTTACTCACGTGCGCTTCTGATGTTTACTTCGAGGAGCAGAATTAGGTATAATAGGATCATGCATACTAATGAAAGAATTAACTGTTGTCAGTTGTTTCCCATTGCTACAAATCACATAAATTTTAAAAGCTATTATATAAAGCAGTATTTCTCAACTGGTAGTACCTGTACACTGATTCCTCTTCATACTCCCATCCACCATGGGTAAGAGGAGGAATGTATGAGGGTTGGGTATTTTAGTTAAAGAAAATGCAAACCTCAAAACTTCATAAGTTAGGTGTATGATTCCCTAATCACGACTTTAAACAATTCGTTTCTTTGCGGTTAATTCCATTAATATATAATACAATGAAAAAAAAACATTTACCTCTTGCAGAGCAAAACAAACCGATCCTATTTATGCTTTAAACATTAGTTCCCTTATATTAATGGACATGGATTTTTAGTGTGAGCTGGGAGAAAAAAAAAAAAAAAAAAAAAAAAAAAATTTTTTTACATTATAAATTTGCAGAAAAAATTGCAGCGGTATCACTCCAAATATTTTTATTTATTGCCTATCTTTAATATTTTTTACATACATAGCTTCTTAAATTTTTCCTATAGTAAAATCCTTCCCTCCCATAATTTCGAAATTGTTTACATTAAAAGCATAGGAACAACCATAGCACAAAACGAATTTTCTAGACCAAATTCGTTTTGTGCCAGTATGATTTGTGCCGATTCACAATAGCACCGGTCACTAAATGAAAGGACATTTTTATTTTTATTTATTTATTTTTTGCAAGTTTTTTAATAATTAAAAGTTTAAATTCGTCAGACAAAATTTATCAGCATTGTACTGTACTGTGTATCATGCACTGTTCATGTGATCAAGAACAATCTCAGCCAATCAGTGATTTGCATGTCCATATCATAGCCAATCAGTGATTAGCACGTCCATATCATGGCATCAGAGTTGAGAAATCTTCCTGCCCTCAAAGTAGCCACTCGTGAATGCGGATGGTAAAGGTCCATGCAGTGAAGCATTCAGTTGGTTGTTGTATATGCCATTTGCACATGTTCGAAATTTATTACACTAACATTTTTTTATTAATTGTGCAATTAATAAATTAAATAATAATTAATAATAGTGATAGCCAAGTGCAGTTTTTTCCAATCGTGTTATAAAGTTTTTAATTTAATAGAATAAAGAGATGCCATGTCTAGTAAAAGAAGTTCAATGAATCCTAGTGCAAATGAAGGCATGAAAAAGGCATGCTGATCTATCACATTGGAAAATAAGATAGAGGTTATTCGGAGAGTGAAAGCTGGTAAAAGCAGCCCTAACATGTATAGGGCTATGAATATGCCTTCATCGACTATTATTATAATTATGAAGAATGCTGATTAAATAAAACAATCGATGCAAAGTGCTACCAGAGTAAGTGCTACACAAGTTAGTTACAGCATAAGTAAGCTTTTAGAAAAAAATGGAGCAATTGCTGATACTTTGATTTGATGATTTGGACCAAAAAAAAAAACATTCCCTTGACCCAAGCTGCAATAAGTGAAAAGGTTAAGTCAGTTTTTGAAGACTTAAAGAAGAAAGAAGGTCAGTACAATTAAATATTTTTGGCTGGCAAGGGCTGGTTCATGAGATTTGAAGCAAGAACCAAATGCAGAAGTGTGAAAATTACTGGCATGGCAGCAAGTGCAGATGCTGAGGCGGCTACCACATTCCCTGCAGAGTTTAAGGGCATAGTAGAGGAAGTTGAATATCCTTCGGATCTCATCTTCAATGTTGATGAAATGTGCCTTTATCGGAAAAAGTTATCCATGAAGAAAAACCGGCTCATGAGTTTAAAGCATCGAAAGACAGACTGACAATTTTGTTGGGCGCAAATGTGTCAAGCAATTTAAACTTGACGCCAATGTTGGTGTACCACTCAGAAACACCACGTGTTATGAAAGCCATAAACAAAGCCCATGTAGTGGAAGTCAAACAAGAAGGCTTGGGTGACACAAGACATCTTCTTGGATTGGTACACTACCTATTTTTGCCCTACTGTTCTCAAATTCTGCAATGACAAAAATTTACCAACCAAGGTTATTCTTATTTTGGACAATCCCCCTGGACATCCTACAAATCTGGGTGAAGTCAGAATGCCTCTTAAAGTTAATGTTGTCTACATGCCCCCTAATACAACATCAGTTTAGCAACCCAAACAATGTTTATTACCTAAGGCAAACATTTACAGAAATGGTAAAAGCTTTGGGCATGTCCAACATTAACATAAAAGAATATTGGTGGTCGTTTGATGTCTTAAAGGGCATCAATCACATTAACACAGCCTGGCAAGAAGTGACTGTCAATTGTTCAAATGGAGTGAGGCATAAACCTCTCCCAGATTTCATGTATGACTTAAGAGGATTTGGGCCACAACAAAATGTTGTAGAAGACATCAGCAGGCTGGCACAAGAAGTAGGCTTAGAGGAAGTTACAGTTGAAGATGTAATTGAGCTCTTGAAATGTCATGCCAGACTCTTTCAAATGAAGACCTTGAAGAGTTAGCTGCAGAACTTAGACAACAGCATGGGGAAGAAAGAAGAAGACTCTCCTCTAAAAATTATAAATATTAGTGATCTCCAATGGATTCATTAGTGAGGGACTCCAAGTGTAGAGTCCCTCACTAATGAGCTCTGTGACATTGATCACAACTGGGAGAGGAGCGCCACAGTTAAAATGGGTGTTATAACAACTCTGAACCCTTATTTTGAAATTCATAAAGAAACGAGGAAGAAACTCAGGCAATCAGCACTTAATCCTTTCTTCAAAAAAGGCAATCTTCTCATCCAGGGGCGTCAACAGAAGATCCTCAACCAGGACTTTCAAAAACTGACTAAAACTTTGGAATTACGGCATAGTCAAAATGTTTTATTTATTTTTTATTTACATATACATACTATTAGATTTATGCAGATTAAAAACAAAACAGTTTTTTAATTATAAAAGTTTCTTTCTGAGCTTTACTCCAGTACTGAAAAGGGTAAGTAAAATGTTTGGTGCCCAGAAACTAACCCCGTGATTTCCCATTGACTCCATGATATAAAGGGTTCTATCTGTACCTGTGCCACCAGGACCCTAACCCTGCCTGGCATAAGTCGAGGGTTACCTGTAGTTGTTCCTACACTTTTAATGTAAACAATTTTTGAAATTATGGGAGGGAAGGAATTTTACTAAAAGAAAAATTAAAGAAACCATGTAAAGAAAAGGATAAGAAAAGAAAAACAATGATAAAAAAATTCAGAGATGAGACAATAAATATGTGAATATATGCGTTTTTTTTTCATTGTTTTGTTTTGTTATTTTGGGTATTTGTATTCGTTTTTTTTCTTCTTTTCTTTCTTTCTTTTTTTTTTTTTTTTTTTTAACTTGGGCTATAAAATCAACGTATTTTAACATAAGAGAACTTTAAAGGATAGATTAGGTTTTTTTGAATTCTATCTTTCACCAATCAGGGGTCAATTACTCTCTTATCTGGGTAAAATAATGGAGTCACTGGTTATAGATGCATTGCAGGAACATCTAGACAGATTACAGCAATAATTCAGACACAGCATGGGTTTGTTAAGGGAAAGTCTTGTCTGACAAATTTTATTGGATATTATGATGTGGTTACAAAGGAACTGGATGCAAAAAATAATTTTGATATTATATACTTGGATTTCAGAAAAGCTTTGGACACTGTTGCAAAAGGAAGACTATTGTACAAATTGGAGCAGAATGGTATTAAGGGTAAGTTGCTACAATGGATAAAAGGATGGTTGAGTGGGAGAAGACAGAGGGTGGTAAACAATGGGTGCTACTCTTCGTGGACTAATGTTATTAGTGGAGTCCCACTGGGTTCGGTGTTGGGTCCACTGTTTCTTTGTATATTTATCAATGATATTGATGAAGGTATATCAGGCTTAATGTCAAAAAATGTCAACTTCAGTTTTTTTGCTTGTTTTTTTTTGGGAAATTTGTCCTTGAGCTTCAGTTTGTATAGCAACACTACAGCCACCGGTGTATTATTTCTTGTTTAGACACGTTAGTCAGTCTGAGCCAGGCATCTGTCTACAGTTGTTGCTTTTGACTGAGCAAAAACTTAAAACATTACTTCAATAATAATAATAAAAAAAACATGCAACTGTTATTTTGGCTGCAAGGTGGGGTACCAATACAAAAGCTGGGTGCCTCATATTTGCTGAAATACCTGTGCTTCTAATCTCTGCAGGTCAAGGCCACTCCAGACCTTCGTTATGCCTATGATATAGAGAGAGCCTTCAGTTACTTTTATACAGTATCACCTCTTCAGCAGGGGGGGGGGGTTTCCAAGCAGAACGTGGACCCTAAGTTACTTGAATATACCATCTGCTATTTCACCAGTACCCCACAGAGAAGGGCTTCCATTCATGATCCACCAGTTAAATGTGTTTCAGGACCTGATGAAGAGTCAGGAGATGGCCGAGATAAATCACCTGAACATTACACATCACTAGGTCCTAATTTTATTTCAACTTTTCCTTTTGCAGGGCTACAGTTACTGAAAAAATGAATTAAATGATCTTATCGGTTAATTGAAAAGATCTTGATTTAACAAAAAATAAGGTAGAAATTTTAGACTCAAGACTGCAACAGTGGAATCTCCTTCAAGATAATGTTAAAGTGTCCGAATACAGGTATCACCAAAAGGATTAAACCCAGTTTTTTTTTTTAAAATGGAAAATAAACTTCTTGTCTGCATTGACATCAATGGTTTAATGGACTCAATTAATACTGACTACAACTCTCAAGACTAGAGACTTTTCACAGATTCTTCAAAATTAAGTTTAAAAGCAGTGCTATTACATAGTGGCAATACACTACCATCAATTCTAAGAGGTGATGCAGTTTATATGAATGAATTATATGATACCATGAAGCTTCTTATTTAATCCATCAACTACATGGAGTACCAATAGTGGATTTGTAGACTTAAAAGTTATTGCAATCTTGTTAGGAAGGCAAAAGGGAAACACAAAAATTTTGTTGCTTTCTTTGTGAATGGGGTCATCATCATCATCATCATCAGCCATTTTCAATCCACTGCAGGATGAAGGCTTCTCCAGCAACTTTCCAGTTCCTTCTGTTTTGAGCACTGGCCATCCATTTACTACTCAAAAACTCATGAATTTCATCTATCCATCTCCGCCTTTGTCTTCCAGGTTTTCTTCTAGCTCCTCTTGGGTACCATTCTGTTATTTTCTTAGTCCATCTGTCATCATGTCTTCGAGCTATGTGTCCTGCCCAAGACCATTTTAGTTCTTTAGTTTTGATAAGAATGTCATTTACTTGAGTTTGCTGCCTAATCCATGCGTTTCTCTTCTTATCTAACAGTCTGATTCCCAATATAATTCGTTCCATTCTTCGCTGTGTAGTTCTTAGCTTCTCTTCCATTCTTTTGGTGAGTGCCCAAGTTTCACTTCCATAAGTCATGGTGGGGAGTATACATTGATTCATTATTTTACGTTTCAGACAAACTGGGATATTGCTCTTCAGTATGTGACTATATTTCCTGAATGCTATCCATCCAAAATTTATTCTTCTCTTGACTTCCAGCCATTTATCATTATTACAGCTAATAACTTGTCTCAGATAAGTATATGACTCCACCTTTTCAATTACTGCTCCTTCAATCATTATTTCCCTTTCCGTGGCATACTTGTTCATCATTACTTTTGTTTTAGAAATATTCATCTTTAGTCCAAAATCCTTACTAGCTGTGCATAACTGATTAAGATTTTCCTCTAATTCTTTGGGATCGTGGCTTATGACCACAATGTCATCTGCAAATCGTAAATGGTTTAGGTACTCTCCGTTCACATTGACTCCTTTCTGCGACCAGTCTAATCTTCTGAAAGCTTCCTCAAGGGCAGCGGTAAACAGCTTCGGAGATATTGTGTCTCCTTGTCAAACTCCTTTCTAGATTTTAAATTTGCTACTGTCTTTGTCTAGTCTAATAAAGGATGTAGCACTCTCATATATTTTCTTCAAAATCATAATATATGGAGTATCTATGCCTTGTCTTTCCAGTGCCCGAAACACTGCCTTATGCTGTATGGAGTCAAATGCCTTTTCATAATCCACAAATGCCAGGCATAATGGTGTTTTATATTCATTTGCTTTCTCCATTAGCTGTGATATTACGTGAAGGTGATCCGTATTTGAGAATCCTGTCCTAAAGCCAGCTTGCTCTTTCGGTTGATTCTCATCAAGTATTCTTTCTAATCTGTTAGTAATGACCCTTGTGAACAACTTGTAGATATGGGATAACAAGCTAATTGGTCTATAATTTCCAGTTTCTGATTTATCTCCTTTCTTATGCAGCAAAACTATGATTGCATTATTCCACTGCTTAGGCGTCACACCTTTTCTAATGCACTTTGTGAAGAGCCTTGCCAGTTTTTGTGTTATGTCTCTTCCTCCCAATTTTAACAACTCTACAGTAACTTCATCTTCCCCCGGGGCTTTCCGATTCTTCATTTTCTTCAATGCATGTTCTACCTCATCAGGAAGAATATCGGGTATGTCGTATGTGTTGCTACTTTGCAATCCATGTTCCCACTGCTGTTATCATTCCCTCGCTCCTTGTATAATTCTCTATAGTAGTCTTCTGCTATTTGAATTATGCCTTCTCTGCTGTTTATAAGTACACCATCGCTATTCTTCAGTTTCAGTATCATTTGTCTTTCTGTATTACTGCTCATGGCTGCTGATTTAAATCCTTTGTTTTCCCTTAATGCTTGTTCTACTTTTCTTGTGTTAAATCTTCTTATGTCCTCTCTGAGTCTCTTTATAATGGCTTTGCATAACTCAGTATACTCAATTTTCTCCCTGTCAGTGTTTTTCTTGCTCTTCATTTGTCGTCTTTGGTTCATGATGACAAGTGTTTCTTGACTAATTTTTTCTTCTTTGGATTTCTGTTTCCCTATAGGTTTCTTGGGCTTTATCACTTTCAGAAAGTTGTAATATTCCTCGTCGATATCTTGTCCTGAGCAGTCTGCAGAAGCTCAAACTTGTTCTTAAGTTCCAGTACATACTGCTTTTTCTCCTCCTCTGTTATTTCAAAGACCTTTGTATTATTTACTCGAGTCAGTTTTTTCCTATCCTTTCCTACATCTATATCAAGTGTACATCTTACCATTCTGTGATCACTTCCAACATTTACCTTATTCAGGACGGTAACATCATTCACAATATATCTTCTGTTAGTGAGGATGAAGTCGATTTCATTAGTTGTTAATCCATTTGGACTCTTCCATGTCCACTTTCTGTTCACCCTTTTCTTGAAAAAAGTGTTCATTACTGACAGTCCTTGAGATTCTGCAAATTCCACAAGTCTTTCACCTCTTATTTCTTTCACCAATTCCAAAATTTCCTATAGTTCCTCTTTCTGCGCTGTTTTGCCTTTTTCCAACCTTAGCATTGAAGTCGCCCATAATAATAGTGTAGTGGGTTTCTGCTCATCTAGAAGACTCTCAATTTCAGTGTACATTTCTTCAACCTCTTCATCATCATGGCTCGATGTTGGTGCATAAATCATTATAATCTTTAGCTTGTACCTCTTAGAAATCTTGAATATTAGTCTTGACACCCTTGGTGATGTACTTTTGAATTCCAAAATGTTGTTTTTAAAATCTTTATGGACCAGAAACCCAACTCCACCTTCACTCCTTTCACTGTTTCCATTGGTGTACAGCAGATTTCCACTTGATAAACTTATATAAGTGATTCATTTCTTCTTCTTGTTTCAGCCAAACCGATGATATTCCAATTCACATTTTCTAATTCCTTTTCCAGCTCTAATATGCTGTCTTCACCAATGAGTGATTGTATGTTATAACGGGCCAAGTTCAATTTCCGTGCATGGCAGCCTGGTTGTACCTAGAGATTCTTAGCACCCTCTACTTCCACTCTGATCCTCTCGCTGCCGTAAGAGGGAGAGTGAAAGCTGCTGGGACTGAGGGCCATTTGTATTGTTGTGCTCTGATTGCTGGAGGGTTTGGTCTTTTCCTCTTCACGCTGACCAGGCGTCTTGAAGAGAACCACTCTACACGTTCGTTGCCACCTAAGTGATGTAACAGGGCTTACCATCGAGAAGGTGTGCATGAGTGGATTTTAGGGAGGCAGGCCAACCGGACTTCTCCTAAATCTTCTGTAATAGAGAGATATTGGATCCATCAGTGTTTTAGGCTGAGTGTCTGATAACACACAGGATACCTGTTCCCCTCTAAGCCCCCCCTCTAAGAATGGGGTAAAAGTAGAGAATGATCTTTTGATCACACAAGGAAAGACTGGCCTTCAAGGCAACCACTTGATCCAGAGATAAAAAATGTACATTACAATCCAATAGTTGAGCAAAGCAAAATACTGTTACCTCACCTGCACACAAAACTGGGACTTAGGAACCAATCTGTTAAGGTCATGGATCAGCTTTCAAATACCTCAAAGAAAAATTTCCAAGCCTTAGTGAGGCCAAAATAAAGGAAGGTGTGTTCATTGGCCCACAGATACAGGACCTTCTGAAGGACAAACAGTTTGAGGAGATCCTTCATTGTGATCAGAAAGCCACCTGGGATGCTTTCAAACTTATAGCAACAAATTTTCTGGGAAAGAACAAAGCAGATAACTATAAACAGTTTGTAAGAAACTTTCTGTCATCATACCATAAATTAGGCTGCAATGTCTCATTAAAAATACACTTTCTTCGCTTCATTCGGATTATTCCCTGGACAATTGTGGTGCATTAAATGATGAGCAAGGCAATAGAGAGAGGCAAATGGAAGCAAATGGAACTGCAATGCTAGCTGGTTACTGCTCATACATAGGTCATTTCCTGATTGGATATTGATCAGTGCGTTTCAACAGGTGTGTCTTTTAAGTAGAAAAATTTGACTTACTCTGTCATAGCTCTACATATTACGTAGAAAAGTGTGTGTGGGGTTGGCAATCAAATTGGGCAGGGGGTGGAGCCCTCTAGTTATTTTTATTGATTATGTAATATATATATATATATATATATACACACTGTGCTGCCACTTTATTAGGTACATATACCTAGTAGCATGTTGAGCCTTCTTTAGCCTTCAAAACAGCCTGAATTCCTCTAGTCATGGATTGAACAAGATGCTGAAAATGTTGTGCAGGAATGGAGTACCATGCAGACACGAGTGTATCAAGCAGTTCCATAAGATTCGACAGAGGTGTAGGCCTGCAGTGAACAGCCCTTTCCAGCTCATCCCAAAGATTTCAATAGGATTGAGATCCGTGGAATGAGTGGGCCACTCCAGCAAAGAAAAGTCATTGTTATGTTCCTGGAACTTAACATTATCCTGAAGTAGGATAATGCACCAGTGCACAAACCCCCGAATCACTATGGAACATAGTGATTCGGGGGTTTGTGCACTGGTGCATCATCCTACTGGAAGTAACCATCTGAGGATAAACTGTCAACATGAATGGATGCACTTGGTCAGCAACGATGTTTAGGTACGATGTGGCAATCAGATATGAATCTATGGGTATCAAAGGACCCAACGTGTGCCAAGAAATCATTCCGCACACCATAACACTGCTCCCACCACCTTGCACAGTAGTTATCAGACACGACAGGTCCATGGATTCATGCTGTTTTCGCCAAATTCTGAACCTTCCATCAACATGATGCACCAGGAACTTCGACTTGTCAGACCAAGCAACTGTTTTCCAATCCTCAATAGTCCAGTGCTGACGTTGCTGTGCCCACAAGAGGGTGCTCTCTTGTTTTTCATTGATAACAAAGATATGCGATGTAGCAGGCGGCTGTTGTAGCCCATTCACAACAAAGTGTGACTAGTGATCCGTTGCAATATTTTGTTCTGTGCACCAAAGTCATATTCTGACGTGATGTGCGACATTGTGGCCAGTCTGTTTGCTTGCATAATTCTAGCCCTCCTCCTCTGACCTCTCTCTCATCAACAAGCGGTTTTCTTCCACAGGAGTGCTGTTGAGAGGATACTTTCTGTTCGTTGCACCATTCAAACTGTGGTACGTGAAATATTCTGGAGAACTGCCGTTTCAGAGATGCTTTGTCCAGCACGTCTTGCACCTACTACCATGCCACATTCAAACTCCGTTGATCATTCCTTTTCCTCATTCTTGCTACGGTTTGTACACTTAACTGATACCAGTAAGGTTGTTCTATCGCATTTATATCCACAATCATGGTCATGTGACTTGCAACGTTGTGGGACAAACCTTTTGTGTGCACAGCAGGGGTGTACCTAATAAAGTGGCAGCAGAGTGTGTGTATATATATATATATATATATATCATCATCATCTGTGTTGCAATAAAGATCTCTCTCTCTCTGTGTGTGTGTGTGTGTGTGTGTGTGTGTGTGTGTGTGTGTGTGTGTGTGTGTGTGTGTGTGTGTGTGTGTGTGGGTGTGTAGTGTGTGTGTGTGTGAGTAGGAAATGCAAGAAGAAAAAGAGAAACAGGAATTGCGCCTGAATCTGCAAAGCTGCAAAGACAGGATACAAAAATATAATGATAAAATTAAAAGTAATTAATGAAAAATACAAAAAGATGGAAAAGTAAATAACACAAGGCGGCCAGCCTCATAGAAGGAAAGTAAGAAAGAGAAGAGAATGAGAAATTAAAAGAATGTTAAGAACCTAAAAAAAAAAAATATATATATATATAGCATTAAAGGCTGAATTAACAAGCCAATCATATGTACATGAGCTGAAAGGGAAAGATGAAATTAATCAATGTTAAATAATAGTGAGCATCAAAATGCAAACTAAATAAAATTGGTACATAGACCAGGTATTTCATCAGGGGACTACACCTGATCATGTACCAAAACACTGTTTCTATACAAAGTTATCCTGATGGAGGAAAGATTAAAATATAACAAAAAAGGGGAGGGGGGAGGGAGATAAACCTCCAAAAACATAAGTAAGGTAGCTCCAATGCAGTGTACGTAATTAAATTAAAGCAAATTAAAGTGTAAAAGCCTTATTTTCATGTACATAGCTTAAAAGTATAAAATGTAATGTAAATTCTGACCCATCTAAAGGATGAAAAGTTTTGAAAAAATTATTTGAAAAGTGTTTTGAAAAAGACGAAAAGGCAATTTTATCTATTATAAAGGTAACAGGTAGTGGTATAGAAATGGGAAATAATGCAGGGTAAGGGAGGGAAAAAGGTGATAAAAATAAACTAGGCGAAAATAACAAGAATGAGAAAAGTAGGAATGTCTGAATCGCCCTCGTATTACACTAATAGTTCAACAGACGGAAGAAAGAATAGAAAATAGAAAGATGAAAAGAAAAGGAAAATATCCTTAGTAACTAAAATAGCTGTGGGGTAATGTTAAAAGGATCTGTTTTCTTCTTCCTGTGTTCAAATCCCACTGTTCTTTTGGGTAGCTAAGAAAAGGAACAGGTGCATGTATACTTGTATGTGAACCAATGCTAGGAGTTTGGTAAATAAATTTGATGATTTTGAGGTATTGCTCAAAACATCAAAAGCACTGAGTGATCAAAATTGAAAGTAGGAGTGTGCTATAGGCCTAATGACTCTGATGAGTATAATAAGAAACTGTATAGGGAAATAGGGTGGGCCAGTAAATCAGAGAGTCCTATAATGGGGGATTTTAATTTCCCAGATATTGACTGGAATTTGTGGGTTGGTCACTAACACACTAGCAAGGCTTTTGTGGATTTACTGGATGATTGTTTTCTACATCAGCATGTTCGAGAGGCAACTAGAGGGAGTAATATTGATCTGATTATCAGTAGTGATTCTTCATGCATTAAGAATCTGCAGATAAAGGAACCACTAGGTGGAAGTGATCACATTGTGCTGAAGTGGCATTTAATCAAAGAGGTAACTACCATCAGGGGTAAAGGGAAGGGTTTTTGCTTTCGTAAAGGCGACTACGATGGTCTGAGACAGTATTTAAATTCTAATGGTCTGAGTTTAAATACAGTGGGACCAACTGATGATGTCACCAACAGCAAATTCAAAATGGGAAGCATTCAAAGAACTTATCTTGGAAGTTACTAGGCTTTACATACCAAATAAGAAATATTGTTAAAGGTTTAGGCCTAAATGGATGTCAGATGAACTAATGAGACATATGGCAGAGAAGAAAGATGCATGGGATACATATAAATTAACATGTGACCCAGAAACCTATGATAGATATAAGCTGGTTTGTAACCAAGTCACAAAGGAGATTAGGCAGGCAAAGGCAGATTATGAGAAATCCTTGGCAAAGGATGCAAAGAAAAACAGAAAAGAGTTGTTTACATATGTAAACTCTAGAAGGAAAGGGATGAATCAGATTAGTCCACTGGATATTGATGGTTCAACAGTTGAGGATCCTGCTCAGGTGGCTAACAAACTAAAGTATTTTGCATCTACATTCACACATGAAGAGTTATTCAGGGAGGGGAATGTTAGAGGTGAAGTAAAATCTGGCAGTGAGCTAGATGATTTTGTAATAACTGAGAGGAAAGTGGAGGAGAAATTGTTGAGGATAAACATAAAAAAACAAGGCACCTGGGGTGGATGGGATCTATCCAGTTATATTAAAGGAGGCAGCAAAGGAAGTAAGCAAACCCTTAGCCATAATTATGAGAGCTTCTCTGGACTTAGGGGAGGTACTCATAGACTTGAAATGTGCAAATGTGACCCCAATTCACAAAGGAGGATCAATGGCTGACACAAGTAATCATAGACCTGTGTTCATAACTTCTGTTCCAGGAAAATTAATGGAGGCACTGGTTAAAGAAGCACTGCAGGATCATCTAGACAAGACTTCAGTTATAGCTCGGACATAGCATGGTTTTGTTAAGGGAAAGTCTTGCCTGACCAATTTGATTGGATACTATGATGTGGTCACAGAGGAACTGGATGCAGGGAATAACTTTGATATCATATATTTGAATCTTAGAAAGACTTTTGATACTGTTGCACATGGAAGACTGCTGCACAAATTGGAGCAGTGTGGCATTGGAGGCAAATTGCTGTTATGGATAAAGGGATGGTTGAGGGGGAGAAGAGAGAGAGAATGGTAATCAATGGACACTGCTCATCGTGGACTAATGTTATTTCAGGGTTCAGTGTTGGGTCCATTATTGTTTTCTGTATTTATAAATGATATTGATGATGGTATATCAATATCATTGATATTGATATATCAATACATGGTATATCAATATCATTCATATACCATGAATGGTGGCACCAGCTGTATGCTAGTTAAATTAGTGCGCTATTAAAATTAATTAATAAAGAAGTTTTTCGGGAGTATTGCTCAAAAAGAAGTTATATTTTAGATAAAATAAGTATGGGTGAGTGATAGGTTAAGATTTGGGATCTAAAGGTGGTTTCATTTTTCGGACTGTGAACTTTGTTTGGACATAGGAAAACATAGGAAATTTCAAGGTCATTAAATTTTTAAGGAACCAGTCACTGGGAGTTCTTAGTAGAATCGTTGTGCTACCTGATAGCATTGATCTAGAAGTTTTCAGGATACCAAATTGCATTTAAAAATACTCATGTGTTGCTGAGTTATACATTATTGGTATTTTCGAGGTCATAGTAATTCTACCGAGTCAGCCATTTGGATGTTTCCAGGAGATAAAAGAACTACAGCCACTGCCATCTGCTTGTTCAGTGATGACTAGAAATTCAGCATAAATTGCGTAAAATTATTAAATTGTGATATCACGAGGAAGCTTCATCACTGAATAAGAGCTACTTCATTTATAAGGCTGCGGCAGGTTTAGTAGATCGGCAGCTTAAATCCCAAGCTTGGATAAATGGTGAGGGTTGACGTAAGGAAGGGCATCCGGTCGTAAAAACTATGCCAAAAGCAACAGATGTGTTCGGGTTAAGAAGTTAATCCAACTAGAGGAGAAGAAGAGGAGGTAAAGTGTGAATTTGGAACATTGAATGACGACCCCATATAATGTGGGAAAAGGCGAAGAAGAAGAAGATTGATGATGGTATATCAAGCTTAATTAGCATTAGCATTAGTAGAGGCATTTGATGCAAGAAAGCAAGCTTATGCAGCATCAGCCAAATAAAAAAAAAAAAAAAAAAAAACCACTTCCACTTCACCCCTCTGTTCGTTCAAAATACCTGTCCAGCTGAGCCTTAAACTTATTTAGGCTATCAACCTCCACCACAAGGGATGGAAGTCTGTTCCACCAACCAACCACCCGCTGGCTAAAGGCAAATTTCTGCACGTCTATCCTACATCTGTCTTTCCTCAATTTGAATTTATGCCCTCTCAGGTGATTTTTCTGAGCTAGAGGAAGAATCCCATCAGCATTGAGCATGCTCAAACCATTCAAGGCTTTATACACCTCTATCAGATCACATCGCTGGTGCCTAGTCTCCAGACACTGTAATTTGCAAAACTTAAGCCTTTCTTCGTAAGAGCACCCCTTTGTTCCATTCACTAATCTTGTTGCCCTTCTCTGTACTCGTTCCAGCAGCTCTACATCCTTCTTGAAATGAGGCCTCCAGACCTGTATACAGTACTCTAGGTGTGGCCTGACCATTGCCTTATACAATAGAATAATCACCTCCTTATCCCTGCTGGAAAAATTCCTGTATATCATTGACAATACTCCATGAGCTACTCTTGCAGCCCGTCTGCACTGCTCAGAGAACTTCATATCTGCCTGCACAACCACCCCCAAATCCCTTTCATTCTCTACCACTGTCAGTGTAGTACCACAGAGTTGACACGTTGCTCTGGGGTTGCTGTTTCCCATGTGTAGTACTTTACATTTGTCAATGTTAAACTTGATTTGCCACCTCTCAAAGCCCATCTGCTCAACCTTTCCAGATCCTGTTGCAGCAGCATAGTGTCAGTAGTGTCCTTGACAACCCTGCCAACCTTTGTATCATCTGCAAACTTGGACATTAAGCTTGATATACCATCATCAATATCATTTATAAATACAGAAAACAATAATGGACCCAACACTGAGCCCTGAGGGACTCCACTAATAACATTAGTCCACGATGAGCAGTGTCCATTGATTACCACTCTCTGTCTTCTCCCCCTCAACCACCCCTTTATCCATAGCAGCAATTTGCCTCCAATGTCACACTGCTCCAATTTGTGTAGCAGTCTTCCATGTGCAACAGTATCAAAAGCCTTTCTAAGATCCAAGTATATAATATCAAAGTTATTCCCTGCATCCAGTTCTTTTGTGACTGCATCATAGTATCCAATCAAGTTGGTCAGGCAAGACTTCCCCTTAACAAAACCATGCTGTATCTGAGCTATAACTGAAGTCTTGTCTAAATGATCCTTATGTGTGAATGTCGATGCAAAATATTCATTTAGTTTGTCAGCTACCTGAGCAGGATCATCAACAGTTGACCCATCAATATCAAGTGGACCAATCTGATTCATCCCCTTCCTTCTGGAGTTTACATAAGTAAAGAACTCTTTGCTGTTTTTCTTTGCATCCCTTGCCAAGGATTTCTCGTAATCTGCCTTCGCCTGCCTAACCTCCTTTGCAACTTGGTTGCATATCAACTTGTATCTATCTATCATAGGCTTCTGTGTCATGTGTTAATTTGTAAGTATCCCATGCATTTTTCTTCTCTGCCATATACCTCATTAGTTCATCTGACATCCATTTTGGCCTAAACCTTGAACAATATTTCTTAGTTGGTATGTAAAGCCTAGTAGCTTCCAAGATAAGTTCTTTGAATGCTTCCCATTTTGAATTTGCTGTTGGTAACATCATCAGTTGGTCCCACTGTATAGAATTTAAATACTGTCTCAGTCCATCATAGTCGCCTTTATGGAAGCAATAACCCTTCCCTTTACCCCTAATGGTAGTTACCTCTGTGAGTAAATCCCACTTCAGCACACTGTGATCACTGCCACCTAGTGGTTCGTTTATCTGCAGATTCTTAATGCATGAAGAATCACTGCTGATAATCAAATCAAGAGTATTACTCCCTCTAGTTGCCTCCCGAACATGCTGATGTAGAAAACAATCATCCAATAAATCCACAAAATCCCTGCTAGTGTGTGAGTAACCAGCCCCCAAATTCCAGTCAATATCTGGGAAATTAAAATCTCCCATTATAAGACTCTCTGATTTACTGGCCTACTCTATTTCCCTGTACAGTTCCTTATTATACTCATCAGAGTCATTAGGCCTATAGCACACTCCTACTCTCAATTTTGATCTCCCAATGCTTATGTCACACCAAACTGACTCAACACTGCACTGTCCGGCGATGTCGACTGGCTTCACTTCCTTGGTTTTTATGTGTTTCTTAACTAATAGCATACCCCCCCCCCTTCCTATCCTGTCTATCCTTTCTGTAGACGTTGTACTCCCCAAATTGCAGTTCTGCATCCCTTATATCTGTGTGACACCACGTCTCTGATATCCCAACAATATCTGCCTTTGATGTTTTGAGCAATACCTCAAATTCATCAAATTTATTTACTAAACTCCTAGCATTGGTGTACACGCAAGTATACCTGCACCTGTTTCTATTCTTAGCTACCCTAACACAACCCATGTGTTTACTTGTACCGCAATGGCTCCCAGCAGTCTCTGAAATACCATGCATCTTGTTTTTCAGGCTTCTGCTCATTCTAATAGAAGCAGTGCAAGAATCTCTTTCACCTTTGCCAGTGGCTACTGTCAATCTATTGGTCTTTGTCTCCCCCCTGCCAAGCTAGCAGTTTTCTGACCCACCTAACACTGCCTCGATAGCATCAGCAAATATTCTTGCACCCTTTCTATTTAAGTGTATCCCATCCCTGTAGAAGCAATCTCTCCTGTTAACAAGTACAGTCCAGAAATGTCCAAGTTTTCAGACGATACAAAGGTTGGCAGTGTTGTTAAGGACACTACTGTTGCTATGCTGCTGTAACAGGATCCAGAAAGGCTGAGCAGATGGGCTGAGAGGTGGCAAGTTTAACATTGAAAATGTTAAACTTGCCACCTCTCTGTAAAGTACTACATATGGAAAACAGCAACCCCAGAGCAACGTATCAACTCTGTGATACTACACTGACAGTGGTAGAGAATGAAAAGGACCTGGGAGTAATTGGGCAGGCAGATATGAAGTTCTCTGAGCAGTGCAGACAGGCTGCAAGAGTAGCTCATGGTGTCTTGTCAATGATATACAGGAATTTTTTTAGCAGGGATAAGAAGGTGATTATTCCCTTGTATAAGGCAATGGTCAGGCCACACCTTGAGTACTGTTTACTGGTCTGGAGGCCTCATTTCAAGAAGGACGTAGAGCTGCTGGAACGAGTACAGGGAAGGGCAACAAGATTAGTGAATGTAACAAAGGGTTGCCCTTATGAAGAAAGGCTTAAGTTTTGCAAATTATAGTGTCTGGAGACTAGGCACCGGCGAGGTGATCTGATAGAGGTGTATAAAGCCTTGAATGGTTTGAGCATGTTCAATGCCAATGGGATTCTTCCTCTTGCTCAGAATAATCACCTGAGAGGGCATAAATTCAGATTGAGGAAAGACAGATGTAGGATAGATGTGCGGAATTTTGCCTCTAGCCAGCGGGTAGTTGGTTGGTGGAACAGACTTCCACACCCTGTTGTGGAAGTTGATAGCCTAAATAAATTTAGGGCTCAGCTGGACAGGTATTTCGAACGAACGGAGGGGTGAAATGAAAGTGGTTTTTTTTTGGCTGATGCTGCATAAGCTTGCTTTCTTGCATCATATGCCTCTACTAATTCTATCATTTAAACTCTTTTCCTTTTTCTTTTCATCTTTCTACTTTCTATTCTTCTTTCTTCCATCCTTTGGACTATTAGTGCAATATGAGGGTGATTCGGACATTAAAAAAAAAAAAAATAATAATAATTCCTACATTTCTCATTCTTGCTATTTTCGCCTCCTTTATTTTTATTACCTTTTTCCCTCCCTTACCCTCCATTATTTCCCATTTCTCTACCCCTGCCTGTTACTTTTATAATACATAAAATCAACTTTTTGTCTTTTTCAAAACACTTTTCAAATAATTTTTTCAAAATTTTTCGTCCTTTAGACGATTCAGAATTTTTATTACATTTTATACTTTTAAGACATGTACATGAAAATAAGGCTTTTACACTTTAATTTAATTACATACACTGTGTTGGGGCTACCTTACATATGTTTTTGGAGGTTTTATCTCCCCCCCCCACCCTTTTTTTTGTTATATTTTAATCTTTCCTCCATCAACATAAGTTTGTATAGAAATGCAGTGTTTTGGTACATGATCAGTGTAGTCCCCTGATGAAATACCTGATCTATGTACCAATTTTATTTAGTCTGCATCAAAAGGTTTTTTTTTTTTTTTTTCCCCTATTTACCTTTCCTACTACCCTCATTTTGATGCTCACTATTATTTAACATTGATTAATTTCTTCTTTACCTTTCAGCTCATGTACATATGATTGGCTTATTAATTCAGCCTTTAATTCACTATATAATTTTTTTTTTTTTTTTTTTTTTTTTTTTTAGGTTCTTAACATTCTTTTTCTTTCTCATTCTCTTCTCTTTCTCACTTTCCTTCTATTAGGCTCGGCACCTTGTGTTATTTACTTCTCCATCTTTTTGTATTTTTTATTAATTACTTTAAATTTTATCATTATATATATATATATATAGTTATAATAGTAAAAGTATTATATAGATGCTGAATATGTATCTAAACATAACAGTATACAGTGGGCCTTAATGCCAAAATAACTTATAAAGACTAAGATAGCCTGTGTAGGTCTACAATGCCATACCCTGGAAATAAACATATAATTAGTGATAATATATAAATATATAATACAATAATGATTATGTAGCTAATTATTGATATAGATACATTGAATGTGACTTTTGTTCGGATGTAACATTACGAATGTAATGTTCAATCTACTATTGATGGCATTAATCTGATCTGGCATAACTTTTACTTTTATCCCTATTTTATATACAGGGTGATTCAAAACCAGTGCGACAAACTTGCAGGAGGTGTAGGGGGCACAAAGACGAATTGGAATCACGTAGCATTGCAGGGTCCGAAATGCTTTCGTCATGCGGTAGAGGATGTTGAACAGGAGGTTGCATGAACAGCGATCCTGCTGGAAGTCAGCATTTGCGAACCGGTTCCCGAGGCAGTAGGGTGGATGAGTATTCAAACATTGAACTGGCCGACATGCACTTTGCGTGTGGAGCTGCGGACTGTAATGGGTGCGCTGCTCTGCGCTTGTACCAGGAACGTTTCACGCACAGGCGTGCTCCTCATCATACGATTTTCACACGTGTGCACAGAAGGTTACGTGAGACTGGTTGTTTCACGAGAGGTACCATGAATCGAAAGCAAACGACAAGGACGCTAGACAATGAGGAGACTGTCCTACACCTTACAGAAGGCAATCCGAGTACGAGTACTTGAGCGATAGGCCAATGATTGGGTATTTCCCAACCACTGTATGGAGGATACTGTCAACAATCCAAATGAGTTCATACCATCTACAACGCGTCCAATCATTGGAGCCTGCGGATTATCCACTCCGGAGGACTTTTGCTACTTGGTTTCTTCAACAGAAACGGTTCGCAAATGCTGACTTCTAGCGAGATCGCTGTTCACGCAACCTCTCGTTCAACGTCCTCTACCACATGACGAAGGCATTTCAGACCCTGCAATGCTATGTGATTCCGATTTGTCTTTGTGCCCCCTACACCTCCTGCAAGTTTGTCGCACTGGTAGTGAATCACCATGTGTGTGTGTGTGTGTGTATATATATATATATGGCCACCTCCGTAGCCATGTGGGCAGGAGCAGCAGTGCATAGCACACACTTCTTGATTAGACCGGGGTTCAAGCCCGTGACCACCAAATACGGAGGATGCGGAAAGGTCAGGGAATGACCACCGCATATCCCCGGAGCAATATGGTCTTAGTTGCTAATGCTCCTAAAAACCAAATAACAACAACATATATACGTATATATATATATATATATATATATATATATATGTATATATATAAAATATTATTCTATAGCGTTCCTTCTGCAATACCCTTTTCTTGAGTACTTCCTCCCCTTTCTTTTGTATTGTTTCATAGTTTAGTTTATTTTTTTTGTTCTAATGGTTTGCCATACTATTGGCATATATTTTAGTTTAGTTTATTTTATGCAACATTTTGGTGGAATATGCATAATGTTTGCAATACTGATTTTATTTTTCTTCATATTCCTTTCACTATAATTTGTTAAACGTTACAATATATTTCACATGGTAGTAGTCAGACGATATGCTATCGCTGCAGACGTTCTGCCCTCTATAGCCCAATTTTTTCCTATTATTTTAGTTCAGTCATTTTGTCAGTTCTATGGTTTTGCTATGTGAGTACAGTAATACCCCGAAGTTATGCGATAGGTGGGTCCGGCGAAAATCGCTTAAGTCGAATTCGCGTAAGTCGGGGTACAACTTTGCATATAAATACCTATAAATCTTGTTTAATTGGGAACAAGAACTAACAAAAACACTAGTTTAAAAGAAAAATATTTAATAAAATTGCAGTTATTTATACATATTAATACAAATTATGTATTAAAAAAATAAATGAGTTACGTAAAAAAGTTATTTTGATGTCGATGGCTTCATAAAATCTAACAAATTTGTCTGATGACACAGCGCCTTCTTTTTTTCACGCAGAATTTCTTCGTAGCAAGCTAATAATTTTTTATTCCTTGCTTTGTAGCTATAACGCGTTCTTCGTTGGAGTCTATGTTTTCTAAAATTTTTAAGCCCTTTTCAATGGAGCTGAGACCTTCTGTCAAGCTTGCAATTGTCAGGTGCATTTCTGGTGGATCTGGGTCTGAAGTGTCGGATGATTCAGTGACGTTTTTCTCACGCATCTCTATGAGCTCATTCATTGTTTAAAAGAAAAATATTTAATAAAATGGCAGTTATTTATACAGTTGGTTATACAATTGCAGTTGGATTCACTATGTGAATCCAACAGCTCGTTGACATCTTCACCATTGACTTCCAAATCTAATTGCCTGGCAAGATTAACAACTTCTATCATATGAGCGACATGATCAGTTTCTGGCATTGTTTTCGTCTCATTTTTGAAAAAAAATGGACAAAGTTTCTTTCAGACAGCATTCAATGTTTTTTTGTGAATTTCATCCCAAGATTCTTCAATGATTCTTACGGCATCTAAAACATTGAATTGTTTCCAAAAGTCTTTAACAGATATCTCACTATTTTGTCTCATAGCTTCATTCAGATGTACAAACGAATGCCTCGTGTAGTAGGACTTGAATGTTTTGATGACTCCCTGGTCCATCGGTTGAAGCAAGCTGGTTGTGTTTGGAGGCAAAAACACAACTTTCACACGTGGGTCGAAATTAATTAGGGTGGCAGTAGGGTGACCAGGTGCATTGTTAATAAGAAGGATCAATTTAAATGGAATCTTTTTAGACTTGCAATAACGTTCAACTTCAGGTATGAAGTGGTGACCAAACCAGTCCTCAAAAATGGAAGCTGTCACCCAAGCTTCATGATTTGACTTCCAAATCACTGGTAAGCTAATTTTAGATATATTTTTTAAAACTCTTGGGTTTTCGGAGCGATAAATTAAGAGAGGTTTTAACTTGCAGTCACCAGCTGTATTCCCGCCGACCATCATTGTCAATCGGTCTTTGGAAACTTTAAAGACTGGAAAGTTTTTTTATTCGTCAAAACGATGTAATTTCCGACAAAAGTTGAGCATGAATTCGAACGCGCACATATAAATATGACAGTTGGAATGAAATTCTTGTATATGTGTGCAGCTCGTGCGGCAGCAAAGTTGAATTTTGTTCATCTTTCGCTCTCACTCTCCGCCGTCGCATCGTATATCGATAGCATATGAAACACGACCTTGAAGATAGTGGGGCGGCAGTGTTGCCAAACGAAAAAATCAAGAACCGCGTAACTCCGAGTTCGCGTAAGTTGGGGTATTACTGTACTTGACTTTCTGTCTTATTATTGTTCCACTGGATAAGGACCACAGTCATTCAAATCTATTGCATTGGTGGCAAATATGAAATGATCTTTGGATCATTTCATATTTGCATGGATTTGTCTAATCTTCAAAATGCATTGATTCCCTGACTATTATTGGCCTTGTGGTCCTCCGTTGAGATGGGGTGTAATAGTTAGTCTATATTATTTTATTTTTAGTTCATTTGGTCCAGTATTGTAAGTAGTTTGCATCTCCATCTTTCGTGATATTTCACATAATTTGGACCAGGTGCCAGCAAGGAGGCACTGTTAAATTTTAAATAATTGGCTTTCAAAATTATCTTTGGTTCCTTTGTATATTTAGGCTTTAATTGGCACTCTCCAAGAGCACCAATTGGAGAGCGTCATCCTTAAGATGACGCTCTCCAAATATAACTGGCTAAATTAATTTTAATGAATTCTTGCACTCACAGCCTCTCATGAATGATTCGACATGCCCTGGGATCGAAGACGAAGCACCCAACCCGACCCCAAAACACATCAAACCACTCCCACAAAACTCTGAGTGATAGAAGACATTGTGTCAAAATATTTAAAATTAACCAACAATGAAAGAACTGATCATGGCAATGAGATAAATTATTAAAATCACAGCGATGAAATACATTATAACTATTTTAGGAAATTTTTTTTCTTCCTTAAGTGGATTTATATGAATATGCCGCATCTCTCCATACTTCACATGTAATTGTGTCAGAAGTGGCTTTTCATGATGTGAATGAAAGTCAAACATTTATATTTAATGAGGCAAAAATTCTGAACATCCAACACAACTATACTAAGTTATTATTCGCTGAAACCCTGGAAATCAAGTTGCACAAAAATTCTATCAACGTTCGCATCCCTACCTCATTTCAGATTCATGGTTGTTTATATGCATGTGCCAGGGCAAATAATCTCCTATTCGTAACATGGTTATAATTTATTTCATCATAGTGATCAATTCTTTAGTTTTTGGTTCATTTTAATTATTTTGACACAATGTTTTCTATCACTCAAAGTTTCGTGGGAGTGGTGTGTTTTTGGGGTTGGGTTGGGGTCCTTCACCTATAATCCCAGGATAGGTTGAACCATTCGAGAGGCTGGGAGTGCAAGAATTCATTAAAATTAATTTAGCCATTTACATTTGGAAAGCACAGTCTTGAATTTATTCTAACGACCAGATTGGAGTAATCTCTCTTTTATTCTTTAAAATATTGATATATCGTAGAATCTAATGAGCCATGCAGCTCTGTTTTATATTAATGCCAATGGCATATATTTCAGTTTAGTTTATTTTATGCCACATTCGGTTTGTTATTTGGTTTTTAGGGGCATTAGCAACTAAGGCCATATTGCTCCGGGGATATGTGGTGGCCATTCTCTGACCTTTCTGCATCCTCCGTATTTGGTGTCACGGGCTCGAACCCCGGTCTAATCAAGAAGCGTGTGCTATGCACTGCTGCTCCTGCCCACCTGGCTACAGAGGCGCCCAACACACATTCGGTGGAATATACATAATGCTGCTGCTGCTAACGTATGCAATACTGATTTTATTTTTATTCATATTTATTTCATTATAATTTGTTAAATTTTACAATATGTATATATAAAAGATTTAGTTTGGTTTGGATTTTATTGGCACATTAGCAACTAAGGCCATAATGTGCCAAGACCAGGTCATATATAAAAATTTAAGCTTTCAGTAACCTAATTAGTTAGGTCACTATGTCAAGATATATAATAACAAATGTATAAAAGGTATAAAAGATAAATAAATAAAGAAATAACAATAAAATGTAAATTTTAGACACGAGCAAAAACATTTATTGATTTTAAAAAGCTAAAAACAGCAGGGACATTGTCAGATAAAATCTGACAATGTCAGATTTTATCTGACACCTGGTAAGCAGCCTTACCAGGTGCAAGAAAAAGCAACATGTTTGGACCTTATTGCAGACAAAAAAGAAATTGAGTTTAGCCCTCTAATGAGAATCTGAAAGTGGCAACCCCTCTGTGTGTTGGACATGGTAAAATGTGTGTTAATGTGGATGAAATTAGCCAATAAGTTATATATTAAGTTCAGGCATGATGAAACTTGGTGATAGTGAGGTGGTGTAAATGACAATGACAGTACCTGAACTTCACGAAGGCGAAGATATAGTAGTATACTTAGAAGTAGTTTCACCTCCATTCTCAGGTTGCCCGAATTAAATAAGAATGAAGAGTATGGGATAGTTCAAAGTTTGATGCAAGATATAAGGTAAGCCTGGGATCGCAAGCTCATTCCTAAAGTAGGACCTTGAGCTGAATTTGCAAGTCATTATACGTGAACTTCAGTGGGATGATGAAATTATACAGCAATAATGAAACAGTAAAGGGGGGAGAAATCAAAGTAAAACAAAGTAGAGAAAAAATATATCAATATGAAACTAAATGTAAATAAAAGTAGAATACTAACAAATAAATACAAAAGAATAAACACACAGGTTAGAAGAAATACAGTTTAGGTTGCTAGCAGGGGGGGTACAGGTTTTTCAGATCATAATACACCAATAAAGCATAGTGTATACTATATATACATAGATCTAGAATTTACTATATATACATAGATCTAGAATCTAAAACATCTTATATTCATTTAAAATTACTAAATTAGTGCAATAGGTTCTGGTAAGAATTTTTTTAAATTTATGATATTTAAGGCCTTCTGAAGTGATATTTTAGATATGGGATAGGGAAATTATTATAAACCAGTTTAATATACAAGGCTTTGATGTTAGATATACAAGAAAGTAATCCTGATGCATTGGGATAGAATGATATTGGCACGTACAGATTTATATTGGATAACCAGTGTGTGTGTGTGTGTAAGGCTGACTATATTGAAAGTAAATGCATCTATTTTGCTTTAGCCATTTAGATCTTTAGTATTGAGAAATTTCTATTTTTAAATCCAAGTAATTAGCCATGTTATCTGAGGTGTAAGTTTTTTCCAGGGTAAGCTCTTCGGCTGCCGAAATCTTGAATGAAATGTGGACAGTTAAGGACACATACACCATTCACGTATCTGAAGAGTCACTGGAAATGTTATTTCAGATAAATATAGGTATAGGTTTGCAATTATTCATGATTCAGAACTTCCCATAGGGGTGCTTTTCTCTTGTAGGTATAATGAAGTTCCATCGTATAAGCAGTTGTTAAAAATACATAGGTTAAGTAGTGTAGCCCAGTAAGTTAAATCAAGATTGACCTTTTTTTTTTTTTTTTTTTGTGCTCCATATATATGTTAAGAACAACTTTTAAAGTCAAATGTTTGTATCTGTGTTATATTGTAATTTTTTATAGTATTAATAATATGCAAGTTGTTGTATATGATGTTACTTTTATTTATGTTTAGTATTTATTTTAGTAATTTTTTTTATGTAGTACTGCTGAAGCTCCAGAGCTTCGGCATAACGATCTCCACACAAGGTTATAAATATGAATGCAATAGGTGATTTATGAAATTTTGGAACAGAGTAGATAAATGGAAATTTTTAGTTATTATAGTTTAATTCTTTTATGTAATGCTATTAGATTTTTTGGTTATTACATTAGTGGAGGATGTTATGTATTTTATGCATGTTACTAGAGTGTAGTTAGTTCTTAATAATATCTATTTAATAGGCTTTACATATAACCTTGTAATTACAACATGGCTTTGTCATCTGGTCTAATAACAAAATTATGATGTATTTCTTTGAGTTGATTATGTATTAATTTAATGTTATGTTGTTTATTATTATATTAATAACACTCTTATACCATGTGAAATTAATAATATAGTTTACTAGGCTGTTCGTCTACATTACTATACACTGAGTGGACAGAAATCATGGGATACCTAGCAACAGGTAGGCCCACCTTTTGCCCAGATAAAGGCAGTCACACGGCAAGGCATTGAATCCGATAGTTCACGAAAGTGCTCCACAGGTATTTCCATCCATATTTGCTGCACCGCCATCCATAATTCCATAGCATCCTGTGTGGAGGATCCAAAGCTCATATGGACCTTTCCACAGCATTCCAAATATGCTCCACAGGGTCCAGGTCCGTGAAAGGGGAGGTCATTCCATGGTAGTAAAATTTGTGGAATGCGCTTCGAACCATGTTCTAGTCACCACTGCTCTGTGCAGAGGCGCACTGTACTGATGGAAGGAATTCATTGCCCTGTAGGTGCATGATGACCATGAAGGGATGCAGATGGTCTGCAAGGATAGGACACATAACCTGGACCATTCAGGGATGCATCTAGATGGGGTCCCAACGTGTGGCAGTTGAACACACCCCAGACTGTTTGACATGACAGTGTATAGCTTTGTGCGGTTTCTGCCAGATACGCACCCTCCTGTCCACCTGAAATAACTGGAAACGTCACTCATCGGACAAGGGAGACTTGTCTCCAATCATCCAAGGTCCAGTGTCAATGTTCTTTCACCAAGTTGAAGTGTAGAGTCCTATGTTGTGGTGTTAGCAATGGGATTCTGGTGGGTCGGCAGCTCCCATAACCTACTGCGGCTAATGACAGCCTGATGGTCTTGATGGAGACGTTTCTGGCACCTCCTTTATGAAGTTGGAGGTGATTTGTGCCAATGTCACTCTCCGGTTGGCTGAAACAATGTGAAACAGATGTTGACAGCCACATTCATCCACCACCTTTCTCCACCCACAGTACTGTCCACTATGAGATGTTATTCCAGAAATGATGTACAAATATTCCCGATACATTCTTGATACTGTCAAACGGATAGTGCAATTTCTGTACCACCTCCCTGTACCACCACCACCACCATGCATCAGGAACCCACTATTATCCCTCTTTCAAAGTCGGTTAACTCACGATGTTTATCCATACTGACATTGATTTACCGTCTACTTGACTGCAGTGAACCATATACCTGCCAAGTGGTGGGTTGGTCCACTAGTAAGAGGGGGGTGACAGCTTCACATTTCCCAAGAACCAGGTATCCCATGAATTCTGTCCTTTCTGTGTACACTAAAGTGATGTTTCAGATATCTTACTGATACCTGTCATCAGACCATTCTGTTGGGGAAACAGAAAATAGAAAAGGTTACAAATATTGAATATTTTAGAATATTAGAGTTACAATTACCAATAATACTATTACAATTACAAAATAATTACAATTACAACTATTAATATTACAATTACAATTGTAAACATTAAGTTTTTTGATTGCTGTTACAATAGAAAACAGGAAATCTAAGGTAAATACAAAGAGATAAATTTCTTACCTGCTGACAGACTCCTCTCCCTGATGCTCCCAGAAACCCAATGTACATACGGGCAAGAGGCACTGCCAGCAGTTAATTCATAGGTGAGTGATTAACTGCATTAGCCAGTAAGATAATAAGTTTTTATCCTAGTTCCAGGGTTCTTGCATAGTGGAAGGCTGGGGTGACCTTTTCTCCCATACTCTGAACATCAGGGTTGGTATGCAGGCTTGTTCAGGATCTTACTGATACCCATCATCAGACCATGCTACTAGTTCAGGTGGACTTTTTTTTTTTTTTTTTTAAGGAGCATTAAGAACTAAGGCCATATTGCTCCGGGGATTTGCAGTGGTCATTTCCTGACCTTTCCGCATCCTCCGTATTTGGTGGTGACAGGCTCGAACACTGGTCTAATCAAGAAGCGTGTACTACGCACTGCTGCTCCTTCCCACCTGGCTATGGAGGCGCTTCAGGTGGACTGGAGGGAGTTATATCTGGTATATTTTCTTTTCCTGAATTCGCTGTTTCCTATTGCTTGGTGAGGTTCCAAACATTTTTCGAAGAAGTTGCAAATGAGACAGACTGTGGTTGGTCTGTATCTAGATCCAATATAGTTAGGGAAGGATGCCATGTGGTTGTTTTCCATTAAGGTTATTATTATATTAATAACATTCTTATACCATGTGAAATTAATAATATAGTTTATTATGAAATTAATAATATAGTTTATTACTATACATTAAGCAAACAGCCTAATAAACTATATTATTAATTTCAAGTGGTATAAGAGTGGTATTAATATAATAATAACATTAATGGATAAAAAAAAACAGCGTCCTTTCCTAACTTTATTGTTATGTTGTTTGTCATGTCTATTTTGCAAATTTCCATATTTGTTTAGTATTAGCATTAGCATTAGTAGAGGCATTTGATGCAAGAAAGCAAGCTTATGCAGCATCAGCCAAAAAAAAAAAAAAAAAAAAAACCACTTCCACTTCACCCCTCCGTTCGTTCAAAATACCTGTCCAGCTGAGCCTTAAACTTATTTAGGCTATCAACCTCCACCACAAGGGATGGAAGTCTGTTCCACCAACCAACCACCCGCTGGCTAAAGGCAAATTTCCGCACGTCTATCCTACATATGTCTTTCCTCAATTTGAATTTATGCCCTCTCAGGTGATTATTCTGAGCTAGAGGAAGAATCCCATCAGCATTGAGCATGCTTAAACCATTCAAGGCTTTATACACCTCTATCAGATCACCTCGCTGGTGCCTAGTCTCCAGACACTGTAATTTGCAAAACTTAAGCCTTTCTTCGTAAGAGCACCCCTTTGTTCCATTCACTAATCTTGTTGCCCTTCTCTGTACTCGTTCCAGCAGCTCTACATCCTTCTTGAAATGAGGCCTCCAGACCTGTATACAGTACTCTAGGTGTGGCCTGACCATTGCCTTATACAATGGAATAATCACCTCCTTATCCCTGCTAGAAAAATTCCTGTATATCATTGACAAGACACCATGAGCTACTCTTGCAGCCTGTCTGCACTACTCAGAAAACTTCATATCTGTCTGCACAATTATCCCCAGGTCCTTTTCATTCGCTACCACTGTCAGTGTAGTACCACAGAGTTGATACGTTGCTCTGGGGTTGCTGTTTCCCATGTGTAGTACTTTACATTTGTCAATGTTAAACTTGATTTGCCACCTCTCAGCCCATCTGCTCAACCTTTCCAGATCCTGTTGCAGAAGCATAGTGTCAGTAGTGTCCTTGACAACCCTGCCAACCTTTGTATCGTCTGCAAACTTGGACATTAATCCCGATATACCATCATCAATATCATTTATAAATACAGAAAACAATAATGGACCCAACACTGAGCCCTGAGGGACTCCACTAATAACATTAGTCCACGATGAGCAGTGTCCATTGATTACCACTCTCTGTCTTCTCCCCCTCAACCACCCCTTTATCCATAGCAGCAATTTGCCTCCAATGTCACACTGCTCCAATTTGTGTAGCAGTCTTCCATGTGCAACAGTATCAAAAGCCTTTCTAAGATCCAAGTATATAATATCAAAGTTATTCCCTGCATCCAGTTCTTTTGTGACTGCATCATAGTATCCAATCAAGTTGGTCAGGCAAGACTTCCCCTTAACAAAACCATGCTGTATCTGAGCTATAACTGAAGTCTTGTCTAAATGATCCTGCAGTGCGTCTTTAACCAGTGCCTCCATTAATTTTCCTGGAACAGAAGTCAAGCTCACAGGTCTATAATTACTTGTGTCAGCCTTTGATCCTCCTTTGTGAATTGGGGTCACATTTGCACATTTCCAGTCTATGGGTACCTCCCCTGAGTCCAAGGAAGCTCTCATAATTATGGCTAAGGGTTTGCTTACTTCCTTTGCTGCCTCCTTTAATATAACTGGATAGATCCCATCCACCCCGGGTGCCTTTCTTGTGTTTATCTTCAACAGTTTCTCCTCCACTTTACTCCCAGTTATTTCAAGATTCTGTAACTTACTGCTAGAGTTGAATACACCTCTGGCATTCCCCTCGCTGAATAACTCCTCATGTGTGAATGTCGATGCAAAATATTCATTTAGTTTGTTAGCCACCTGAGCAGGATCATCAACACTTGACCCATCAATATCAAGTGGACCAATCTGATTCATCCCTTTCCTTCTAGAGTTTACATAAGTAAAGAACTCTTTGCTGTTTTTCTTTGCATCCCTTGCCAAGGATTTCTCGTAATCTGCCTTCGCCTGCCTAACCTCCTTTGTAACTTGGTTGCATATCAACTTGTATCTATCATAGGCTTCTGTGTCATGTGTTAATTTGTAAGTATCCCATGCATTTTTCTTCTCTGCCATATGCCTCATTAGTTCATCTGACATCCATTTTGGCCTAAACCTTGAACAATATTTCTTAGTTGGTATGTAAAGCCTAGTAGCTTCCAAGATAAGTTCTTTGAATGCTTCCCATTTTGAATTTGCTGTTGGTAACATCATCAGTTGGTCCCACTGTATAGAATTTAAATACTGTCTCAGTCCATCGTAGTCGCCTTTACGGAAGCAATAACCCTTCCCTTTACCCCTAATGGTAGTTACCTCTTTGAGTAAATCCCACTTCAGCACACTGTGATCACTGCCACCTAGTGGTTCATTTATCTGCAGATTCTTAATGCATGAAGAATCACTGCTGATAATCAAATCAAGAGTATTACTCCCTCTAGTTGCCTCCCGAACATGCTGATGTAGAAAACAATCATCCAATAAATCCACAAAAGCCCTGCTAGTGTGTGAGTATCCAGCCCCCAAATTCCAGTCAATATCTGGGAAATTAAAATCTCCCATTAAAAGACACTCTGATTTACTGGCCCACTCTATTTCCCTGTACAGTTCCTTATTATACTCATCAGAGTCATTAGGCCTATAGCACACTCCTACTCTCAATTTTGATCTCCCAATGTTTATGTCACACCAAACTGACTCCACACTGCACTGTCCAGCGATGTCGACTGGCTTCACTTCCTTGGTTTTTATGTGTTTCTTAACTAATAGCATAACACCTCCCCCCTTCCTATCCTGTCTATCCTTTCTGTAGACGTTGTACTCCCCAAATTGCAGTTCCGCATCCCTTATATCTGTGTGACACCACGTCTCTGATATCCCAACAATATCTGCCTTCGATGTTTTGAGCAATACCTCAAATTCATCAAATTTATTTACTAAATATAGTGTAGTAATAATATATATTACTACATTTACTAATAATTACTAATAATAATATAGTGTAGTAAATATAGTAATTTATTTACTAAATTACTTTAATATAGTGTATAGCCACTATATTAAGTATAGCCACCTATGGTATGCCCCTACAGGAATATTGTCCTCTTACAAATAAAATATTCCTGCAGAGGTATACCAAAGGCAGCTGTACACAATATTAAACATAACCAGTAACAAATATTGCTATTTACAAAATAGACATGACAAACAAAATAACATTAAATTAATAAATAAGCAACTCAAAGAAATACACCATAACTTTGTTATTACACCGATTGACAAAGCCGTGTGTAATTACTTGGTTATATGTAAAGCCCATTATACAGATATTATTAAGAACTAACTACACTCTAGTAACATGTATAAATACATAACATCATCCACTAATGTAATTACCAAAAATTTAATAGCATTACATAAAAAATTAAACTAAAAGTTAAAATTTCCATTTATCTACTGTATTTCCAAATTTCATAAATCACCTACTGCATTCAGATTTATAACCTCATATGCATATTGTTATGGTGAAGCCCCCAGTACAATTTAAGAAAAATTACTAAAATTAATACTAAATAACATAAATAAAAGTAACATCATATACAACAACTCTAAAAAATATAACACAGATACAAACATTTGACTTTAAAAGGCTATTCCCCAGTATTGATCTTAACAGATTATAGATAGAATACTAAAAAGCTATCATCCTTAACTTAACTTATTGGAACACACTACTTAACCTCCGTATTTTTAACAACTAATTAGGAGCTCACATCTGGTGAGTATGGGCTTGGCACACCCAGGGTCTTGATCTTGGTGATTCCCTTCTACTTCTCTCTCTCTCTCTCTCTCTCTCTCTCTCTCTCTCTCTCTCTCTCTCTCTCTCTCTCTCTCTCTCTCTCTCTCTCCTTCCCTCTCTTCCCCTCCCCACCCCATTGTAAAAAAAAATAAATTTGGCTCGTGCAGGCAGCAAAAGCCTGAGGCTTCCTTGCACCATAGGGCTAACAGTAATAATAATAATAATAATAAAATAATAATACCTACAAGAGAAAGGCACCTGTACGGGAAGTCATGCATTGTGAATAATAGCAAACCTATACCTATATTTAGCTGAAAAAACATTTCATGATGACTTATTACTGTTCAGGTAGGTAAATGATGTATGTGTCTTAACTGTCCACATTTCATTCAAGATTTCAGTAGCCTATATCCAGAAGAGCTTACCCTGGAAAAAATTTACACCTCAGATAACATGGCTAATTACTTGGATTTAAAAATAGAAATCTCTCAATGCAAATGGTCTAAATGTCTAAAGCAAAAGAGAAGCATTTACTTTCAATATAGTCATCCTTACACACCGGTCATCCACTATAACTAAATCTGTACATGCCGATATTATCATATCATTCTATTCCAATGTATCAGGATTGCTTCTATCTCCATTAAAAGTTCTACCTGTATAACTAACATCAAAGCCTTGTATAATAAACTGGTTTATAATAATGTCCCTATCCCATATCTAAAATATCACTTCAGAAGGTCCATAAATATCATAAATTTCAAAAAACTCCTACCAGAACCTATTGCATTAATTTAGTAATTTTAAATGAAAATAATGGGTTTTAGATTTAGAACAAATCCTAGATCTATGTTTATAATGTATATAGTATACACTGTTTTTTCTTGGTGTATTAAGGTCTGAAAAACTTATACACACTGGCTCTGGCTAACAACCTATAGTGTATTTCTTATAATTTTTTTATTTTTCTGTAGCAGAGTGGTCAGGAGCGGGAGTGCAGTAGCACACGCTCTTTGAGTAGATCGGGGTTCAAGCCCCTGATTGCTAAATATGGTCGATCTGCCAACCTGCACTGGACCAGTGTGGTAGATTATGGCCCATGTCCCTCAGCATGAATTGTTGAGGAGGCTTCCATCCTACAGTGGGTTGATAATGGCTGCAGTTATACCTTATTTTTTTTTTTTATTCCACTTTTCTTTACATTTTCTCTCATATCGCTATATTTATTCCACATTGTGCTGTATTCGATTTCACCTTTTTTTTTTTTCCCCCTCCACGCTTTTCTGTGTCATTATGGCTGTATATAGACATCACCCCACTTAGGTTCCTGCGTAATGACTTGCAAATTCAGCTCACGGTCCTATCATATGAATAGGCTTGCAATTCCAGGCTTACCCAAGCTTTACCTTATATCTTGCATCAAACTTTCAACTATCCTATACTTTTCATTCTTATTTCTTCAAAATATTTAGTGCAACCTGAGCATGGAGGAGAAACTACTTTATACTTTTTTCCTTCACCTTCATGAAGTTCAGGTACTGTCATTCCTACACCATTAGCCAATTGCACCACCTCACTATCACCACGTTTCATTATGCCTGAACCTAATATATAACTTATTGGCTAATTTCATGCATATAAACACACATTTTCCTATGTCCAACACACAGGGGTGTGTTGGACATAGGAAACATAGGCCACTTCCTAATTCTCACTAGAGGGCTACACATTATACACAACTCCATTTCTTTTTTGGCTGCAGTAAGGTCCAAATATAGTTACTATGATTGGAAATTAGCATTAGAAGAGGCATATGCTGCAAGAAAAAAAACATATACAGCATCAGACAAAAAAAAAAAAAAAAAACCTTCCCATTTCACCTATCCAAACTGCTCCAAAAGTTTGTCCAGTTCTTCCTTGAATTTATTTATGCTATCAACTTCAACAACAACAGATGGAAGTTTGTTCCAGCAATCAACTTTAGCCCACTGGCTAAAGGCAAATTTCCACACATCTATTCTACAACTGTCTTTCCTCAATTTGAATTTATGTCCCCTCAGGTTCGTAATCTGAGCAAGAAGAAGAATCATATTAGCATTGAGCCTGCTCAAAACATTCAAGGCCTTATACACCTCAATCAGATCACCTTGCAGCTGCCTAGTCTCTAGGTGCTACAATATGCAGAACTTAAGTCTTTCTTGGTAAGAGCATCCCCTTTGTGCAGACTTAGATGGTAAGTCTGCTTATACCACATGCTTTATTTTTGCTTTAGTTTTTAACCTTATATCTTTTGTTCTCTGTAAGGTTAGATGATTAATGTGTACTATGCATTACATAAATTTTAAATTTCTTAATTTTTATTATATTTTATATAATCCTAAATTCTATTATTTGTTATATAACCTCAAAATTGATTTTGCCATAGTGCATATTGATCTCTACAGAAACAGAGAACCGACTCATGCTTGCGTATTTCTTTTTCCCAATTTCAATATGGGTGGTTGACCCAGAAGAAGTCACCTAAATTGTAGGTACAGAGCAATGAGTTTTTGTATATTATCTTTTGTGCCTGTGTAACATACTTTACTTTCGCATTTACCTAGATATCTCTTCTGAAATACTCTTCTCCATAAACTAATATATATATATATTTAACAAATAATACTGTGTATATATATAAAAGACATATAATATTGATAAAAATAAGAAGTAATGAAATTTCTGAGAGTGTTAGAAAACAAGAAGAGGTATTAAAAAATTAAATAATTAAAAATATATTAAACTGGGTTATGGATCCAGGGTACTACTAGTAAAAGCAGAAAAAACCGGCAACCACAATAAAATATAAAAGACCTGGGAGTAATTGTGCAGGCAGATATGAAGTTTTCTGAGCAATGCAGACAGGCTGCCAGGGCAGGTCATGGGGTTTTGTCAATGATATATAGGAATTTTGCTAGCAGGGAAAAGGAGGTGATTATCCCTCTGTATAAGGCAATGGTCAGGCCACGCCTTGAGTACTGCGTACAGGTCTGGAGGCCTCATTTTAGGAAGGATGTAGATTTACTTGAGCGTGTACAGAGAAGGGCAACAAGATTGGTGAGGGGAATGAAGGGATCCTCTTATCAAGAGAGGCTTAAGTTCTGCAAATTGCAGTGGCTGGAGACTAGGCACCTGTGCGGTGATCTGATTGAGGTGTATAAGGCCTTGAATGGGTTCAGCATGCTGAATTCTGATGGGATCCTCATTTTAGGAAGGATGTAGATTTACTTGAGCGTGTACAGAGAAGGGCAACAAGATTGGTGAGGGGAATGAAGGGATCCTCGTATCAAGAGAGGCTTAAGTTCTGCAAATTGCAGTGGCTGGAGACTAGGCACCTGTGCGGTGATCTGATTGAGGTGTATAAGGCCTTGAATGGGTTCAGCATGCTGAATTCTGATGGGATCCTTCTACTTGTTCAGATTACGAACCTAAGGGGGCATAAATTCAAATTACGAAAGGACAGATGTAGAATAGATGTGCAGAAATTTGCCTTTAGCCAGCGGGTGGTTAATTGCTGGAACAAACTTCCATCTTTTGTTGTGGAAGTTGATAGGCTGAATAAATTTAAGGAGGAACTGGACAGGCATTTGGAGGGAATGGCGTGATTTTTTTTTTTTTTTTGGCTGATGCTGCATAAGCTCATACATTTGCTTTCTTGCATCACATGCCACTACTACTACTACTACTACTATAGATGAATACATTATTATCAGTGTATTAGGTGGAGGTGCTGAACTGTCAGTTGTTGTTGTTATTCAATTTAACGACACAAGGGCTACTAAGGCCAAATTGTGTCTGTTCATCGTTAATTTACAAGAATATTGTGAGAGAGGTTAAATTATATGCTTCTGTACAAGCCAATATGTTTTAGATATAATAAACGTTCTGCAATATTCGCTTCATTTTCTAAGAAATTAGATAAATCAGGTGATATATTCAATGTGGAGAGTGACTGAAAAGTGTCTGACCGGATGGTTGAATGTAAGGGACAATCTACCAGAAAATGACGGACAGTAAATTGCGTCTGACAGGATGAGCACTGTGGTGGGTTTTCTCCCAATAATAGAAAGAGATGAGTATCATGAATGTGTCCAATTCTGAGTCATACCAGTACCACTTCCTCTCATCTGTTTCGTCGGACGCCAGACAGCCACAGCTTTGGATCTTCTTTTATCTGGTAGAGTTTATTGTTGGTGTCACTTTTCCAGGTCTGTGACCATTTATGGTAGCACGCTTTGCATATGACAGACTTATAGTCAGAGTGAGGAACCTGAGGATGTTGTGAGAGAGCAGGTTGAGGATGTTTAATGGCAAAGTCGGCACTTTCATTTCCCAGAATGCCTGAGTGGCCAGGGATCCAGCAAAAACTGATTGACTGATTAGACATACTGAAAGAAAATAGCTGGGAATGAATCTGTTTCAAAGTAGGATGAGAAGAGAAATTCTTCCTTATGGCAGAGACAGCACTCAGGGAGTCTGTGTAAATTATGACAGATGAGATGGAAAGCTCAATGAGATGGAAAGCTCTTACTAAGCGCTAACTTAATGGCATACAATTCAGCTGTGAAGACGTTGCAAGCTAGCGGTAGTGTGGATGAAATTGTAAATAATGGAAAAACTGCTGCAGCACCTACCATACTGTCAGTTTTTGAACCATCTGTATAAATTTTACAGGCATGGATATTCATAGTAGCATGAGCTGAATGTAACTGTCTGATATTGCAGAAAGGTGTCTGATATTGCAGGCAGGTATCATATTTTTCACCCAATGGAGGAAATGTACATCTTGAGAGACAGACACATAGGTGCAGTTGTGTCTTGAAAAATTCATTTAATTTGACATTCCAACCGTGAACAAGCTCTTTGATCCTGAGCAAGGCAGGTCTATTTCATTTGGCTTGCTCTCATAGAAGGCTTCCCAACGAGTATTATAAAGATACTCCCAACTTGGGTGCGATGGTAGACTCCGGATCTTAGCAGCATATGAAGCAGTAGCGTTTTTCTATGCAGGTGTAATGGGGGATCATGCACTTCAATATAAAGACTTTGGATCGGAGAACTCCTAAAAGCTCCTAGTGCAGTCCTCAGAGCACTGTGATGGATCACATTTAACCGTTTTAAAGTAGTGTTCCGGGCAGAGTCATACAATGGACAACATAATCTAGCCGTGAACAGATTAAACTTCTATAAAGATGCAGTAAAGTGTCTGATGTTTAGCTCCCCATGACACTGATGAAACCGATCGAAGTATATTCAAATGCTTCATGCAAGAAGTTCTCAAATAAGTGATATGTGCTTGGAAATTTAGTTTGCTGTCTAATGTTATTTCAAGAAATTTAACGGTATCAACAAGCGGGATTGGAGTATTGTTTATTTGAAGTTCAGGTTTGGGATGGAGAGCTCGCTTCTTGCAAAAGTGAGTGACAGTGCATTTTTTTTCTGAGAGTCTGTAACCATTCCGTGAAGTCCAGGATTCTATTTTGGTTATGGCAAGTTGTAGCTGCCGTTCAATGGTATTCATACTTTGAGATTGACATGAAATGGTATGATCATCTGCATACATATAAGTTTGAACAGTTTTTGGGATATCTTGTGTCATGCTGCTAACTTAGATTGAAAACAGTGTTGGACTAAGTATTGATCCCTGCGGGACTCCCTCTTCCTGAATGTGAGAGGTAGAGAGTACGTTTTTTATATTGGACCTGAAAAGAACGTAATTGCAGGAAATTTTGAATTATTTCTAGAAAATGGCCCTGAAGCCCCAGATGATAAAAGTCCCTAATAATACCATGACGCCATGTAGTATCAAATGCCTTTTCAAGATCTAAATTGACCACGATTATGGTGTCCAGTGTCTAGATTTTGTTTCATGTCAAAGGCATTGCAGATATGAGATTCAGCTTTGATAAGCATGTCCAGCGTTGATCTATTCTTCCGATTGTTTGTTTGTTTGTTTTAGAGTTTTATGGCGCATTAGGATCTAAGGCTATAATGCGCCAAGTCAAAAGGATGTAGAATATAATTTTATTTGTATATTATTGTAAAAGAATATACAATATAAAACGTTCATATAACATAAAACAATAAAAATATTCTAAATAGAATTATTTAGATTAATAAGTTGTAAAAACCTAAAAATAGCTGACATGTTGTCATTGTCCGATAAAATCTGTCTGAGTGTATAAGGTTCAGACAGATGGCTAAAACATAAACAGTGGTCATTATAAAAGGACGGATATTCAATTAAAATATGTTTACCATTTTAACGGACTGTTAAAATGGTGTCAATTTCTACACATAGGACGATCGTCTGCCCTCAGCAGATAGCAATGTGTCAAGTGACAATGTCCTATGCAGAGCCGAGATAGAACAACTTCCTCTTTTCGGTTCCTGCGCAGACTAGACTGCCAATGTTCAATTACAGGCTTAATCTCATATAACTTGTTTGTAGTCTGTCCATGCCATTGGGATACCAGTTTCTTTCGAATTACTGGCCTGTAGTCTGTATAGGGGACTAACTGGCAAAAGTTAAATAGGTTTGCTGATTTGGCTGCAGTGTCTGCCAAATCATTTCCTGAGATCCCAATGTGGCCTGGGATCCGGTAGAAACGAACATCAAATTTCAATTGTGCAAGGAAGCTATTCTTCCGAAAGCCATACTGTTGTTCTGGAAGGAAATTCTCTGACTCCAGGATGTAAGTGAGTCTAGTATTAATTATCCTTTCGAAAATATTTCCTATGCAGCTCGTAAGAGATATTGTCCTGTAATTTTCAACATAAGAAGGATCTTTTCCTGGTTTTGGTAAGGCGATAACGAACGAATGGAGCCAGGAAGAAGGAAAGGCATTTTCGGAGAAGATCCGATTATAAAAAATGAATAGGGTTCTCAAGTCTTCTCCAAGTGAATGCTTTAGAAGAATGTAATAAACTCCATCTGGACCTGCAGCTCTATTGGAAGATCTGTTTAATGATTCTTGAAGTTCTATTAATGTAAACGGTTGGTTGTACGGGAATGAACGGCATGTGAAGAAGTTGATTTTATACCATTCTGCACCTGCTTTGATATTCTGGAAGGTGGACGCATAGGTTGCAGAAGCTGAGATTTTTGCAATGATTCTGCTAATGCATTTGCAACTTCTTCAGGAGTAGAAATGTCTTTCCCTTTCCAATGAAGTATCGGAGAGGGCAGCCGAGCAAATTTGCCATTTAATGCCTGTATTCTTTTCCAGATGACCGGTGTATCCTGGCGCCTCCGTAGCCAGGTGGGAAGGAGCAGCAGTGCGAAGCACACACTTCTTGATTAGACCGGGGTTCGAGCCCGTCACCACCAAATTCGGAGGATGCAGGAAGGTCACGGAATGACCACTGCATATCCCGGAGCAATATGGCCTTAGTTGCTAATGCTCCTTAAAAATCAAAATAACAAAATAACAACAACCAACCCGTGTATCCATGTCTTTGGTGATGGTTGAGGCAAAAGAAATCCATGGATCCCATTCGCTTTTAGCCTTTTAAAAGTAATTAGGTTATAGTGGTGGGATACTTGCGGAAATTATTCCATGCACGGTTTTTTCCCTGTTTGGCAATTAAACAATCTGTATTCCACCAGTAATTTCTGTGTTTTCGATATGGCATGGATTTTGGAATGGAGGCTTTAGCTGCAGTCAGAATCTGATTGGTTATGCAAGTGTTTACGTCATCAATATGTTGTTTTTGAACATAAAATCTGTCTAAGAGTATTTGGGCAGAATAGCCACCACAGTTTGCCTTTTTAAACTGCCAAATGGATTGTTGATCAGGATTTGGAGTTACCCGTTTGTAGCAAGCAAATAATTGGAAAGTGATCACTGTAAAAGGGATTGGTTAATAGCGACCATGTCATGATTGGAAATATGGATGGTGACAAGTCTATTGCAGAAACAGATCCGGTTGCTAAGTGGATGTAGGTAGGAGATCCAGAATTTAATAAATTAAGATCATTATTATGCATGAATTCCTTCATCAATTTGCCCCTTCTATCCATTGTGGCAGATCCCCACAATGGATGGTGTCCATTAAAGTCACCAAAAAGAGAAATGGGAGTTGTGCAATGAGGTTGTCAAGTTCTGAAAGCAGAAGTGGTGCAGATGGCGGAATATAAATGGAAACAATGGTAAATGATGTGCCAATTGCAATGCGAGCTGCCACAGCTTCTAGGGTAGTTCTCAACTGGATCAGCGTGGATGGTATGCTAGCGTTAACAAGAATAGCAACTCCTCCACGAGCAGGTGATTCTGAGTTCCTATCTCGTCTGTAAATGGTATAACTTGAAAAATTTGGCAAAACTCGGGGTGACAAGAATGTTTCCTGTAAGCATACACCTATGGGATTGAATTGAGCTATTAAATCTCTTAAGTCATCAGAATGACTGCTTAGTCCTCTGCAATTGCACTGTATGATGTTATGCATTATTTACGTTTACCTGAGGATGGTTCATCTGACTGTTTTTTGTACACGGGGCATTTTTTCTGGTCCTTTTTTGAGAATGTGGGGGTTATGGAGTTCTAGAATGGGCTCTTCATTATCTAGCAGCTCATCTACATCCATACTTTTGGTGGGAGATTTCATTCTTTTAGAGACTGATTCAGATTTTAATTGTTCTTTTTCAACTGGGACTGATCGGGTATGAGTAGGAATGCTGATTGGAGTATTTGTGGCTTTGCTAGTTTCTTTTTGGAGGATTATGAGGATTATCTTTTTTAGAGGTTAAAAGTGTAGATTTAAGCCAATTCGCTAGAGAGGTGTTAGGTGGAACTGATACATCCGTTTGAGGTGCAGCAGAAACAAAGTTTCGAGTGAAATCTGCATAAGAACGACCACTAGGCATGGTCGACATAACTTGTCTACGTGCCTCAGGAAACGTGACTTTATTTTCGATTTTGTATTTTCTTTCCTGTTATCCGTAGCTCACGAGTTTTGGAAAAGGCTGGATGGCTTCCTTTGCAGTTTGGACAAACAGGGATTTTGACTGAACAATCTGCTTGGGTGTGATCTTTAGAGCCGCAAATGGGAAATATGGCTTCCCCTCGACAAGCCTGCTGGGAATGACTGTATTTCTGACATTTAAAGCAAGGAACAGGATTCAGGATGTAATGGTCAAATCCGAAAGTTTAAATAACCACCTTTAAAAGAGGATGGTAAGCCTGGAGTGCTAAATGTCAGAATGATGGATCTTGTTGGAGTAAGTATTCCATCTTTTTTCGTCATGATCCATTTTACATTTATTTCATCCTGACTGCTGAGTTCTTGGAGTAGTTCTTCTTCGGAGACTGTAATTAGGTCCCACTCGCTGATGACACCTTTTGATGAATTTAGTGTTTTGTGGGGAGTAACTGATACTGTCAACCCACCAAATGTTGTTTTTAACAGTCGCTCAGAATGTTTTGAGGTGGCTGTTTCTATCAGAAGGTATCTGGATTGCAGTCTTTTAACCATTTTGGTGATCCATCAATAGACTCGAAGATTTTTTGAATTACGAATGGTGATAACTTACCCACAGGTTGGGTGGATAGGGAATGACTCACCAGGAAGTTGAGACAATCGTCATGACATTCTGCTTCTCCTCATAGTCTTTTAGGTTGACTTGAGTCATGGTCAGTGTTAGAAGCTTCTTCTCTTGAGCTCAAAGGATCTGAGTTTGGATAATGATTTTTATCCATGATGGCTCCTTTTGGACCTGGGGGTTTGCCTTTACCACCCAGATTACCGGCCCTGCCACGGGGAGGCAGGAGCAGTGCCGCTTGGTGGTCAAGCGTAGAGTTAGTTATTAAGTTAATACGGCTAGCTAAATTAAAGTAAAAGGTATTTGCCTTCTTCTGGGCTCTCTTCTTAGTGCTTTTAAGTAAGTAGAGCTACTTAACAGAAAATTTTAATACTACAAGGAAAATTCTGTCGCTGGGAGGAAAAATGCTTTATAAACATGCAAGAATCGCTTGGCCACAGAAACGCTTGGCACCTGGGGCCCTGTCAGGTAGTAATTACCATGGAAAAACTGAGAACACAAATTGATTTTCTTATTTGCCTTCTTTTGGATTTCATTAATTTTTGTTTCTACAGGATTCTATCAGCATTATTTTAGCTTTACTTTATTTATTCTTATTATTTTATATATTCTTTAATTTTAATCCTTCCTTTTGGTCGCTGTCGGGTTGGCTATGATGTAAATGTACGCATTACATCATAACAGAAACAGACCAGGCTTACTGCAGTGGCTCCTATGATTTTTGCTGCCGATCTCCATGATGAAGTAGTTCAAGTCATAGGACCCACAGCTTTAGGTACTATCATTTATTTTTATGTTAAACTTTAATTTTATTTTATTTCAGGTATTCTGTTTTTACCATGCACGTGTTCTCAATTTTTCCATGATAATTACACCTGACAGTTCAGCACCTCCACCTAATACACTGATAATAATATATTCATCTATAAAACACACACACCACGGATATCATCATCTCCAGCTACTGCAGGATTAAGGCCTCCTTAATATGTTTACAGCAACTGCAGTCTTATGCTTTCTGTTGCCATTGTACACTAGCAAATTTTGCGATTTCATCAATCCACCTCATCTTTTATCTTTTTCTTGGGCATTTACAGTCAAGTCACGCCCATTCCAAAATTCGTTTGGACTATCTATCATTAGTTTTTCTTGATATGTGTCCTGCTCATTTCCATTTTAAGTGCCTTTTCTTTCAATGATATCACAGACCGTGGTTTGTTGGCAAATCCATGTCTTTTTTTTTTTTTTTTTTTTGTTTCTTTTGGTTATGTTTAAAATTCACTTATTTGTACTTCTCAATATGACCCTCACTCTTTGTAAAGCTTTGGCTTTCAATATCCATGTTTCACAACCATATGTTAGGACAGAGAGGATACACTGATCAAAATCTTTTTGTTTGAGACAGGGTGGCAAGTTTGTCTTAAAGACTGCATTAAGCTTTCCAAATTCTTGCCATTCTAATTTTATGTGCTGTTCAATTTCCATCATGATGTTTTGATCTGTTGTAATTTCTTGTCCAAGGTAAATAAACATACCGTTCCACTTCTAGTTCTTGTCCATTAGATGATTTTCTTTGGTCTGGTAAATTTGTTGAACATAACCTGCGTTTTCTTGATATTCACTTCAAATCCTTTCTTCTTGCTTTTATTATATAGTTCTTCAATGTTTTGCTGCAATTCTTTTGGATCTTTGGATCTGCAAATTGTAAGTAATTCAGGTAATCTCCAATTATCTTGAGTGCATTATTATCCTAGTTTATCTTGCAAAAAATATCATCTTAACAGGCAGAAATGATTTTGGGGAGATTGTGTCTCCTTGTCATATGACTTTTCTACGTTGATCTGAACTTCATTGTTGATCCATAGAGATACAGTCAAACTTTCATATATTGATTGGAGAATATTGATTTAAGCTCTGTCTAAACCATGGTTGATTATTGCTTGTTTTGTGACTGAGTTGAATGCTTTTTCATAGTGGATGAAGGCTATACATAATGGAAGGTTGTATTCATTGTGCCACTCTAAAACTTGCTGCACTGCGTGGATCTCATCCACGCAGTGCAGCGGCTTTAAGTACATCGTGGATGTACTTAAAGCCGCTTCTGAAACCAACTTGTTCTTTGGGTTGCGTTGCATCAAGTACTGTTCCTATCCTTCTCAAAAGTATCTTTGGGGAAACTCTGCAGACAACTGGCAATAGGCTTACTGGTTGGTAGTTTTTTAAATCTGCATTTTCACCTTTTTTATGCAGTAGGATGGTTTCTGCATTTTTCCCTGTTACAGGTACTTTGTTAAGTAGAAGGCATTTTGAAAATAGTTTGGCTAGAGCTTTACACACTGACTGCAGGGCTGTACTTATAAATAGGCACATGAGGCACTAGCATTGGGCCTTGCAAGGCCTGTGTAATCTCAAATTTTTAAAGCAATTTCTTTTTTTTTTTAACATCTTGATCTAAACTAGGGTCCACTTGTACCTACCGTGTAAACAGAGACAGGTGAAATTTACCGAAAGTGTGAATGATTCATTTCTCTGAAAGAACAGATTAATTTCCAGAATAAAGGAAAATTCCTCTCTCCTTATTCTCTAATAGCATGTTAACAGTAGAACAGGTTCACCACGGCGTATTATTTCTGTTAGGAATATAGCTTAATCTTTTCCACTGGCATGAACACAAGAAAGCATAGTGGCATCATTACAATCCTCCTCACACCGGGTGGAAAAGACCCGGGTTTGAATCCCTTCGATGATGCAAGGAACTTTAATGGGCTTTTTTCACTTCGTAGCTGAGTTAGTCGGTCTCAGGCATAGATAGCAAAGTTTTTCCCTTTTTTGTCCAGCAAAACAGGCAAACTGACTAGAGAACACATGCAATTTACAGACATAATACCTATATGGGTATATATAAGAAATTATGGCCCTAATATCTTAATTCATTCTTTTTACAGCAGCAGCTATATTGCTGTAAAGCCAGAGATGCGAACAATGCATAACCAAGTCTTTCAAAATCAGTTGGTTATATGGAAATTTTCAAATCCATGGGACCACCCATGGATTTGAAAATCTATATAAGCTGAGACCTGAAAATTGTAACATTTAGTTTAGTTGTTGATGTGCCAAATTAAAGTGTGATACATAGGAGTGCAAGCTGAAGTAAATATATGTATCTATCTCTCTGAAAGTAGTGCTCTAGTTTAATAAATTTTTATTCTGTTCTGTTGTAACAGAACATTTAAATATCATATATATGTAATGTTTCGTTATTTATTGTGACTGCATACATTTCCCTAATTGAAAGCTTTTTGCTTTCTTACTCTTAAAATATAAATTGATTCAAGTGTTAATTTTTTTATATTGAATCAATATCATTATCAGTTATATTACTCTTAAGCTATGTTACTATAATCTCATTTGAATTAAAAATCTGAAATTGTCAATAAACAATGAATTAAATGAAGCAGGAATTAAAACAATGATATACTAATATTTAAAAAGGCATTAATCATAATAGCAGCAACTATGCCAAAGAAGAAAATGTTTCAAATATGAATATATATATACAATATCATTAATGATGGATTTGGATTGACATTTCTGAACATTGACAAAATTCTGAAAATATTTCTCACAATACTGTGACAAAAACAAGTGGTGTACAGTCTTTTTAATCAGATCACATTAATGGTAAGTGTGTTTATTTTAAGAGACTTTCAATTTTTTTGGATCGTATTGACACAGAACTAATGAAACAAATTCAGTAAGAAGAAAATTATTGGCGAGATATTTTAAACAGAATTATTGCTACTGTTAAGCTTTTGAGTAAACTTGATTTAGGATTTTAGGGGTAGTAACGACAAAATTTATACGGAATATAGTGGTAATACTTAAGTTGCCTAAAATATTTGTGTAAATTTGATAATTTTAAGAAATCACATAGAGATGTATGCTAATTGTGAACCCAGCAAAAACAATTACCATTTAAAAAAAACCTGTGATGAATTTATAGAATTGATGGCAGAAAAAGTTGAAAAGGTGGTGGTTTCTGAAATTCAAGAAGTAAAACATTTTTTTATTATTGTTGATTCAACCTCTGACAGCCAAGTCGATCAGTTAGTGTTTATTATAAGGTATATGTCACAAAATGGTATCATCAAATAATTTTTAGGTTTCCTTCCTACAGAACATCACAGTGCTGAATATATAGAAAAAATTATTTAAAAAAAGATTTAAGAGATTTATCAATTGATATTACAAACTGCAGAGGACAAAGTTACAATAATGCTTCAAATATGGAAGAAAAGTACAGTATTCAGGAGTCAAGAAGACAGGAATATCTTCTTGAGGCGCTTTGTCTGTTTGCTGATCCTGATACTAGGATGGGACTTTTGGTAAAATGCCAGGCACCAGTCACACAACATAACAGCAGAACAGAGCACAAATTTACACATAAAACACTATACGCAGGTTACCGGTTATGGCACGAGCCTTACCATGAGAAGCAAAAACCAGCAGCTAATGGGGGGGAAACCCTGGGGTCTGCAACAACTACACTTAAATACTTAATTGTTTTTGTAATAAAATTAGTAATTACAGTAATTTGTCATAATTATTTGTGTATTTCTGAAAGTACAGGCGGCCCAGTTTGATTTGTGCTCAGTTCTGAAAGTACAGGCGGCCCAGTTTGATTCCGGTTGGGGCCCAAATTTATGGTGTTCACCCAGCATTGTGATGTGAAATGAGGAGCTACTTGTGAAAGGGCAGTGGTCTCTGGTCACAAAACATGGCAATGGAAGTTGATTCGCTGACTACGTGATGACCCGCCAAAGCCGTGCTGGCTGGTCATCATACCCTCATGGGCTGTTGCGACACAGTTTAGTTCAGTATTCTTCTTTATGTTTCACAGTATTACAATATTACAATGTTTGTGTTTAAATAGATTGGTAAAAATAATTGGGTTTTTTTTTTTGCCTCTGGTATCTTTAAAGGGGCCCCACAAGAACTTGGTGCCTCGGGTCCCCAAGAAGTTTTTTTTTTTTTTTTTTGTTAGTTGTTGGTGCATCAGCTTCTGTGGCCATATTGCATCTCCCAAGGTTTTTGCATTTTCTATTCTGATCCAAGCCCGAGGCAGGATTCTAACCCGTGACCTTTAGGTTGCCAGGCAGGCACTTTACCCACCTGGCTAGCCCAGTCGGTGTCCCAAGAAGTGTAAGTACAGCCCTGACCGGCTGGCCTACAGATTTCAACATTTCAAAAGTGACTTTATCTGGTCCTGCTGCTTCACAATTTTTCATTGATTTTATAGCATCTTATACTTCTTTTACCATAGTTTATAGTACAGCTTCTTCATCTCTGGTGTTGGATCCAGTTGTCGAATAAAATATTATAAAGATTTCAATAAAATTCTTCCATTTGCTTTAATATTTGTTGTTACACCATCCTACATTGGTTAAACTAGATTGATTAAACGTGATTTTCCCTTCACAATACCATGTGAAGGGAAAATCACGTTTAATCAATCTAGTTGGCTGGTTTCATGAAGTCCGTCAAGTCAGAAGTACAAAATAATTTTGAAAATATTTGATTTTATAGCAAAGCATTTGACTCAATCCTTCTTGAGAGCTGGAGCATGCTCAGATCACAAGGTGGCTACAGGGCAGGAGGCAGAGGGTTGTGGTTACTCACCTTAGACTAATGTAAGGGTGGGATTCCTCAAGGGTGGACGCTGCAACCACTATTATTTCTGATTTTCTTAAATGACACGAATGATGGGATAAGAATGTGATGTTGAAATTTGAAGATGATATCAAGATTGGAAGGGTGATAAATGAACAGCATCAAGCAGCCCTTCTTCAGGATAACTTTGTCACATTTTAGGGATAGACAGAGAAGCAGAAGTGGTATTTTAATACAAGATTTTAAATAAGGAAATCAACATAAATCAATCAAGGAAATCAACAAAACATAAATCCCAAAATAATGTATACACTTGTTACACCATCCTACATTGATTAAACGTGATTTTCCCTTCACAATACCATGTGAAGTCGAATTAAAAAAAAAAAAAAAAAAAAATAGACGAAGAAAGGAATTTGGTGGTTACAATATGGTGGGGGGGGGGGGAGGATGATGTTTTCCTGAAATGCAGACAGGTGGCAAGAAGGGACCACTGTGTCCCATTGATGACATTGCTTGTAAAGATAGGAATTTCAATATCATACTGTAGAAGGCAGTTGTAAGCCTACATGAGGAAGGAATCACATAGATAGTTTATTTATTTATTTTTATTTTATTTATATATATTTTAATATTTGTTTATTGATTTTTAGCTGGTGCAGCTAAATCCAGGAGCTTTATTTGCTCTATACGAATAATACTACTAAAAACAATTATAATAGCAGTTAGGATAGGTTTAAATTGAATAATCACTATATAGCAGAATAGGACTGTAATGGAACAGGGATGTAAATATTCAAAGTGTCCTCCTTCACAAATGTAAGCACAAATTCTTTTTATCATCTCACCCTTCCCACTTTTTTCTTTGACAAGACTTACTTGTCATAGTATTTGAACTGTTATCATTAAAATTTGTAATTTGATATTGCCATAATTTAAATGATAATTTGTGAAGGTTAGTGTATGACTCCCTTTAGGTAGTTAGAAAGATAAGATAAAACTCCAGGGATCATGAACGTTCAGTTATGACAATAAGTTGTTCTGTGAAAATTGTGTGATGAAATGTAATATATAACAACTGTCAGACATCTGGGGATGGCCAGTGACCCAGTGATCTATGATATTTAATGTGTGTTGGAATTCTTGTCTGTTATAACCATTAACACTTCTCTTAATATTCTATTGAAAAATCTAGTGATATATTTTCAAAAAGACCAATTATAATAAAAGTATAATTTCACTGTTTACAATTTTACTTTCAGCAATAAAGGAACCACTGCATGAATAGTTGACATGGGATACTGAAGAATACTAAAGAATTATCTCCCAACTTGACTAAAAATGCCAAATGAGACTAATCATGACAATAAGAATTATAAAAAAAAAAAAAAAAAAAAAAAAGAGGCCGTTTCCTTGTAAAACAGGTACTGATAAGGGGGAACAAAAAGCTAAGGTCAACAACAAACAGTATGGAAAGATCCAAGTGGAACAAATGAAATAAACTGTGTGAAGGTGAACATGAGTGAATGCTTACATGCAGCATGCATGAATCAGAATTGAAAGAGTTCTATATAAATTAAAAGTTAAACATACTTAGCAGGCAAGGAATCAATATCTCTGATCTCTCTTGTCTTGAGTAGAGTAAATCCATCAACAACATAAAAATGCTCTTTTCCAAAAAGAAGTAGACCTTCACATGTGTCTAGGCCTTGAATCTTTGCACAGCGAAACATGTGACTAATCTACAAAATAAAATGCAAAAATTTATCATATTATTTCTGTTATTACAATGATTTTATACTGCTGAAAAGTTAAAATAAGAGTTAAAATTATCTAAATAAATTCAGTAAGACTCATAATTTTGTCATAATTAATGTGCTTTCCAGATGTCTCTAGTACGTGTCTTTCCAGGTGCCAGAGACACCCAGAAAGACTAGTGGGGATTAAGGCCTGCTGTTCAAATACAGGAGCTGTGTTTTGATTAATAACAGAGCAAATAGGCATACAGATACTCTTATAGACTAAATTAATTGAATTTGGAATAGATGCAATGGATGCTGTCAGAATCTGATTGGTTATGTATGCAGTTATATTATTAATGGATTGTTTTTGAATATAAAGTCCGTCTAGACATATTTGGGCAGAATAGCCATCCCAATTTGCCTTTCTGAACTTCAAAGTGGATCATTGGTCAGGATTTACAGGGAAAAATGATAGCTATTAAAGGGATCGGTTAACACCGACTATGTCATGATTGGAAAGATGGACAGTGAACAAATTGACAATTCAATTATAGAAGTGGATCCTGTAGGTAGGTGAATATATGTGGGAGATACAGAGTTTAGTCAATTTAGATCACTGTTATTCAAAAACTCTTCAATTAATTTGCCTCTTGCATCCATTGTAGTGAATTTTTTCAGAGACTCACATCTGGTGAGTATGGGCTTGGCACACCCAGGGTCCTCAGATGGACATATCCTCATCATTCTTCTCTCTCTCTCTCTCTCTCTCTCTTTCTCTCAGGGTAATTCAGAATTTTTTTTTGGCTGGTGCAGCATAAGCCTCAGGCTTCCTTGTACCATATGGCTAATAATAATAATAATAATCCCCACAATGAATGGTGGCAATTAAAATCACCGAAAAGGCAAATTGCTGTTGGCAGTTGTGTAAGGAGATTGTCCAGTTCTGAATGGAGAAATGGCAAAGATGGCAGAATGTAAATAGAAACAAGAGTAACTGAAGTACCAATTTTCAATACAAGCTGCCACAGCTTCTAGGGAGGTTTGTAACTGGACAGGCCTCAATGGAATATTAGAATTATTGAGAATAGCTACTCCCATGCAAGAGATTCTGATCTTCTATCTCGTCTGTACATGAAGTAATTTGAAAATTTTGCAAGACCTGCAGTGACAGTAATGGTTCCTGCAGGCATATGCCTATGGGATTAAATTGGGTGAGTAAATCCTTTAAGTCATCTGAATGGCTGCAAAGTCCACTGCAGTTCCACTGTATGATGTTTTGCATTATTTCTAATTGCATTATTAGCATTATCTATTTGCATTATTGCATTATTAGCTGAGGATGATTCATCTGACTGTTTTTTTTTTGTATGGAGCACTTGTTTTGGGAATATGGGGGCATCCAGTATCCATTGTGTCATTGGCATGAAGTTTCAGGATAGGTTCCTCATAATTTTGCATTCATCCACCTCCATATTGTTGGTGGGTACTTTGGTTTTCTTATAGAGTCTTTAGCAGTTTTTCATTTTTCTGTGTCATTCGAAATTGTTGGAATATCGGATGGAATGCTGATTGGAGTATTAGTGGCTTCACCGCTTTTAGTTTTAGGAGTGTCTTTTCTGAATGTTGATAGGGTTGCTTTAACCAAATTAGCAAGAGAAGTGCTGGGCAGAACTGACACATCTGTTTGGACTGCAGTTGACAAATATCTCCGGGTGTGAGATGCATAGGATCGACTAGGCATGGTCAACATAATCTGTTTGCGTGCCTGAGGATATGTGACATTCTTTTCAATTTTGGATTTTTCCCCCCAGTTTTCCATATTTCACGTGATTTGGAAAAAGCAGGGTGGTTTCCTTTGAAGTTGGGGCAAACAGGAATTGAGGCTGAACAAACTGTTTGTGTTTGGTCTTTTGATCCACAAATTGGACAGCTGACATCCACTTTGCATGCATTCTGAGAGTGCCCATATTTCTGACATTTAAAGCAGCGAATCGGGTTTAGGATGTAAGGGCCAATTTTGAAGTTTGGACTGCAGTTGACAAATATCTCCGGTGTGAGATGCATAGGATCGACTAGGCATGGTCAACATAATCTGTTTGCGTGCCTGAGGATATGTGACATTCTTTTCAATTTTGGATTTTTCCCCCAGTTTTCCATATTTCACGTGATTTGGAAAAAGCAGGGTGGTTGCAGGGTGGTTTCCTTTGAAGTTGGGGCAAACAGTAATTGAGGCTGAACAATCTGTTTGTGTATGGTCTTTTGATCCATAAATTGGACAGCTGGCATCCACTTTGCATGCATTCTGAGAGTGCCCATATTTCTGACATTTAAAGCAGCGAATTGGGTTTAGGATGTAAGGGCCAATTTCGAAGTTTGGACTGCAGTTGACAAATATCTCCGGTGTGAGATGCATAGGATCGACTAGGCATGGTCAACATAATCTGTTTGCGTGCCTGAGGATATGTGACATTCTTTTCAATTTTGGATTTTTCCCCCAGTTTTCCATATTTCACGTGATTTGGAAAAAGCAGGGTGGTTTCCTTTGAAGTTGGGGCAAACAGTAATTGAGGCTGAACAATCTGTTTGTGTATGGTCTTTTGATCCATAAATTGGACAGCTGGCATCCACTTTGCATGCATTCTGAGAGTGCCCATATTTCTGACATTTAAAGCAGCGAATTGGGTTTAGGATGTAAGGGCCAATTTGGAAGTTTAAATATCCACCTTTTACTGTGAATGGAAATTCTGGAGTGCTGAATGTTAAGATGATGGATCTAGTAGTAATCATATTTCCATTTTTTTTGGTCATTATTTGTTTGGAACTGATCACTTTTTTGACTGCTAAGTTCTTGAACTAGTTCTTCCTCAGAGACTGTAAGTAGGTCCCACTCTGTGATAATATCTTTAGAAGAATTTAAGGTGTTGTGGAGAGTGACAAACACCAGCAGCACATCAAATGTCTTTGTTTTTAACAGCCATTCAGAATGTTTAGAGGAAGCTGTTTCAATCAGGAGGTCTCCCAATTGCAGTAGTTTCACCATTTTTGGTAATCGGGCGATGGATTCCAAATATCTTTGAATTAGAAATGGTGATAACTACTTGCCGACATCTGGGTGGATAGGGAGGGAATTACCAAAAAATTTGGAAAGTCACGGCACTGTGCTTCCCTACGAAGCCTTTTTGGTTGATTTAGATCATTATCAGGTGATGTCTCTGGCGAGCTTGAAGGCTCTAGAGGCAGATAGTCATTTATATCCATCATTGCTCCTTTTTGCCCTGGAGGATAAATTTTTCCCCAGGTAACCAGACCCCACCATGTGAAAGCAGGAGCGGTGCCACCTAGTGACCAAGCGCCTGGAGAAGTTAGCTTGTTATTGAATAGATTTAAAATATACTAAGAAAAGAATGGTGATTTTACTTTCCAGGTTCTTACTCAAAGTCTGTTAAGTACAGAACCACTTACAAAGAACTGAAGGTACGAAAGGAAATAAAACAGAACATAATCACTGGGAAAATCACACTATATATCGCTTAGGAAAAATCGTTTTTTTCACTCTGGGCCACGGCAACATGATCCAGGAGCAACCAGAGTAAGTATTAATCTTGACATAATTAGCATTAGTAGAGGCACGTGATGCAAAAAAGCAAGCTTATGCAGCATCAGCCAAAAAAAAAAAAAAAAAAAAAAAGAACTCTCCCATTTCACCCCTCCATTCATTCCAAATACCTGTCCAACTCAGCCTTAAATTTAGTTAGGCTATCAACTTCCACAACAAAAGATGGAAGTCTGTTCCACCAACCAACTACCTACTGGCTAAAGACAAACTTTCGCACATCTATTCTACATCTGTCTTTCCTCAATTTGAATTTATGCCTCTCAGGTGATTATTCTGAGCAAGAGGAAGAATCCATCAGCACTGAGCATGCTCAAACCATTCAAAGCTTTATACACCTCAATCAGATTACCTCACAGGCGCCTAGTCTCCAGACACTGCAATTTTCACAAACCTTAAGCCTTTCTTCATAAGAACAACACTTTGTTCCATTCACTAATCTTGTTGCCCTTCTCTGTTCATTCCAACATCGTTACATCCTTCTTAAAATGAGGCACCTTGAGTACTGTATACAGTACTCAAGGTGTGGCCTGACCATTGCCTTATACAAGGGGATAATCACCTCCTTATCCCTGCTAGAAAAATTCTTGTATATCATTGACAAGACACCATGAACTACTCTTGCAGACTCTGCACTGCTCAGAAAACTTCATATCTGTCTGCACAATTACCCCCAGGTCCTTTTCGTTCTCTACCACTGTCGGTGTAGTACCACAGAGTTGATACGTTTCTCTGGGGTTACTGCTTCCCATATGTAGTACTTTACATTTGTCAATGTTAAACTTCATTTGCCACCTCACAGCCCATCTGCTCAACTTTTACAGATCCTGTTGCAGCAGTGTACTGTCATTAGAGTCCTTAACAACCGTGCCAACCTTCGTATCGTCTGCAAACTTGGACATTAAGCTTGATAAACCATCATCAATATCATTTATAAATGCAGAAAACAACAATGGACCCAACACCAAACCCTGAGGGACTCCAGTAATAACGATGAGCAGTGACCACTGATTACCACTCTCTGTCTTCTCCCAATCCCTTTATCCATAGAAACAATTTGCCTCCAATGCCATACTGCTCCAATTTGTTCAGCAGTCTTCCATGTGCAACAGTCAAAAGCCTTTCTGAGATCCAAATATATGATATCAAAGTTATTCCCTGCATCCAGTTCCTCTGTGACCACATCATAGTATCCAATCAAATTGGTCAGGCAAGACTTTCCCTTAACATAACCATGCTGTGTCCGAGCTATAACTGAAGTCTTGACTAGATGATCCTGCAGGGCTTCTTTTACCAGTGCCTCCATTAATTTTCTTGGAACAGAAGTTAAACTAACAGGTCTATAATTACTTGTTTAGCCCTTTGATCCTCCTTTGTGAATTTGGGTCACATTTGCACTTCTCAGTAGTGATTATTCATGCATTAAAAATTTACAGATAAAGGAACCACTAGGTGACAGTGATCACAGTACACTGATTTGGAATTTACTTAAAGATGAAACAACCATCAAGGGTAAAGGGAAGGGTTTTTGCTTTCGTAAAGGTGACTACAGTGATCTCAGATAGTTTTTAAATTCCATACAGTAGGATCAACTGATGATGTTACCAAAGTTTAATTCTAAATAGGAAGCCTTCAGGGACTTAATCTTGGAGACTACTAGGCTTTTCATTCCAACTAAGAAATACTGTTCAAGGTTTAGGCCTAAATGGATGTCAGATGAATTAATTAGGCTCATTCCAGAGAAGAAAAATGCATGGGATGCATCTAAATTATCAGCAACACAGAAGCCTATGGAAGATATAAGCTGTTCTGTAATCAAGTCACAAAGGAGGTTAGGCAATCAAAGGCTGATAACAAGAAATCTTTCACAAAGGACGTAAATAAAAACAGTAAATAGTTCTTTACTTACGTAAACTCTAGAAGGAAGGGGATGAATCAGATTGGCCCATGTAACATAGATTGTTCGACTATTGATGATCCTGCTCAAGTAGCTGATAAACTGAATGAGTATTTTGAATCTACATCACACATGAGGAGTTATTCAAGGAGGGGAATGCCAGAAGTTTATCAAACTCTAAGAGGGAGCTACATGATTTTGAAATAACTGAGAGCAAAGTTGAGGAGAAATTGTTGAAGTTAAACATAAAAAAAGCACCTTGGGCAGATGGAATTTATCCAATTACATTGAAAGAGGCAACAAGTGAATTAAGCAAATCCTTAGCCATAACTACGAGAGCATCCTTAGATTCAGAGGGAGATCCCCATGGACTGGAGATGTGCAAACGTATCACCGATTCATAAAGGGGGTTCAAAGGGTAGCACTAATAAATATAGACCTGTTAGTTTAACTTCTGTTCCGGGGAAAATAATGGAATCCCTGATTTAAAAGCATTCCAAGATCATTTGAACAAGATGCAGTATGTGGTCTCAAAAGAAATGGATGCAAAAAATAATTTTGATATTATATACTTGGATTTCAGGAAAGCTTTTGATACTGTTGCACATGGAAGACTGATATACAAATTTGAGTGGTATGGCAAGATAGCGAAGATAATTTACAAAGAGCAGCATTTAAATTAAACCAAATAACAGAAGAATATAAAGTTAAAATATCGATGATGAAAACTAGAACAACTGCTTTTAAAGGGAAAAATACGGTGAGAACAAAAATAGTTATAGACAATAAAATATTAGAACAAGTAAAACATTTTAAATATCTAGGATGTGATACAACATATGATGTCAAAGATGATATGAACCAGAAATTTCAAAATATATGTGGAACAATAAAAAGAACTCTGGCTAAGAAAACAAGGAAAGAAACACAATTGAAATTTTACAAAGTAATGGCAATACCAACACTTCTTTATGGTTCTAAAACATGGATACGGAAACAAAGAGACATTATTAGAATAAAAGCTGCAGAAATGAAATTTTTAAGATATGTCAAAGGATGTACAAAATTAGATAAAATACCAAACGTAAATATTAGAAAGGAATTAAAGATTTACTCAATTGCAAAAATTAAAGAATATAGACAAAGATGGAAAGAACATGTAGAAAGAATGGAAGATAATAGATTCCCTAAATTAGCTTATACATATAGAGCAAAAGGAAAAAGAGATAGAGGAAGACCAAAGAAAAGATGGGCAGACCTCTTCGAGATTGGAACAGGCACATTGCCTAATCCATGAAGAAAGATAAGATAAGACGGCATTAAGGGCAAGTTGTTACTTGGACTTAAGTGGGAGATGATGGAGAGTGGTAATAAATGGACATTGCTCTTCGTGGACTAATGCTATTAGTGGAGTATTCCTGGGTTCGGTGTTGGGCCTATTATTGTTTTGTGTATATATATCAATGATATTGATGAAGGCATATCAGACTTAATTAGCATTAGCACTAGCATTGATTGAGGCATATGATGCAAGGAAGCAAGCTTATAGAACATCAGCCAAAAAAAAAAAAAAAAAACCCTTCCCATTTCAAGCATCCGATCACTCCAAATGTTTGTCTAGTTCAGCCTTAAATTTATTTAAGCTACCAACTTCCACAACAACAGATGGAAGTCTGTTCCAGCAATCAACTACTCTTGGCTAAAGGCAAACTTCTGCATATCTATTCTACAACTATCTTTCCTCAATTCGAATCTATACTCCATGGGTTTTAGTCTGAGCAAGCGGAAATAGCATTAAGCCAGCTCAAATCATTCAAGGTCTTATAAACCTCAATCAGATCTCCTTGCAGGTACCTAGTCTCCAGATGTCGCAACTTGCAGAACTTGAGCCTTTCTTCATAAGTGCACCCCTTTGTTCCTCTCACCAAACTTGTTGCTCTTTTCTGTACTTGTTCTAGCAACTCTACATCCTTCCTAAAATTAGGCCTCCAGACCTGTATTGTATACAGTACTCAAGGTGTGGCCTGACCATTGCCTTACACAAAGAGATAATCACCTCCTTGTCTCTGCTAGAAAAATTCTTATATATCATTGACAAAACTTCATGACCAGCTCTGGCAACCCGTCTGTACTGCTCAGAGAACTTCATATCTGACTGCACAGATACTCCCAGGTCTTTTTCATTCTCCACCTAACTGAGTGTAGTAGCGCACAGTTGGTACGTTTCTTTTGGATTACTGCTACCCAAATGCAGTACTTTGCATTTGTCAAGGTTAAATTTCAGTTGCCACTTCTTAGCCCATCTGCCTAACTTTTCTAGATCCAGTTGCAGTAGCATACTGTCTTTAATGTCATTAACCACCCCACCAAACTTTGTATCATCTTCAAACTTGGACATTAAGCCTGATATACCTTCATCGATGTCATTGATAAATACACAAAACAACAATGGGCCCAGCACAGGACCCTGGGGACTCTGCTAATTACATTAGTCCAAGTAGAGCAGTGTCCATTTATTACCACTCTCTGCCGTCTCCCACTCAACCATCCCTTTATCCATTGCAGTAACTTGCCCTTAATGCCGTACCACTCCAATTTTTACAGCAGTCTTCCATGTGCAACAGTATCAAAAGTTTTCCTGAAATTGAAGTATATGATATCAAAATTATTTTTAACACCCAATTCCTTTGTAACCACACCATAGTATCCAATCAAATTGGTCAGACAAGACTCCCCCTTAACAAACCCATGCTGTGTATGAACTATTGCTGCTGTTTTGTCTAGGTTATCCTGTATCACCTCTTTAACCAGTGACTCGATTATTTTCCCCTTGAACAGAAGTCACACTAAGAGGTCTATAATTATGTGTGTTACACTTTGAACCCCCTTTTGTGAATTGGGGATACATTTACACAACTCCAGTCAATGAGGACCTCTCCTGACTCTAAGGATACTCTCATAATTATGGCTAAGGGTTTTCTTACTTCCCTTGCTGTCTCCTTAATTACAACTGGATAGATTCCATCTGCCTCAGGTGCCTTTTTTATGTTTAACTTCAACTATTTCTCCTCCACTTTGCTCTCAGTTATTATAAAATCACTTAGCTCCCTGTCAAGTTTCATAAACTTTTGGCAGTCCCCTCTTTGAATAACTCTTCATGTGTGAATGTAGATGCAAAATATTCATTCAATTTATCAGCTACTTGAGCAGGATCATCAATAGTCGAGCTATCTATGTTAAGTGGACCAATCTGATTCATCCCCTTCCTTCTAGAGTTTACATAAGTAAAGAACTCTTTGCTGTTTTTCTTTGCGTCCTTTGCCAAAGATTCCCTGTAATCTGCCTTCGACTGCCTAACCTCCTTTGTGACTTGATTACAGACTTATATCTGTCACAGACTTCTGTGTTGCCTGATAAATTATATGCATCCCATGCATATTTCTTCTCTCCCACAAGCCTCAATAATTCATTTGATATCCATTTAGGCCTGAACCTTGAACAGTATTAATGTCCACGTTTGCTGATGATACATGCATTGGAAAGGTTGTTAATGACAATAAGTTACTGCAACAAGACCAAGAAAAGTTAGGCAGATGGGCTGAGAAGTGGCAACTGGCACCTCTGTAGCCAGGTGGGAAGGAGCAGCAACGCGTAGCACACGCTTCTTGATTAGACCGGGGTTTGAGCCCGTCACCACCAAATACGGAAGATGTGGAAAGGTCAGGGAATGACCACCGCAAATTCCCGGAGCAATATGGCCTTAGTTGCTAATGCTCCTAAAAACCAAATAACAAACAACAACTGGCAATTGAAGTTCAGCATTGACAAATGCAAAGTATTACCACAACCAGTTAATTTAGTTAATAATGTATTATGCCTATGTGTGTTTGTGAGCCAATGTTATACAGGCTTAAAAGTCGGGAATAACTCACATGACTACAGTCCCAATCAAAGAGGCCTAAGAATTTCTCCAGTAGGGGTTTAAATTCAGGCCTTTCAAAATGAGTGGCAACTGATAAAACCCACTAAATTTCCTATTTGGAAAGAGGACTTTGCAAACAGGAAATTGTGACATCTGTATTTGATTTTCAGGATACTACATTTCTATTTATTCATCTGTAGAGGTAACCCTCGTATAACACAGTAGCTTGGTTCCTACAAAATCTCGTGTAATGCAAAACCGTGTTATAAGGGACTAAGAACCAGTACAAAAGGGGGGGGGGGTTACATTCCAAAAGCTAACAAAAATACACCATTTTTTTTTTTTTTTATAACTATCAAAACTTAATTTTTATAGTAGTAATAACTTGAATAGTAAAGCTGAACAAACATCTTACTTTACAAACTGTGATACTTATATGTCAGATAATGTACGTCCATTTAATTTTCTTCCTCTTCATCGCTGCCAAGCACAATGTCTTCTGCAGCATCTAGATTTCGTGTACCATCTGAACTCTTCGAAGTCACAATTTTTTATGGTCTCAAACTAGCACAGAACCTGACCCAGGGATCTCCAAACAAAATACAGTGTACCCCCCTTTTAATTAATGATACATGAAAATCGGAAGAATAATTTCCAGTTAGCAAAATAAAAATAAATTTACGCTTACGTACATAGCTTAATTAATAAGTACTGTAATATGTACATACTAACTAATTGATATTTCTGTTCAATGACTCTTTTTTTTTCTTTTTTTTCTCAACATGGCATGCATAAGTAGCAACAAATGTGATATATGCAAGTGAGATACGGAGTAATGAGTTTCTGAAAACTTATTTATGTGAAGAACTTCCATGGGCTTTTTTTTCATCTGATTGAATATTTCATGGAAGGGAAACACATTTCGCCATAATAACGTGAAAACTCACAGAATTCCAGCTATCTGTACTATAGCAAATGCAAGAAGATTGAGTTTACCATTTGTTTATAACTGATTACACTAACAGAAAAGACCCAATTAATCGGAAACTGCATATTGTTTTTATTGTTTTATGGTAGTAAGCTCCAGAAATGTGCTTTAGAAAAATACCATGAAAGTGATAATGACTAGCGAGTGAACAGCAAGGATTCAGAAAAAGTAATGGAAATGTTGAAAATTACATCTAACATAATAGCAGAGTTTTCCCGGAACAAAAATACTGTTTTATGCGAGATTTCCTGCAATTCTCAAACTGTATTAGAGCGAAACTGTGTTATACAAGTACTGTGTTGTGCGAGGATTGCCACAATTTATATGGGGGTGACCTGTAATTCCATTCTAGCAAGAGAGCTGTACATGGAGAAAAGTTAAACAAATATTTAGGAGATGATGTCTGTTATTTTTATTTGCATATGCTGTATTCCTTTTTATGGATTTTGTTTTATTCCCAAGGTCACTTTTGAAGTGATCTGCTTGTTGATTCAAAGTGTAACTGAAAAGTGCAAAAACTTTTTAAAATTATAAGGAATTCACTAAAAGAATATTCTACAAACCTTCTGAGATGATTTTAACTTTTTTTGTTTTTTGCCAGATGCAACAAATACTATATCAGCGCAAAAATTTGGAATTACACACCAAGTCTAAATGAAATACTTCAATTGCACTCAGCCTTGGGAGGGAGAAACAACCAACAACTTTTTGTCACATAAATCACATACAATATGACAATTCTAAATGATAACAGAAAATTTTCAAAATTTTGTTGGATAAAACAATAAAATTAATTAAATCAGATATAATTTATTACACTATATTTTCTATCACCTTTTCTCCATCTTCAAGGAGGCGAAGTACACTCTGATTATCTGGACTATCATCTTGATTACGACCATCTTGATCAGTTGATCCATCTCCCATTGCATCTAAAGAATCCTGATCATCCTCCCAATCATTGCTTCGATTAAGTGGTGACCTAGGCAATAAGCAGGCTGTCCGTAAACCCTGGAAACCTTAAAAACACAACACTTCTACTATATATGAAATCAAAATACAAACTACATTACTTCAATCTCAAGGAAACACAAACATAAGATATCTGGTAAATCTAATAAAGTTCAACTGCAAGCAAAGACATTTGTTTTATTTTTTTTATAGAGTAAAACTCCTACTACAATAAATATAAATTTTAGCAAATTAAATCAGCAATAGCATGAAACTCTGACATATGTATTGGCAGTATAAATATAACTGCCAATTAATATAAATATGACTCAAAAGAATTTCATTTCTTGGGCAATGCAGCACTTAGCCCCATAATATTAAAATAGTATAGTCATAACAGCAGTAGTTTTGTTTGTTTGTTTATCTTAATTTAAAAAAAAAAAAAATGTGAAGAAAGTTAAAGTTTACTTTTATTTCCACATATAAAAATAGAATAGAATCTAATGTTTTTTTTTTTTCCTTGTTCACTAATATTATGATATTGTAGTATTTGAGTGTTTTTGGCACAAGGGCCTCTTCGGCCATATTGTGCCTACTAATATTATGATATTTTAAATATACACATTGGTACAAATTACTGCATTGAGTTTTTGAGCATTCTGCTCCCACTGAAGAGTGAAGCTGAGTACCTGGCACTAACATTTATGTGCTTAAATGGAAGTTTTACTTCTGTACACAACTGAAGTGTTCACATACACAAAATACATTATTTAGAATTTGGAATCCACTGATTGAGGCAAACTGCTGTGAAGCAGGTAGCTTTAAAATAGCTGTCCTGGCTGTGTCTCAGATTTTTTAAAAGTACAGTAGATTAACCTATTCAGGTCACACTATTCAATTTATAAAGTATTACCAAACTAGGCAGAATTGTGAATAATAATATTAATAGAATTTAAGTTTAACTTAAGTTCAGGTCTTAGCACTGAGTACTCAGCATCAATCTTCAGTAGGAGTAAAATGATGCCCACAATTGAAAATCAGATGCAAATATTTTCACTCTTCTAATTACTCTCCTAAAACAATAACTTGAAATAACACGAGCAGCATACATTGACAACCTTTTTTTTAACAAGGATCAAAAAGAAAATTATACTTTTCTAGCAGTAAAATGCAGTACTTTCACTGTGACAAAAAAATCGAATTCCCATGGTTTTCAATCTTCTTTTCCCCTGCAAACAGCTCCAATTAGCATTAGTAGAGGCATTTGATGCAAGAAAGCAAGCTTATGCAGCATCAGCCAAAAAAAATATAAAATAAAATAAATAAATAAATAAAAAATAACCACTTCCACTTCACCCCTTTGTTCGTTCGAAATACCTGTCCAGCTGAGCCTTATACTTATTTAGGCTATCAACTTCCACGACAAGGGATGGAAGCCTATTCCACCAACCAACCACCCGCTGGCTAAAGGCAAATTTCCTCACCTCTATCCTACATCTGTCTTTTCTCAATTTGAATTTATGCCCTCTCAGGTGATTATTCTGAGCAAGAGGAGGAATCCCATCAGCATTGAGCATGCTCAAACCATTCAAGGCTTTATACACCTCTATCAGATCACCTCGCTGGTGCCTAGTCTCCAGATACTGTAATTTGCAAAACTTAAGCCTTTCTTCGTAAGAGCACCTCTTTGTTCCATTCACTAATCTTGTTGCCGTTCTCTGTACTCGTTCCAGCAGCTCTACATCCTTCTTGAAATGAGGCCTCCAGACCTGTATACAGTACTCTAGGTGTGGTCTGACCATTGCCTTATACAAGGGAATAATCACCTCCTTATCTCTGCTAGAAAAATTCTTATATATCATCGACAATACACCATGAGCTACTCTTGCAGCCCATCTGCACTGCTCGGAAAACTTCATATCTGCCTGCACAACCACCCACAGGTCCCTTTCATTCTCTACCACTGTTAGTGTAGTACCACAGAGTTGATACGTTGCTCTGGGGTTGCTGTTTCCCATATGTAGTACTTTACATTTGTCAATGTTAAACTTCATTTGCCACCTCTCAGCCTATCTGCTCAACCTTTCCAGATCCTGTTGCAGTAGCATAGTGTCAGTAGTGTCCTTGACAACCCTGCCAATCTTCATATCGTCTGCAAACTTGGACATTAAGCTTGATATACCATCATCAATATCATTTATAAATATACAGAAAACAATAATGGACCCTGAGGGACTCCACTAAAAACATTAGTCCACGATGAGCAGTGTGAATTGACGAAGGAAGTATACTCAAACTTGTTTAAAAAAGTTATATGTGTGAATACATAGAGACAAATTAGTCTAAGGAAAATTTTGACCATATCTGTCCACAGCTATTGATGAAGTTTAATGCTTTTGATCTACCCTTTAAGAGCTTTTGTAAAAGGTACTGAAGAGTCAGGTACTAAGAAGAAAAGTACTAAAAGATAGATTCTAATGATTCTAAATCATTAATTCTTTCTTTCTTTCTTTTTTTTTTCCCCCTGGGACGTTTTAAACCACTGTGTCAATGCTTGTACATTAACCACACTTAGCAAGTATTGTTTGAATGGCATTAGTCTTACCAAAAAAAAAAAAAAAAAAATTCTCAAAGCCAACCCATATTTAAAATGTGTTTATTTACAAAGAAAGAAAAGATGTTCAAGGAAATTACAAAAATCAGTTTTCATCCTGAATACAAGAAAAGTATTATAATAAAGTTCCATGCTGTAAAGCTTTACATTTATGGAAAAACATCCAACCACAATACAGTAAAACTGTTTTTGTGCTTTCACTCTAACCAAAGGAGATCCTTTATCCTGTAAAACAGGGGTGGGCAACCTCTGACCTGCAATCGTTTTCAAAATGTATATAATAAGTAGCCTGCCGAAGAATATATATCTGAAATTATGTTTATTGTAATTTTTATTATATAAATTGTTTTTAACATTTTTATCGTGCGACGTCTAACGAATCATTTGAATTTGTGCCATATACGAGTATAGCAGCAAAAACAGTAAGCAAACACAGCTTCTGGCAACACTGGTAAACAAGCATAGACTTGCATGCAATCAGTAGTGGTTCTTGAACACTCGGCTCTGAAGAATGTGATTGCAGTGCAAGTGTATCGTGTTTCAACAGAAAATGTCAGTGAATAATCAACGGAAAAAAAATAAAAATAATTTGGAGAGAATTTACCATTTTATTTTTATGAAGGTTATTTATTGAAACCTACCATAATGCATAATTGAAAATCTAAGATTTTTAAACTCTTTCGCCATTTAAAATGGTTGGCCACCCCTGCTGTAAATTATACTACAATTGGTAATCTATTTTAACATGAATGCAACTGATGTTAAAATAGATTGCTTAGTAAGATTACTTTAACATCAGTACAAATCTTAGATTATAAATTGCCTTAAGACAGAATTTTAGTATTAATGGCCAAAAACTAATGTTAAATGACAAAAATGAAAAATAATGTATCAATACGTTTTACATTAATATAAAACATTGATAAGTTACTGTAATATATTTCTGAACTTATGTTTAATTAAACTATGATATGCATGGTTTTTCTTTTAAGAAATAAAATACGCACTTTTCACTTGGTAAAATTTTGTAATTTATTTATTTCAGTAGCATATATTTTGTCTGCATTTGATTTATTTATCAAGTTTAATGTAGGAATTTAAGATTTTTTTTTTTTTTTTTTTCAGAAAAATTAATTACAGTTTGTGTATATTAAAGGTTGTTGCCATACCCACATTACGGCTGTGATCATTTACAGAATGGAGCCAAATGATCCTTCTCCTTCTTCACTGCCTCATCACTCATTTGTCATCTGCACCTCACCTATGATACTTTTCCAGCAAAGAGGCCTTCATTAACTCCCATTGTAATCACTATACTGCAACCAACTTAAATTGAATCTTGATAAAGTTCTCTCTTACACTCATCCCTGTGTAGGAATATATTCCATAATGGTAAAGATGACTTTAAAGCAATATCAGTGTTGTATCTAGGGCTTAAAATACCGAGATCCTGGGATCTCGAATACTGGGATCCTGGTAATTTTTTTCCTGTATTCAAATACTGGTATTGATACAAAAATACTGGTTTTTCGGTACTAATTAAAAAAAAAAGTTTATAATTTAATCACATAAAGGTTATAAAATCACCTTTATGTGATTATGATGTCCTTATCTCTACTAGCAAATGTTCGATAAATCATCGATAGGACATCATGCAACATTGCAACCTGTCCACAATTCTCGGACAACTTCATGCCTGACCGTATCGTAAATCCCAAGTACCGTTCCTCCACTACTGACTTTAGTTCAACTCCACCAAGTGTATAAGTTATTTTGGGGTTGCTGTTTCCCAGGTGTAAGAACTTGCATTTTTTTTTTTTTTTTTTTTATGAGAACCCCAAACACGAGAGGTATTATAACCTATAGTACTTAGTACCGTGCTTGGGTTAAAGCATATAGCTGCCACTTTTCTGACCATCCCTTAAGTCTATCTAGGTCACTCTGAAGGGGCTCTGCTTGGCAGCGATCATTAACTACTCTATTGATCTTTACATCATCTGCAAGTTTAGACATCAGACCCTATATCCCTTCATAGATGTCATTTAAGATAATTAAAAACAACAGTGGTCTCAATACTGATCCTTGGGGAACCCCACTTCTTACATTAACCCAATCTGAGGAATAATCATTTATCACAATCTCCTTCCTGGTGCCCTCAAGCCATTGTTCTATCCATCTAAGGATTTTCCCTTTTATTTCAACCGTGCTCCAACTCATAAAGTAACCGCTCACGTGGGAATGAGTCAAATGCTTTGCTGATATAAAAATAAACAATGTTGAAATTATTTTCTAAATCCTGCTCACGAGTGACCTGTCAAAATGGCTAACCAGATTTGTTAAACATTATTTCCCCTCTACAAAACCATGATGTGTATCCTACAGAATTCCATTTCCATTTAAATGATCCTGAATTCCACTCTTGATCATTGCCTCCATGATTTTCCCTACTACTGAAGTTAGACTGGCCGGTCGGTAATTTCCTGTTACATGCCTAGAACTGCCTTTATGTTCCAATTTACACAAATCCAACGGAATCTCTCCGGAGCCCAGTGATGCTCTCATAACTAGCCTTTACAGTTCAATGCACTCACTTGCTGCCTCCTTTAAGATTATAGGATATATGGTATCAACTAAAGGAGTCTTACTTGCCTGTGGGCATGAAAGTTTTCTCGTTAAATCAACATGTGAAATTTCAACATCATTAATTACATTTTTTTCAACTTCACTTCCATAATTTAATTTCTCATTGACGTGAAGGGTTTTCTTTCTGTAAATATGATGCAAAGTAACTGTTGAGTTCATCTGCAACATCAGTTGGGGTATCTAATACTATCCCATGATTACATATATGTCTAATCTGATTTGTCCTTCTCTTCTTTGCATTTATGTATGTGAAGAATTCCTTAACTGCACTCTTTGCTCTCTCCCAGACTCAGTAAAATTACTATAGTGAAAATTATACTTCGCTGAATAAAATGTCTTTTTCCTTCAGAAAATGATGAACGTAATCCAACCATGGAACAGAACATCGGTGTTCCGCAAATTCTTTCCAAAATAAGAAATTGCCTGACCCAATGAGATTTTAAAAGATGAACTTGAGTCGGAAATTAATGAAATATTTTTAACTATTTTTGTTAAAAAAAGTTTGAAGCCTAGAAAATATGGACTGAGATTGTCTACGATTATCTCAGTACAATAATACCAGAATAGAATCCGAAAGGGCGTTTTCTGCCACTAATCAAATATGTACCAAAATTAGATCCATTTTAAACGATCATACTATTGATTGCTTATGTTTCTTAAGATTCCACTTTATTCGGACAGGTAGTGTGGATGCTTAAACATAACTAAACTTTGCAGTAACAATATGTATTTTTTTGTTTTTAGAATAACTGTATTTTTAATGATTTTTTTCAGAATATTTATTATTGCAATAAATGTTTATTTAAAACTTGAATTCAAGTAATTACAGTACTTGTTTTTTCCTTATGTTATTGCACCTAACTGTCATCAAAATTCATTGAGAGAAACATTTGTTTTTGGAATTTTGTTTTTGGAATTTATGAATACCGGTATCCCGGTTTCATAAATTAAAAATACTGAAATACCGGTACTAAGATTTTGACCAGTATTGTAAGCCCTAGTTGTATCTGTAAGTCTCACTCTCAGATTATCACTTATAACATTTCTCTAATTTTTGTACAAGCATAAACTTCCAAAAATTAAGCACAATAAAAAAAAAAAAAAACAACATTTGGTACTGTGATTTTTGTATGAGTAATAAAATGTCAAAAAGGTGACTCTTTATGTTCAGATCCTAACAATGCTTCTTCAATCAAAGTTGAAAGTCTCTCATTTGTCCGACAAAACGATTCCTGTGACTAGGATGAGATTAATGTGAACTCCTTCATAACAAAGCTCTCTCAGGGCTTGTCCTGAGATAACCAGGATGACTATGAATGGTAGACTCATGAACGAAGACTCACAATACAGACTACAGAATGAAGCTCTCTATTGTGAACAATTCACTTCAAGTAAGCCCTACCAGCACGAATGGTAAATATATAATCTCAGGGTTCTCCTCACTCACTCTCTGTTAAACATTTAATTGATCTTATAACTATAACAGTCATGAGCAGTCTAGCAGATCTAAGCCACACCAACCCTCGATTAAACTCATCACCAAGTTGACTCTCAAGTATCAGAGATCTTTTGACTGAGAATCAGCATCCTAAGGTGCAGAATTTAGATTTAAAGTAGTTCATACACCATTTAGAAGTCAAGTTCCACATGGAATTAGTCACAAATATTATTAACACCACAGTCCATTGCCATGCAAGAACTCAAAATACTCTTGCATTCTTAAAAATCATGCAAGAAACAATTAACATCATAGAATCTGCCACATTCAAAAAATATCCATATAATATCCATAAAAATATCCAATGGAAATTCAAATTTGATGGAAAGCAACTGTAGCACCTCACTCATTACTGAATTTGATCTCTGTTTTGGCAGCCATGAATCTAATAAGTGATGACCTTCAGCAGATGATCTCACCTAAGCACAAGCAGTATACAACCTAAGCAAAAGGCTATGCAGCATCTTCTTGATGGTTACTGTCAACCACTGCTCTATGTAATCTGTCTTTCTTCCTCAACTCTGCAAAATATGGCCATCTCTTATCAGTGGCACCATAAGGACCACCATGTAAGTAGTTTTCTAGCATCAACAGTATCTCATCACTCACTCTCTCTCTCTCTCCGCATAACTCGGAAATTTTTTTTTAGCTGGTGCAGCATAAGCCTCAGGCTTCCTTGCACTATATGGCTAGTAATAATAATAATAAGCATAATCACTAAAGATTTTTACCTCTATATTGGGCCCTCTGACAAAGGTAGACGGTTTAAAAAATCTTTTTAAAACTGAAGATGGCCTATTCTTCAGTGGAATTACAGGCCATCAAAATTCTGTTTAGAAGACGTTTTTTGTGTCAAACATGATAAAAAGCTTTGGAAGTGTCAAGAGCAACTGCTTTGTGTGGTCGTGATGAAGCTTTGGGCTGCTTTCTCAAAATCTGCAGTATGTTCATTTTATCATACTGGTCTACCTGCTTGTGTCAAAACCCCGTCTACATAGCCTAGCATATTCTATCAAAGGTATGCTGCCCAAAATACAATCTGCAGATTTACAAATAATCACAGATTATTTCAATGTTCCTAATACATTCCACAGGCTCAAATCCAACTGTAGCATTATCAGAAAGCATGTCTCTCTCACAACAATAGATAGGCTTGCAAATAACTGACTTCGTTATAGGGAAATACATATTATTTTAAAGATTCAGACGGCCTATTGTTCTTGAAAACAAAACTATTATTTTGCCCCAAGTTGACTATGCCTCCTCCATCTAGAACCACTCCATGTCTACTCAAACAAAATTGAAGCAGTACAATGGGATGTTATCAGACACCCAATATCTAGGACTCCTTTTTTTTTTTTTTTTTTTTTTGTTTTATCACGCTAAATTCTATAAGCCTCTCTGCACCTACTTCAACTTTTACCATTCAACTTTCTTGAGTCCAAAGAACTCAAGAAATTCTCAGATTACTCCAAAGATAGTCTTTGAGCATTATGGTGTTCTAGACAATCCAATTCATCAACTTCCACATTCCTTCAATTAAAAACCAGGAGTATTGTAAGGGCTGATGTGAAAAGTAATGTCAAGCCTTTCATAGTGACATAGGTAAATTCAAACTCAGACAGACTATCTTCACTTGCCAATGAACACAGTATGAACTATTCAGAGACAAACAGGAAGTCAGTGGCAGCTAACAATGTTAACATCTTTTCATTTTCTTTCTTGTTACATTTAACTCATTGTTATTAATTTCTTATTTTCACTTCTATTATTTATTTATTATTTTAATGCACTCCTGAAGAATTAATTGTACTAATTTACACAATACGATGTTCATTACTGTTTGTTCCACATACACTGTAATTCGGTGACTATTTTCCATGGTGCTGGTTTTCACCTGTGTTGATTTCCAGGTATATTTTAATCATGTAATTCAAGAACACCTGTTAGAAAAAAAAATTTTTTTTTTTTTTTTTACTGTAATGCATGGGAAAGTGTAATTCCTTCTTCTGAAGATAACTTTACGTTGTACCTATTGGTTAAATTTTACACAGCACTGTATTCCTGAGGTCTGAAATGGATTTCAGTTGGCACCAGAAATATTCAACTGTGCTTAGCATTAACCAACACATATTTTATTGCCATGTTGCCCTTGCACTGTAAAGCTCCCAAACAAATGAACAACAACCCACACATACACATTTATGACATACAATTTGTTATTTTAAAAGCAATTTATTTATTTTAAATTATTTTAAAAGCAATAATTAGACAGGCGAGATTGACAGCTTGGAGTCAGTTTTGCTTGTTTAATAAAATCACCCTGGTGTGAATGAGAATGATGGATGAATGAAAGAAAAAAAAAAAAAAAGTATAAAAAAAGTTGTAAAATGTAAAAACTATAAAATGATGCCTAGAAATGTAGGGGGAGGAAAAAAAAATGCAAAGGAAAAAAAAAAAAAAAACTAAAATGTAAAAAAAAAAAAAAAAGTGTGTGAGCGAATAATATAAATTGCACATTCTGTTCCAGCTTCTTCACCAGATTGACGGATGGCCATGGGACCCTTATGGACCACAATGTCATCCATACTATTGGCTGTTCCTAGCCAGCATGCTGTCCCAGGTGGGATATAACCACCAACACAGCTCGGCTGCTGCCATTAGGCATTCCTAGCCATGCTCCCTTGTGTGGTCCTTTGCTTCCACTCCCCGGGCGGGAGGGGAAGGTTACCTCTGGTCCCCCCCTCTTTCTGCTCTGGTGGAGCAGGCCTGCTCCACTGATTTGGGGATCATCTTCTCTATGGACCCCATTTCTCTGTCTTTTCCCCCCAGTCTTCAGTCTTCCCTCCCCATCTAACTTACAACTACTAGCGTTCGAATCATTGTTAAATTGCTTGAGCCCTACACCCAAAAACTTCATGACATAAAATCGCACAACTAGTATTTTTTTAAAATTTTTTATGTTTTATTTATTTATTTATATATACAGTATTTTTTAAGGTCCTAGCCACTGAAATCTCAGGAAATTAGGTGGCAGGACCTGCCAGAGTAAATAACTATAATACTTGTGTACCTGGTCTACCTCCCGGGGCAGAGTGTGGGCAACGTTGGGTCCCATTAAGGGCCCAGCGGCCAAATGAACAGAGGAACAATGGTACACGACACTACACATATACAAGATCCATACACTTTTAAACCTCTGGCATTGACAGTGTTCGGTTTCACACCTACAATGTATACTATGAGGAGATGGGGGGAACCCCTGGTGCCGTTTGACACTAAACACACTCTACACAAAATTTGTTAGCTAAAAGCAGTTTATAACAACTACAATTTTTCTGAAAAGAACTGCAAGAGGGTAAAAAAAAATGATAAAACAAATGTGAAATGAAATTTGCTTACATAAAAAGGTTTGCTTAACAGGTTGTCTTTTAGTCTTTATATATTCATGTTAAGAAATTGGAAAAAACTGGGTAAATTTCATTTCTGGCTATTAAATGGTTAGCTTATAATGGAGTTGTTAAGAGTTATTTCCCAAAGCTCATGTTATACTGGAATTACGCTATAGTGTATTCCATCAAAAGAGGGACAGTGATATAAAAGATGTGTCTTGCACTATTGCATTATTTTCCCAATACTAATAACTATTAATTTCATTGTTTCCTCTTGAATTTCACTGATTATAGATTAAAAAGAAATATATAATATTTTTATACTTTTTGTTTTATCTGAATCAGTATTAAAAATATATCTTATTTATACAAACTGAACAACAAAATAATAAATAAATAAAAAATAATTAAATTAAATTAATATAGCATATTTACTTACCAATCTCTCTCTCCTCTGCACTTTCTGATTCTTGGGGAATATCTTCCTGTAAGATACTACTAGTGTCAGGGGAGACAGTATCTTGTTCAACCATATTTTCAGGTCTCCAACGTTTATAATATTCTTTACTGTCAAAACTGGTTGCCACCTTATATTTTAAAGCTTTCTAGAAAAAAAAAATGAAATTATATTTATAACAAAGTCTGTTATCATCTTAGGAAAAAAACCCCTTTTTTTTTTTTTCTTTTTTGCTAGCACTGTTCATTCTGAATGAGGACAGAAACAATTCATCCAACAATGATCTGTAAGGATCATTACAGATCATTACATTAAGTTAGTGAATATCTGTAAATAGCTGAAATTTTTACCTGATTTAGTAAAATTGGGTAAAAATTGCAGCTATTTACATACACTGTCCACTTTCTTCTTTATCAAATAACAGAATTATAAAGCATCTCCACATTATATTTGCAATAAAAGTTTACAAGAAGACAAATGTAATTCATGCATACAAAATGTATACTGAGCATATTACAAAAAGATACAATACAGAAAAATAAATGATAATGCAATTAAAAAAATTTGAAAAAAAATAATAATTAAATAAAAAAATGTTCAGGAAACATCCAGTACACAAATATTTAATGGTCAATTTCATTACAAAATCAATTATATCTCTGTAATATAGCACTGCTTGATTAAATCTATCATTCATAATTGTGGATGTAAATTTTTGCAATTATGTTCTATATTTATTAGTTTTGTATTTTATTAAATATCTAATGAACTTACTTAGTTAATAGTTATTTCATTAGATTTCTGTTACTGCAATGGATAAAAAAAATTACAAAGTTCAACCTATGAATACTCGCTTCTTACTACCATAACACACGGAGTTGTACTAAATTAAAAAAGGTTTGTGTGTATAAATACAGAAAAATATACAAAAACCATAGACATTTACTTCTAGAAACTTTAATGCAATTTCAGCAGAACCACCAAGAAATTAGTCATGATGAGATCTGACAGCCAATTCAGAATAAAGCCTCAAGTTCTCAAGAATCTGTATAACTTTTATGCATTTTATTCTAAAATCAATGGATTCCAGCAGAGGTAAAAGTATAAATTCTCGGCCCTTCTGGTTGATTCACCCACAGCTTCTTATGTGATCATTAAAAACAGTCCAATGGGCTTCACTGACCTGTTTCCTCCACCCCAAACAGTGGAGGATCTGGCAGTACGGCAATGGACACCAGTCAATAGCTTATATGGTATTCATAAATAAGTGAACTAAAGTAACTCTCAAAATAAACATTTAAAATTGATCTTGGGGAAAAAGAAATATTTTTAATAGCTTTAATTGTTTTATGTTAAAAATCCTGCTTAACTTGACAAAAAACATAATAATAAACCTTGTGTTTTCAGGATTTCAAGTTTTTTTTGTTACAACAAAAAAGCACATTTGCTTCTCCCTCAAAAACAATTTTGAGGAAGACATAACATCACATTTAAATAATTTTTCAGAAAAACTTTATAAAAGTAGAAAGATACATGAAGGAATGATCATTTAAATAAAAAGAAATAATTTAAACTCTTTTATGCATTCCAGAATTGTAAATTTCAAAATAAATTTTAGTTGAAAAAAAAAAGGAGTAAAATCCTGTTATAATAATGTTAAAATATTTCCAGGTGCCAGAAGACCTCCCTTATTAGTCATGCTTTGTACATCTCATTTGAACAAAACAGTTCTGAAGAAAACTAAGCAAAATGGACAAGTTTTTAGAGCCAATGGAAAAAACCATGCTTGGTTACATAAAAACTAAACAATAGTCTAGTTTCATTTTATAATTGGGAACACTGTGTCAAGCATACTTCAATAGTGTACAGCTAAGGAGGGAACAAAGAAATGCCAATGCTATTTTCATAAAATAAGAAAGGAATTCAGTATTGTACCTTCCATATTTACGACATCCAGGAATGTTGATGCTAAAATCCATTGCCAATGCATACTGTGGAGGGGAGATATATAACATATTGACTCATTTCCACTCTTTTATGCAGCTCATCCGGCTATAACATCTTACAACACTCATTTCAAGTTATGTGCATATTTATTTGATATACCTTGTTAGGTATCAAATGTGAACAAAAATTCAAAGTTCATGCAGAAAAACCATGTTGTTGTTGTTTGGTTTTTAGGATTAGCAACTAAGGCCATATTGATCTGGGAATATGCGGTGGTCATTCCCTGACCTTTCTGCATCCTCTGTATTTGGTGGTGATGGGCTCGAACCCCGGTCTAATCAAGAAGCATGTGCTACGCACTGCTGCTCCTTCCCACCTGGCTACGGAGGCGCCAGAAAAACCATGACCTATCATGTTACACTCATTCTTACTAATGTTATGTCACTTTATGATCCATAATCTCATGAACCATCAAGTGACAAAAATTGAATATATTTATATACAGTTCCAGTAGAAATTTTATATACAGACATATTCATGTATGTATATAAAATTAAAAGTAAATGTATGTTCATACATATACTGTCAGGCAAGGAGTTTAACAGTGTGTGGTCATGCATCATACATCATTGCACCACAAGTCCAAATGTTTAATGCGGGAACAGATGCTGAACTTTAACTTATCAGTACAAAAGCATGAAATGCATAATATTTTTATGTATACTGTCGGGCCTATACTAAGATTTTTGTAAATTTAAAATGCACCACTTGCAAAAGATCCAGTAAAATACCAAAAAAAAAAAAAAAAAAAAAAACCTAAGAGAATTTTATCATATTCTTTATAATCATTTGGCTTACAGGGTATCCAGACTACCAACTTTACATTATCACCAGATAACTCTCACACCATACTGATTCAACATAAACCCACACTTCATCACAGTCTGGCTAGTTACAATCTGACTTATCAATTCACCTTTTAATAAGAGGCATACAGCCCCACCAACTCTATTTCTTCTGAACACAGTATTATCATCATAAGGAAATTTCTTGCTGCCAATCTTAGTATGATACCAAGTCCAAGTTAGTCCACAATATAAGCTTTAAAAGCCTTGTCCAGTCTTTATACAGGGTGTCTCAAAAATATTGGTACAAATGTTTAGGGGAGGTAGGTAACATCTAAAGGAATGTGAATCGCAGAGGAACCCATAACCGGAAACGTCACCGTAAGTCGGTACACGGCGCTGTTCATCAGTTCACTAGAGGGAAAATTTCTGGTTTACTCATTCAAGCAGTAGTCGCCGCACGAAGAGCATGCATTGATATATGAACTGTGAGCAGGCAGACATGCACCTAATGTATGGATTAGCAGAGGGCCCACACGGTGTGCTCCCCATGTGGCACAACATCGCTTCGCAATAAATGTGTGGGCAGGTATGGTCGGTGACTGCTTAGTCGGCCCATACCTGTTACCATCCCGCATGAACTCCGCTAAATATCGGATCTTTCTTGAACAAGTTCTACCAGGGTTACTTGACGATGTTCCAGCAAATGTGAGACGCAACATTTGGTTTCAACATGACGGGGCACCTGCCCATTATGGAATGGGTGTTCGTGACCATTTGAACAGGCATTTTGGGCGTCGATGGATTGGCCGTGGTGGACCCATTGCCTGGCCCCCACACTCACCCGATTTATTGAGCCTTGATTTCTTTCTGTGGGGGTCCTCAAATCTATCGTGTATGAATCGCCTGTGGAGACGGAAATGGATCTCGTGGCGAGACTCGTCTGCGCTGCTGTTACTGTCAAAGAAACTCCAGGTGTGTTTGACCGTGTCCGCCAATCCATGCTGCGTCGGTGTCACGCATGCATCGCGTCTCATGGTGGAACCTTCGAGCATCTGTTGTAACATCATGAAATGCATCCATCTCGTACTCCATTGTTAATATTATGTCAAATAAATGTTTGCCACGAATTACTGTCTTGTGTTATTTATGCTTCTTGTGCCTCTGCTACTATTTTCCCATGACGTTTCCGGTTATGGGTTCCTATGTGATTCACATTCCTTTAGATGTTACCTACCTCCCCTAAACGTTTGTACCAATATTTTTGAGACACCCTGTATAGTAATGCCACCACAATCATGATTAACTGTACTTCTTACTACCTTTATATATCCATTATAACTGCTTGAGTTTCATAGGTTGATGTGTCACTTCCCATGCATCTTTGGGACATGCATATAATTCTTATGCATGTTCCACCAATTAAATTTCCAATTGATCCTCTATACCCAATAAAAGTTAGCAGTTTCCATGAAAGCTTAATTCCTAGACTTAAACAAAGGCTCTTGCATCTCTTCTGTTCAAATTAACACCAATATTTATTAAATAAATTTACTTTACAAAACAGGGCAGGACAAGCTGAAAAAAAATCCATCCCACAAAAGTCTTATCACTCAAGTACTGTGTTAATTGACAAGGCTCTCAACAAAATTCCCTATCAATTCTGAACAAAATTGCAGACTGAAGGCCATATGGACCTAACTTACATTTCTGCAACATGATCATACATATATGGATGAAATCCTTAGTTTTTTGATGCTTTAAATCATTAGCAACAAAATAGTATAATGAAATCATATACCGTTTACTCCCATTAGTTCTATTAAGAACTGAAATGTAGCTTGCAACATCCTCAAACTTAGCACCAGGAAAAATACTTTAATTCTATGTCATTTTTTTAAAAAATGTTCCAGGTTCCATTAAAACAGGGGTGCTCAATATGTGTTCTTTAACCAAAGCAAAAAAAAAAAACAAAAAAAAAAAAAAAAAACACATTTTTAAAAATAATGGTTTGATTTAAATAGATGGTGCAAAAATAGAATTACCCATGAATAAAGAGAAAGATAGGGTGAGCAAAGTGTAAGAATTTGCTTTATTGCTTTTCCCCATCATGCACAGTGAGTGTTGCATATTTTTAACTTTGTGATTCTCATTCATTGGTGTTACTGAAATGAGGTTTGACATTCATATTTTATATGATTTTGGGAGTATCTCCAAGGCATTAATCACACTCATAAAAGGAATGATAATCAAAAACATACATTAAAAAGCAAACTTACTAAGGTTGCTGAGAAGTGCAAATTTAATGTAGGTAGGGAAGATGAATTTTTATTTATTGTGGGCCCTAATGGAAAACCAAAATGTCTAGTTATCAGAGTTTTTCTTAACAAAAAATAAGAGATTAGCTTGTGATCCATCTCACAATTCACAGCACAAAAAAGGGTACTGACATTTTTGAAAACGTTAAAATTGCACATGGAGGGAGAGAATTACAGTTTTGATAGAAAAAATTGTGTACATGGTGTTTCCACTATAGCTAGCAAAATGATTCTACAGCTTCCTAACTACTATTTATAATCTTCAGTCAGGGTATTGATAAATACTGCACAAACGTTTAGGGGAGGTAGGTAACATCTAAAGGTTTTGTCAAGAATTCAAAGAATATTGAAAAACATTGGAGGAAGAATACTGAGAACCGATAGTGCACAGTGATGTGTGATGGCTTTCCAGCTTTGCAATGCGTTTGGCAATCAAAGGAGTAATTTGAATTTTTCGAAGCAAAAATTTAATTACCAGAGAACACATTCTTCTTACAAGACCAGGCCTGTTTTTCTGATTTTGCCTTTTCAACTGCTATAATTACCCATGTAAATGCATTGAATTTAAATTAGAAGACAATATGACAATATCAAATTATTTACAAGCTACATAACTGATATTTCATCATTTAATGATGAAAATTACAGCTATTCTGTACTTAAATGAATGAAAATTGAATCATTTCAAACACCTGAAATTAGAAGTTGAAAATTACAGAAATAATTTTTCTAAACATATAGCAAATAGACATTTTGCGAGAGACATTTGATTTTTTTGGTTTAGCGAATTTTTGACAGAGGAAAGTAATGCCCTATTATTTGCCAATGTATTTTTTATATCCAAAGAGAAAATTGATACAATGGATAAAAGTATACAAATAATAGAATTGACTGAATTAAAATGTAATACAGTCGATTCTGATTATTTGGGACACATCAGGACTAGTGCAGTTTGGCCCGATTAAACGGCTGCCCCAATTATCCGAAGTTTCACGTAAATAGTTAAAAATACAATGGACCCCCCCCCACTTTACAACCAAATCACGTAACGATGGACACACCATAGTAAAGTACCGTTCACTATACGATGTGTAGTAAGCGCCGGTCAACTGTGATGACGTTTGTGAATTGAATTTTAATTCTATTAAACAGCGATTCTAATTAGCAAAAATAGGAGGAATATTATCCACAGGCTATAAAAGTAATACAGGGCACAAATTTACCCTTTTTTACCTTACCAATTAAAAAATTAAATGATACTAAGATAATCGGAATAATTAATACGTACTGTAATACGTATGTACTAACTAGTTGACATTTCTGTTCACTGACATTTGTGGGTGTGGGGGGGGGGTTAAAATTTAAAACAGTAAAAAGATAAGCAATCAAAAACAAAGAACACGCACACACAAATTGCAAGTAACACGATAGGCACAAGTGAGAACGGAGTAACAAGCTATGAAGCTTTCAAAATAGGAATGAAGAGAAGATTATGAAAATTAATTTTTTTATATGATTGAAGATTCCATGGAAGTGTAAACACATTTCACCATAATAACCTACAAAATTCCAGCTGTCGGTATTATCGCAAATTCAATAACATCGAGTTTACTAACCTTTTATGATAGATTGCACTAACAGAAAAGTCCAATGAACAGGTGACTGCTAATTGTTTTTATTGTTTTATGGTTGTGACCTCCAGAAATCCGATCAAACCACGTGGTACAGTCAGAGACAATCGTAGAGTAATTTCCAGTGCTGCCGTCTCCTGCCTCAATTAAACGGCACGTTGTTCCAATTAAGCGAAGTAAACCCTGGCTATTTTCTCGATTGGGTTTTTTAAGATTTGTCCCAAGTAAATGGCTGCTGCGATTAACCGGTGGCCCAAATAACCGGAATCCACTGTACTACATTAAAGAGAAAGTTTTGCAAACTTCTACAATTCCTAAGCAGATGCCATATTCCAGAATTTGTGCAACAACACTTCCTATTTTGCAAGTACTTATCTTTGTAAACAAGCCTTTTCTTAGATGGAAAAAAAAAAAAAAAAAAAAAATTGAGAACAAACAGCAGTCTCCACTTATGGATTACAATCTTAAAAAACTAGCGATTCATGTGTCACAACAAAATACCCAAAAATTTTTATAACTTTATAATTTCTATAATAGTGAACTATATTTTCTTAATATATATATATATATACAGGGTGATTCACTAGCAGTGCGATAAACTTGTATGAGGTGTAGGGGGCACAAAGACGAATCGGAATCGCATAGCATTGCAGGGTCCAAAATGCCTTTGTCATGCGGTAGAGGCCGTTGAACGGGAAGTCGCGTGAAGAGTGATCCTGCTGGAAGTCAGCATTTGCGAACCGGTTCCCGAGGCAGTAGTATGGACGAGTATTCAAACGTTGAACTGGCCGACATGCACCTCGCATATGGAGCTGCAGACTATAATGGGCGCTTGTACCAGGAACGTTTCCCACACAGGCGTGCTCCTCATCATACGATTTTCGCACGTGTGCACAGAAGGTTACGTGAGACTGATTGTTTCACGAGAGGTACCATGAATCGAGAGCGAACGATTAGGACGCCAGACAAGGAGGAGAATATCCTATGTCTTGCAGAAGGCAATCCGAGTAGGAGTACTCGAGCGATAGGCCAACGATTGGGTATTTCCCAATCCACTGTATGGAGGATACTGTCAACAAACCAAATGAGTTCATACCATCTGCAACATGTCCAATCATTGGAGCCTGGGTTTATCCACTCCGGAGGACTTTTGCTACTTGGTTTCTTCGACAGAAACGGTTCGCAAATGCTGACTTCCAGCGGGATCGCTATTCATGCGACCTCCCGTTCAATGTCCTCTACCGCATGACGAAGGCATTTCGGACCCTGCAATGCTATGTGATTCCGATTCGGCTTTGTGCCCCCTACACCTCCTGCAAGTTTGTCGCACTGGTAGTTTTTTTTTTTTTTTTGGTAGTTATTGGCGCATCGGCTTCGGTGGCCATAATGCACCTCCCAAGGTTTTTGCAGTACTTTGATCCAAGCCCAAGGCGGGATTCGAACCCGCGACCTGCACTGGTAGTGAATCACCCTGTATATATATATATATATATAAAATCAAGAATAATGATATAGAGAAGCTATATGATATGGGGGGGGGATTTAAGTTTGAAATTAGATAAGTCTGAATTACAATAACATAACTTATGGATCAGGGACACTGCTATAGCAAAACATACCCTACAGCCATAATGTGTATATGTATATATAAAATATTTTAAGTATAAAATATTGTAAGTAGAACATGTTAAAGAGCTTTATGTATAGAATTAAAACTAATGAATATACTGTATACCCTGGGAGCGATATATGTTGTGAAAGAAGGGGGGGGGGATGAACCGGAAAATAAAACGATAAGAATTGCACAGATTGAAAAAACGACCAAGGTGAAAATAACATTGCAGTGTCTTTCATAATTTTTGTGTCATCATCAGAGATCATCCACCAAAATCATGAAAAAGACAGCAATGCTCTTACTTCTGTTTCTGACATGTTCTGTATGCTTAGGTTCACGTGTGAAAAGCCACGTGGTATTTTACAATTTAAATTTTACAAATTTTGAATATAATTTTACAAATTTTGAATTTACGCTAATGTGCTAATAAAAGTGTTGCATACAGATCATGGATGACCTTAGAGAAGTAAGTGAAACGTTATGAAAATGAAAAACGTAAAGCCAAAAGTAAGGAAAAGCAGTATATACAGTAAGACAGGGACTTACCGTTACTAGCAGAACTGACCAAAAGACTGAGTTAGCGGGTTACCAGTATATTTATGTGTGGGTACGCTAGCGGTTCCTAGCGTTAAAAAATTATCGTGCATGTTTTTTGATTGAAATGAAATGGGCGGTGATGATGCGCTAGGTTAAATGCTTGATGTCCAAACTGCCCAGGATAGTTAAGAAATATAATAGCTGACAAAGTAGCGTTAGAAGGCAGCTAAACTTTGTTAAGGCGAAAAATAGATTGGGTAACGTTATATATATATATATATATATGTATATATGAAATAAATACTGGGTTAAAAAGTGGCAACGAAGAGATAAAAATATAAAATAAAAATAAAGATATGACAAATGCACTTGAGCATGCAAAGCAGCAGCAAAGGATAAAAAAGTTTATATATGCAAGGGGGAATTAATAGGTCTGTTAAAAATTGTAAAGATGGAAGTAAATTACACAAAATGCCATAACTAACAGGAAAAGGATAGCAGAAAAAGGAGGCACTGTAGGTGTGAAAAAAAGGAGAAAGAATGTGAAAATCCTATTTGTTATAATGAATTAAGCAACATTATAGGCTGAATTGAAAAGCCAATTAGAGAGAAGGTAACTACAAAACAAAAATTAAGTAAAAATGATTAAATTCATATAAAGGAGTGATAGCCAGGGGTGAAAATAATTTTATACAAAAATATTGTATACAATACAGTACACATTAGTACTGTATTATATAGCTAAGCACATGGTTTGAAATGAAGTATTTATGAAAGTTTAGCATTTATTTATTGCAAATTTAACCTCAGGGGCTCACATCTGGTGAGTATGGGCTTGGCACACCCAGGGTCCTGAGCTGGATATCACCATTCTTCTCTTTCTAGGTAATTCCCTTCTATTTCTCTCTCTCTCTCTCTTAGGATAACTCGGAAATTTTTTTTGGCTGGTGCAGCATAAGCCTCAGGCTTCCTTTCACTATATGGCTAGTAATAATAATAATAACTATAAATTAACGTTCATATTTTCGATTTTATTGATACAGTGGATTCCGGTTATTTGGGCCATCTGTTAACTGGGGCAGCCATTTATTTGGGACGAATCATAAAGAACAGAACCCAATCAAGAAAATAGCTAGGGCTTACTTCGCTTAATTAGGACAACATACCGTTTAATCGGGGCAGGAGACCGCAGCACTGGAGATTACCCTACAATTGTCTTCGACCGTTTTTTTTTTTTTTTTTTTGATACAGTGGATTCCGGTTATTTGGGCCATCTGTTAACTGGGGCAGCCATTTATTTGGGACGAATCATAAAGAACAGAACCCAATCAAGAAAATAGCTAGGGCTTACTTCGCTTAATTAGGACAACATACCGTTTAATCGGGGCAGGAGACCGCAGCACTGGAGATTACCCTACAATTGTCTTCGACCGTTTTTTTTTTTTTTTTTTTTTTTTTTGTAGTTGTTGGCGCATCGGCTTCCGTGGCTATAATGCACCTCCCAAGGTTTTTTGCAGTACTTTGATCCAAGCCCGAGGCGGGATTCGAAACCGCGACCTTTGAGTTGCCAGGAAGGCACTTGACCCACCCGGTTAGCCCGGTCGGCGTCTTCGACCGTACCTCGTAGCTCGGTCGGATTTCTGGAGGTCACAACCATAAAACAATAAAAACAATTAGCAGTCACCTGTTTATTGGGCTTTTCTATTAGTGCAATCTATCATAAACGGATAGTAAACTCAATCTTATTTAATTTGCAATAATACTGACAGCTGGAATTCTGTGGGTTATTATTATATTCAAATTAAAAATAATTAAATTCACATAAAGGAGTGATAGCCAGGGGTGAAAATAATTTTATACAAAAATATTGTATACAATACAGTACACATTAGTACTGTATTATATAGCTAAGCACATGGTTTGAAATGAAGTATTTATGAAAGTTTAGCATTTATTTATTGCAAATTTAACCTCAGGGGCTCACATCTGGTGAGTATGGGCTTGGCACACCCAGAGTCCTGAGCTGGATATCACCATTCTTCTCTTTCTAGGTAATTCCCTTCTATTTCTCTCTCTCTCTTAGGATAACTCGGAAATTTTTTTTGGCTGGTGCAGCATAAGCCTCAGGCTTCCTTTCACTATATGGCTAGTAATAATAATAATAATTATAAATTAACGTTCATATTTTCGATTTTATTGATACAGTGGATTCCGGTTATTTGGGCCATCTGTTAACTGGGGCAGCCATTTATTTGGGACGAATCATAAAGAACAGAACCCAATCAAGAAAATAGCTAGGGTTTACTTCGCTTAATTAGGACAACATACCGTTTAATCGGGGCAGGAGACCGCAGCACTGGAGATTACCCTACAATTGTCTTCGACCGTACCTCGTAGCTCGGTCGGATTTCTGGAGGTCACAACCATAAAACAATAAAAACAATTAGCAGTCACCTGTTTATTGGGATTTTCTATTAGTGCAATCTATCATAAACGGATAGTAAACTCAATCTTATTTAATTTGCAATAATACTGACAGCTGGAATTCTGTGGGTTATTATGGTGAAGTGTGTTTAGACTTAGTATTAGTAACGGCCGCATGGTGCAAGAAAGCCTATGGCTTATGCTGCACCAGCCAAAAAAAAAAAAAAAAAAAAAAAAAAATCCGAACAAAACAATGATAAAAAAAAAAATAAATAAAATAACTAAATAATAATAATTAATAAAAAAAAAAAAAAAAAGGAAATTAAACCTATCATCCTATGCGCTTCCCTTACCCGAAAGTACTATCCAGATGACCTTTGAATTTCCCCAAACTGTCGGCCTCTACCACCCATGAAGGCAATTTATTCCAGTAATTTATAACTCACTGGCTAAAATAAAACTTCCTGCAGTCCAATTTAAACATTTCCCTCCCCGTAACTTGAATTTATGTCCCCTTGTTCTAGCATCATTTATAATCTTGAAAATTTTGTCCTCATTCATTTTACTGATGCCTCTCAGAGCCTTAAACACCTCAATCAAATCTCCTCTAAGGTGTCTAGTTTCCAAACTCTGCAACCCACATATTCGAAGTCTTTCTTCACAAGGACGCCTTTTTGCCGATCTCACCAGGTCAGTTACCCTTCTTTGCACCCTTTCAAGAAGCTCGATGTCTTTCTTTAGGGGTGGTCTCCATACTTGAAGACAGTATTCCAAGTGTGGTCTAACATAAGCCTTATATAATGGGATTATCACGTCCCTATCTCTACTTGCAAAAGTTCGATAGATCATCGATAAGACACCATGGGCCTTCTTTGCAACCTGTTTACAATGCTCAGAGAATTTCGTGTCTGACCGTATCGTAACACCCAAGTCCCTTTCCTCCAGTACTGGGTTTAGTTGAACTCCACCAAGTGAATAAGTTTTTTGGGGTTACTGTTTCCCAGGTGTAATACCTTACACTTTGTTGGATTAAAGCACAGCTGCTATTTTTCTGACGATTCCTGAAGTCTATCTAGGTCTCTCTGAAGAAGCTCAGCTTGACAGTGATCATTAACTACTATACCAATTTTAACATCATCTGCAAATTTAGACATCACGCCCTCACGACTTCCATGGAATCTTCAATTATAAATAAAATTAATTTTCAGAATCTTCTCTTCATTCCTATTTTTAAAGTTTTGTAACTTGTTACTCCATTATCACTTGTGCATATCGTATTACTTGCAATTTGTGTGTGCCGTGTTCTTTGTTATTGATTGCTTACCTTTTTACTGGTTTAAAATTTTAACCCCCACCCACAAATGTCAGTGAAAAGAAATGTCAACTAGTTAGTATGTACATATTACAGTACATATTAATTATTCTGATTATCACGTATATTCTTCTGATTTTCACGTATCATTTAATTTTTTAATTGGTAAGGTAATAAATGGTTAAATTGTGCTTAATATATCTTTACTTTTATGGCCTGTGGAAAATATTCCTCCTATTTTCGCTAATTAGAATCACTGTTTAAATGAATTAAAATTCAATTCAAAATGACCAGCGCTTACTACACATCGTATTTGTGTACTCACCATAGTACTTTGGTGGGTACTCACCATAGTACGTTACTATGGTGAGTCCATCGTAACGTGATTTGATTGTACAGTGAACCAATTGTAAAGCGGGGGGGTCTGTATTTTTCACTATTAACGTGAAACTTCGCATAATTGGGACAGTCGTTTAATCAGGCCAAAATGCACTAGTCCTGATGTGTCCCAAATAACCGGAATTGACTATACTTGAAAAAAATAACTCGCAAACATGGGAACTCATTAAGTGAAAACTCATAAAGTGGGAACTGCCTATATATATATATATTATATTTTTTAATTATTATTTAAGCCTATTTGATTATTGCTTCTTTATCACTTGCTACATTAATGTTATTGTCATATGACAATTTGACATTATATGTGCTTGACATATTACTGGTTAATTGATTAAATTGCTTCTGTGGTAGATTTTTTCATTTACTGGTATTTATCTACTATCTGTATGGGTATTTAGGTGTATCAGGAACAGGAGATCCAGTTAGCTTGTGCAGTTATTATTTACATGAAGTTTGTTTTTGCTATCCCTTGGACTGGGCTGATATAGCTTTTCTAAGGCATAACAGCCCGTATTGTCCTAGGGGGTAGCTATTTACATATATACAGCCTCTTACTAAGTGAATGTTTACCTTGTGTCTCCTCGTGCTGTTTAGTTTAAATATGTTCTTTGTGTGTTGCTATATTTCCATTTGGGCATTTCTAATTTTTATTTTTAAATTTTTATTTTTATATCGAAAGGGTGGGTTCATATAGGATGCCGGATTACAGTGCGGTCAGAGGACGAGCCTCTTCTGAGCGCAATAAATCCGGGCATTAATTTAGGTAGTTTTTATCCTGCTTTTTAATTTGGTTTTTGGCTACTGATGGTTTATAGCTGTTTTGTGGTGTTTTCAATTATTCTATATGGGCAGATGTTCGGTTGATTTTTAATGTTCATATGCATGGCTGCTTTAATGTGGTGTTTGCTGTAATTGTTAGGTATATTATTTTTGGCGAGGGTTTTTATTAGTTTTTTAATTGCTTCCATTATATTTTCTGTATTATTGCATATGTTTATTAATCTGGTTGTTTGGTTTCTAATTGTGTTTCCTTGTATGTGCTTAGCAATGTTGCTATCCCAGTGGATGAGCTTTATGGCGGGGAAGTTGAAGTAGTCTGTTTTGTCATAATGTTTAGTGTCGATATTGTCTTTGGTGATATTGATCTGGCTGTCGATTTAAAATGCTTGTAGGTTGCTGTTTGGGTTGGTACGTTCAATGCTAAGGTCTGTGGGGTCCAAGGGATAGCAAAAGCAAACTTCATGTAAATAATAAATTCATGTAAATAACAATGGAAAAATCATGTAAATAACAAATTCATGAAAAAATGCAAATGGACAACATCCTTCCATCATAAAAACATCCTTTTCTTCAAAACCTCATTGTCAATAATAATCACCACGTAATTTTCTAATACATCGGGCTTGTATATACGAAAAACTGGGAAGTTTTTCGTATATACAAGCTTTCGTATATACAAGCCTATATCATTTCAACTGGGAAGAATTCCCCCAACCTCGGCCCCCCCATCCCCGGCAATATGTAAAAATCAACCCTCTCATGACTTGCAAATATATCGCCTTACAGCAATATCGACATCACACCATAACAAACAATAGACGCATCTGCGCACTAAAAACCAATCGGTCAATAAAACAAACAGAGAACGGGACTAACCCCCTCTTTCCGACAGACCACCACAGGACAACTGACTGTAAGTAAAAACCTCCTCACTTATCCAGATACTCACCCGTTGGGCTTTGTATCACCTATACCAGTTTGCTGATTCCAATTCTAAGATTAAAAATATTTCTAAAATTATAATTAGATTATCCAAAATCAATATAAATAAAGTTTACCAAAAATTAATTAATCAAAGATTATCTAAAATCAATTTATTAAAGTTATCCATAATTAAGTAATTATGTTCAAAAATATCACTAAAAAGGCAAAACTGATAAAGGGATAACAGAAAGGGTAGGTACGAGACATTCCTTTAATCTGGCTATCGACCCGCTCAAGGCTCCCGACGAAGTAGCGGTAGATGACCAGGTAAAAGAATGTTAGTTAACATTGATTTATTTGATGTTTGTTTGAAATACAAAATATTAATTTCATTTATTATTAGCATTATTATTATTAATATTTACCATTACATGTACAGACCCCCAGGAAGAAGTTAGACTGCACAGGCTAACTGAATCTCCTGTTCACGATACACCTAAATACCCATACAGATAGTAGATAAATACCAGTAAATGGAAAAATCGACCAAACCGAAGCAATTTAATCAATTAACCAGTAATACAGCAAAAATTTATTCAATTAAATATATATATATATATATATATATATATATATATATATATATATATCAAATTTCTTCAAGTTGTAAAAATTTTATCTAACTATTGTACCTAAGGTGGGACATCATATTTCTGGTCTGGAAAGGGAGACATGGTAAGGTTGACACTGATTACCACTGCTTTACAGCATGGCTCACAATAAAATTAAGTCATTTTGAACCAGAGCATTCTATGCTAGACAATCAACTCTTAGAGTAAGAACAGTTTGGAGTGAATGATTTTGCACAACTTTTAACATTTCAACATCTTTTTATTATTAGATATATGGTGCAAGGAAGCCCGAGACTTATGCTGTACGAGCAAAAAAAAAATTCCTGAGTTAACCCGAGAGAGAGTCAAAAGTAGAAGGGAATCACCAATAAAAGAATGATGATATCCAGCTCAGGACCCTGGGTGTGCCAAGCCCATACTCACCAGATGTAAGCCCATGGAGTTCCAGATGTAAGCCATCTACCAAGCTTTCACTTTTAATACTTTCAAAGACTTGATATTAACCATTAATATTCAAAGCGTTATCTTAAATTTGTTGTAGTTAGAGTAGTAGTAGTAGTAGCAGCAGCAGTAGTGGCATGTGATGCAAGAAAGCATGTGTATGAGCTTATGCAGCATCAGACATAAAAAAAAAAAAAAAAATCACATCATTCCCTCCAAATGCCTGTCCAATACCTCCTTAAATTTATTCAACCTATCAACTTCCACGACAGATGGAAGTTTGTTCCAGCAATTAACCACCCGCTGGCTAAAGGCAAATTTCCGCACATCTATTCTACATCTGTCTTTTCTTAATTTGAATTTATGCCCCCTTAGGTTCGTAACCTGAACAAGTAGAAGGATCCCATCAGAATTCAGCATGCTCAACCCATTCAAGGCCTTATACACCTCAATCAGATCATGGTGCAGGTACCTAGTCTCCAGCCACTGCAATTTGCAGAACTTAAGCCTCTCTTGGTAAGAGGATCCCTTCATTCCCCTCACCAATCTTGTTGCCTTCTCTGTACATGCTCAAGTAAATCTACATCCTTCCTAAAATGAGGCCTCCAGACCTGTACGCAGTACTCAAGGCGTGGCCTGACCATTGCCTTATACAGAGGGCTAATCATTTCCTTTTCCCTGCTAGCAAAATTCCTATATATCATTGACAAAACCCCATGACCTGCCCTGGCAGCCTGTCTGCATTGCTCAGAAAACTTCATATCTGCCTGCACAATTACTCCCAGGTCTTTTTCATTTTCTACCACCTTAAGTGTAGTACCACACAGTTGGTACGTTTCTCTGGGGTTACTTCTACCCATACGTAGTACTTTGCATTTGTCAAGGTTAAATTTCACTTGCCACTTCTTAGCCCATCTGCCCAAATTATCTAGATCCTGTTGCAGTAGCACACTGCCATTACTGTCATTAACAACCCTGCAAACCTTTGTATCATCTGCAAACTTTGACATTAAGCCTGATATACCTTCATCGATATCATCGATAAATATCGAAAACAACAGTGAACCCAACACCGAACCCTGTGGGAATCCACTAATAACATTTGTATTCCTTGCATTCAGGACATAATTTGCGATCCATCATCCCCATTGCTGGCATCATTCCCTCGCTCCTTGTATAATTCTCTATAGTAGTCTTCTGCTATTTGAATTATGCCTTCTCTGCTATTTATAAGTATACCATTGCTATTCTTCAGTTTCAGTATCATTTGTCTTTCTGTATTACTGCTCCTGGCTGCTGATTTAAGTCCTTTGTCTTCTCTTAATGCTTGTTCTACTTTTGTTGTGTTAAATATTCTTATAGCCTCTCTGAGTCTCTTTCTAATGGCTTTGCATAACTCAGTATACTCAATTTTCTCCTTGTCAGTGTTTATCTTACTCTTCATTTGTCGCCTTCGGTTCATCATGACAAGTGTTTCTTGACTAATTTTTTCTTCTTTGGATTTCTTTTCCCTATAGGTTTCTTGTGCTTTATCACTTTCAGAAAGTTGTAATATTCCTCGTCAATATCTTGGTCCTGAGCAGTCTGCAGAAGCTCAAACCTGTTGTTAAGTTTCAGTACATACTGCTTTTTCTCCTGTTCTGTTACCTCAAAGACCTTTGTATTATTTACTCAAGTCAGTGAATAAGCAGTCATCAACAATTCTTACCTACGTAATATTAAATTGTTGCTGAAGTCTTGCCTGGATAATACATCGATTTTTTCTGCTCCGTCATGAGTGTTGTGAAAAGTTCTGGTGAGGCTAGTTCACCATTTCTTGTGAACCAGCCTCACCAGAAAACAACAGAGAGCAGTAGGATCATGAGGATACCACCTTGTGGGAACCAAGTACAAAAAGCTTCGTTTAGTGGGAAATCACTTTTAGTTAAAGCCTTACAATCTTTGAATGTAACATAAATAAAATCTGTTGTTTTTTTAAAATTCTCCACACAATTTTGTGTTGTGTGTCCTGAGCTCTCTGTTGCTGCTACCCTTTGGGTGCTGTCATCAGGTTTTTCCCTTCATGATTCAGGACCCACTTCTCCAATCTAGCAGTATGGGTACTGATTGGTCTATCACCATCTGATATGCTTTCTGAATGAGTCTGTATATCTAGGATGCTCATCATTCTCTGTAGTATCTGGCCAATGAAGATTCAGAACCTTTCCACATACACACATTTGCTGTAGCTGTGTCACACTCGACTAGTCCATAAATGGGAGGTATGTCTGTTATTTGGTAGTTTGAATAAGCCACCATTCTCACTTCAAATGCATACTATCAATAATAATACAATAACTTTTAAATTTTTTCCCCCTCATTGAAATGCACTTAGAATTGATTTTATAATAACAAGTTAAAATTACAAACAATGAAATTCTTTTTCAAAATAAATTTGGCCTATGTACACTAGAATACTATTGAACATTTATAATTTTTAAAATATTAGCCTTCTAATAAAAGGGTTATTATACTTTTTACCGACCTACCTATGTTGTTACAACATGATTTTCCTATCCAGAGATTAACAGGCAGTGGCAAAGCTATCATACTTCTGGGTCTGCCACTGTAGTGGGCAGACTAGGATTAGGTATAGTTATTAAAGATCACATGGGACCTATTCAGCAATTTTTTGGGGAGGGAAGCTCAGAATTTATAATTTTGCCACTGCCAATGGATGGTTCTTACAAGATAATTTCTGTAACATAAAAAGGGCTTTTAACTCAAAAACAAAACGAGTTCAGCATACGTTTACACACACATATATATATATATATATATATATGATTAGAATCAAAAGAGCTATGCAACCCAATATGTCCTATTGTCTTATAATCTTGAATTAAGAGAGGAAGCCTCATGCCTTTTTGGTAGGACTGTGGATCTCTCAGCACAGTTGCGGATGAATGTATTATTATATGAACAATTCGAAAATTGTAGATCTCTTAAAGTACCATTTATAACTGACACAATATAATAGCGTAGCTTAATTTAATTTATTATGTTACTCACCTTTTTATAATCTGCACTGATGTTGGAATAAATTGGATGATAAATTCCAAAACTACCCTATAACATAGCACTGGTCTGGAATCTCATGCACCTGAGATTCCCACGTGTATCCAGGAGCATCATGGGAACCTATAAATACATGCGTTTACTCTCATTCTCCCATTGCCAACTGAAGACGTGTAAAACAAAAGCCACTTGTTATGGCTATTGGCCTTCTGTTTCCAACCGTATAACTAAAATCGTTTCAAATTTAAACATTGACAACCAAGGACGAAGATGTGCACTTCTACTTCCTTGCGCACATTTTAATTCTGTTTTTAAATCCTAACTTATTCATGCTAACTTAAATTTAAAATTATCATCCAATTTATTCCAACATCAATGCAGATTATAAAAAGGTGAGTATCATAATAAATTAAATTAAAAATAGCTACTAATTAAAATCATCATGCATTCAATTCTTGTATCATACCAAGCACACCAAGACGAGTCACGGACAGTCGGCGGCTACCAACCCTACAATTTCCTACCTACAATTTACGATCAGGACATAAACACAATGAGATTTGATTAATAACATAAAAACACAGCTTTAGTAGCAAAAGGAAAGTTTTCCACAGAGAGCAACATGCCATGTTTTCTATAATGGAAATATTAATTAATTGCTCGGTTAGAAGACTACATAACACTACTCTGCATTTTGAAAAAGATTTCACTGATGTTTTCTTAGGAAAGGGTGTATCTGAATATTCGTCAGGTTTCTTCAAAAATCACAAAAGAAAATTTGATTTTTAACAAATTTTTATTAATTTCAGCAAAATTTGTGCACTGAAATTATAATTTAATGTTACTTTTAAAAGACTTATATTTAAATATATCTGTTGAAAACAACATTAAAAAGGGCAGTGTAGTAAAAGTCCACTGAACACTCGCCTCATTTTAAAAACTAATCTACGATGGGTCTTCATGTTGACATTCTATTTCCTCTAGTACCTCATCTCCATGTCTTTCATGCACTGGTGAAACCTCTCATTCTGTTCTTCACTAACACTTCCTAGATTTTTTTGGAAGTAGCAGATCTGGGAGTATAAAAAATTTACCTTAACACTCAAGTTGCAGCCCAGCTTCTTGACGTTTGCCAACAATTTTTTGACTATATTATTGTAGTCTGGATCCTGGTTCTTCCCTAAGAAGTTCTCAACAACAGATCTGAAGCTAATCCATATCCGTTTTTCTCTTTTATTCATAATTTCCTCAAAATCTCAATCCCTCAGTTTGCAAATTTTAGTTCCAACAAAAATACCTTGTTTTAACTTCTCTTGGATGATTGATAGGAATTTAGCACAAAAACAGTTGACGAAAAGGCTTCAACTTCCTTAGGTGAAGCTTTCATAAACTTCCTTAGGTGAAGTGTTCATGAAAATAAAGCGTTCATCAAACCCAGTTTGATGTGCAATCATGGAACGAGGACAGTTTTGGGGGTCTGCCAGTAGCTTATGAACTATATTCTTTGACACTGTAAGGTTACTTGCACAGTAGCTAAAGCAAAACTGATTTAGGGACTAGATAATTTAAGAGTTGTTGGTTAATATATTTCTCCTATCATGTAAAAAGAGACAGGTGAAATTTAGTGAAAGTGGATAACCCATTTCTGCAAAATGACATATGAATTTCAGGAATAAAGGAAAATCACTCTCTCGTAATTCTCTAATAGGGTGCTTACAGCAGAAACTGGTTGACCAGAGTCAATGTCCATGTCGGGAATATGCCTTAAGCTTTGCCAATGGCTTTGGAGACATAGATATCAGTTGATTAGCATGACTTCCCGGTACTAGAAACAGTTTTATAGGTTTTTGCAGGCACCACTAAACTGTGGAATGTTTTAGCTCTTAATTCATGTCTTAAGAATTAATCCCTTTATCTATTAAAAGTCAAAGGGATTAATTCTTACTCCTTTTAGGTAAGGAAAATATTTTCAATGTAATGACCAAGGGGAAATCAAAAAAAAATTGCTATATGGAAGCTCATTAAAGAGGGGTCTGACTGTGCGTGTGTGTGTTTTTTTTTTTTTTTTTGATTTGGTAGTTGTTGGCGCATCGGCTTCTGTGGCCATATTGCACCTCCCAAGGTTTTTGCAGTACTCTGATCCAAGCCCGAGGCGGGAATCGAACCCGCGACCTTTGGGTTGCCGGGCAGGTACTTTACCACTCGGCTAGCCCGGCCGGCTTGTGTGTGTGTGTGTATGTGTGTGTGTGTGTGTGTGTGTGTGTGTGTGTGTGTGTGTGTGTGTGTGTGTGTGAATGTGTACATATATAAAACATTTCTTACACATATTACTGAAAGCAGATGGCATAATATTGCTATTCTTTTTATTCCAAACTTGCACATTAAAGCACTTACATTTTCACCTCCTTCAACTTCTGGTCTATAGGGATAATGTAAATAAAACAGATCATTTTTGACCATCTTCTTACGCATACGACACGGACCTAAAATATCAAAGAAATAATTTAACCTATTACTATTAATATATACATCATTTACCTCTCAAAGATATACTGTCTGGGTTCAATTTTTATCAATATTGTCTTAAGTTACTTCAAATGTTTTAAATTGAATGTTATCAGATCTTTTATTCAGAGTCCCTTTTTTGTTGTTATTGTTTCATCAAACTTTAAAACTTGTTATAAATATGTTGTAAACAGATAAAATCAAAAATAATCATAACAATAAAACAAAAACTAAGACACCAAGAATACTAACAGCAAAAGTAGTACTGTAGGTTTTCTTAGAAGTTGTAGACTATATTTCTGTACTACGAAATAAAAAGCATCACATAGAATATTGCATTTTACATCACTTGTTGCGTAAAGTAAAACGGCTTGAAATTTTGTAGTGTCATATAGTAGCAATGGAACTCTAACAAAAGATTATTAAGAGACTGAAGAGTTCTCCACTACAATCAATGAAAGTTCATATGACACTAGACTGATGTTTGACAAGTTAGTAGAAGACGACAATGAAGAAATTTTGGCTCTCTGGTAGTGAATATTATTATCATCAGTTTTTTCCCCCCCCTCTCTTGAGGAGATAAACCTGGGAGAGCCACTGATTAGAAGAGTATTACAAGTTCAGGACACCCTCATGAGCCATGAGCATAAGGTTACATAGTCAGTGGGGCATTTGCCATAAAATGATATATATACAGAGCACTTTAGTATTACATTTGAAAATTATTTAAACATAACATTTACATATATGTCAAATTTTCCAAAAGTTTAAAATTTGAATTTAGTTCTTAAATTTGAAAGTGTCTGAAATTCTGTCCAGACACAATAGGAGCGAGTACACAATGAGAACCTTGTCAAACAATTCGTCCCTGGAGAGATGCAAGGCTGATGGGTGAGAATTTTTTTCAGCTAAGTCTGTACTTGTTAACAGGAAAGACTGCTTTTACAGGGATGGGATACACTTAAATAAAAGGGTAGCGGTAGCTAGCAAGATTGCTACTGATGTTATCGAGGCAGTGTAAGGTGGGTTGGAAAACTGACAGCTTGGGAGATACATACACTAACAGAATAACTAGTGCCATAGGCAGAGGTGAAAGTGAATGATTCTTCCACTACTTCTATTGGAACATGCAGTAGTCTGGGAAGCAAGGTATAAGGAATCAGTGTTTGCACTTTACCTTGAAGAGAATTGGCAATGCCCTTTACCAATTCACTCACGAAATCCTCTGAAGCCATGCTTAAATGAACCAGTGATTTCAATTAACTCACTACTAATGTTTTAACTGAATCATTCTTTAAGCCCAGCAAATGCACAAATTTATCACAATCTGTGATATTATTGACAGCCATGATGAATTATTGTGACTATCAGTCACAGTTCAATAATTCATCATGGCTGTCCCCCCCCCCACCAGATGCGATGCTTTTTTTGTAAATGGTCTGTTTGATTCAGTTAAGAAAAACAGTAGTTAAAATAATTCAAAAATATATAAAAACACCAGGGGACATTAGAACTTTATTATTAATACACTTATTGCAGTTGAGCTAAGGGATACTAGTTTCTGCAATCCAGGAGGCAGCACCTTACCTAGGAGAAACACAATGTTGCAATAAAATAGAGTACTGAGGAAGACAAGATGGGTGCTGCAATGCTTTTCTATTTCAGATTAAATTTACACACTTATGTGGACTTGATGTTAAAGTATATGTGAGATATGCGATAAGACTTTAGTTGTGCAAGTTCACAGTTCTCAGTATATGATACTAACTGAACAAAATTAAAATTTAAAAGACCCTAGCTTCATAATCAAAAGGCTTTCACAAATGGAGCCTCATAACATATTCTATGATGTTAATCTGGACACTAAGCAAAAGGAATTATTACAAGAGCTTTATAGCGGAAATTTGGTTGATTTTGAACTTAGTGATGAGGATTTCAGTTGGGATTCAGTTGCACATTTCTCAGAGGTAAATATTATTTTGCTTTAAAGAAAGTCAACTGTTGAAAAATCTGTTGGAAAGATTCAGAGAAAGTTGGCCACGTTATCGGTTTATAGTAAGTAAATGGATGTCAGTAATATCATATAACACATACTAATGTTTATATTAATTTGATTTTTAAATATAATATTCCCTTTGGGAACTGATAGTGCAAAAAACATTAGCATTAGTAGAGGCATTTGATGCAAGAAAGCAAGCTTATGCAGCATCAGCCAAAAAAAAAAAAAAAAACCTTTCACTTTCCCTCCGTTGGTTCGAAATACCTGTCCAGCTGAGCCTTAAATTTATTTAGGCTATCAACGTCCACAACAAGGGATGGAAGTCTGTTCCAACAACCGACTACCAGCTGGCTAAAGGCAAATTTCCGCACATCTATCCTACATCTGCTTTCTTCAATTTGAATTTATGCCCTTTCAGGTGATTATTCTGAGCAAGAGGCAGTATCCCATCAGCATTGAGCATGCTCAAACCATTCAAGGCTTTGTACACCTCTATCAGATCACCTCGCAGGTGCCTGGTCTCCAGACACTGTAATTTGCAAAACTTAAGCCTTTCTTTGTAAGAGTAACCCTTCGTTCCGTTCACCAACCTTGTTGCCCTTCTCTGTACTCGTTCCAGCAGCTCTACATCCTTCTTGGAATGAGGCCTCCAAACCTGTATACAGTACTCAAGGTGCAGCCTGACCATTGCCTTATACAAGGGAATAATCACCTCCCTGTCCCTGCTAGAAAAATTCCTGTATATCATTGATAAGACACCATGAGCTACTCTTGCAGCCCGTCTGCACTGCTCAGAGAACTTCATATCTGCCTGCACAATTACCCCCAAGGTCCTTTTCATTCTCTACCACTGTCAGTGTAGTACCACAGAGTTGATACGTTGCTCTGGGGTTGCTGTTTCCCATATGTAGTACTTTACATTTGTCAATGTTAAACTTCATTTGCCACCTCTCAGCCCATCTGCTCAACCTTTCCAGATCCTGTTGCAGCAGCATAGCGTTAGTAGCGTCCTTAACAACCCTGCCAACCTTTGTATCGCTTGCAAACTTGGACATTAAGCTTGATATACCATCATCAATATTATTTATAAATACAGAAAACAATAATGGACCCAACACTGAACCCTGAGGGACTACACTAATAACATTAGTCCACAATGAGCAGTGTCCATTAATTACCACTCTCTGTCTTCTGCCACTCAACCATCCCTTTATCCATAGCAATAATTTGCCACCAATGCCACACTGCTCCAATTTGTGCAGCAGTCTTCAATGTGCAACAGTATCAAAAGCCTTTCTAAGATCCAAATATATAATATCAAAGTTATTCCCTGCATCCAATTCTTTTGTGATTACATCATAGTATCCAATCAAATTGGTCAGGCAAGATCTTCCCTTAACAAAATCATGCTGTTTCTGAGCTATAACTGAATTCTTGTCAAGATGATACTGCAGTGCTTCTTTAACCAGTGCTTCCATTAATTTTCCTGGATCAGAAGTTAAACTCATAGGTCTATAATTACTTGTGTCAGCCTTTGATCCTCCTTTGTGAATTGGGGTTACATTTGCACATCTCCAGTCTGTGGGTACCTCCCCTGAGTCTAAGGAAGCTCTCATAATTATGGCTAACGGATTGCTTACTTCCTTTGCTTCCTCCTTTAATATAACTGGATAGATCCCATCCACCTCAGGTGCCTTTCTTGTATTTATCTTCAACAATTTCTCCTCCACTTTACTCTCAATTATTACAAGATCATCTAGCTCACAGCCAGTGTTTACTCCATCAATGGCATTCCCCTTCCTGAATAACTCCTCATGTGTGAATGTAGATGCAAAATATTGATTTAGTTTGTTAGCTACCTGAGCAGGATCATGAACAGTTGAACCATCGATATCAAGTGGACCAATCTGATTCATCCCCTTCCTTCTAGAGTTTACATAAGTAAAGAACTCCTTGCTGTTTTTCTTTGCATCCCTTGCCAAAGATTTCTCATAATCTGCCGTCACCTGCCTAACCTCCTTTGTAACTGATTTTTAAATATAATTTGATTTTTAAATATAATATTCCCTTTGGGAACTGAAAGTGCAAAAAACATACTCAGAGAATGCCATTTATTATTTGTTTGTTGATCGTTTTGTAAAGGTGAGCATGATTCATACGAGAATGACAGATTTTTACTGGAAACATCAAGCTAAACAAATCTGTGATAGCCTATTTGGCTGCTTCTTGACTGATATTAAATTTTATTTTAGAATGCTTGTGGTAACCTTGACTGGCAAAATAAAGCCCAATGAAAAATATTTGTATACATCTCTATTCCCCTAAATAAGTAATTATCAGGGCTGACTAGGAGGACAGCTATACTGGATACAGCCTAATATGGCATCCCAATTCATCCCATCAATGGGGTTGGGGTGTGAACTCTGAGCCAGTAGTATAACTTTTCAGTCACTGTCCAGATCTAGTTTTCTATGATCCTTGCTATATGGCATGGAGCAGTGGCATGCTAATATTGACAGTGGTCCATTTCCATAGTACTGCCAGAGGTAGTGAACGGTCAGAAATGCATAAGTAGGTCATGAACCTCATAACCAATTGAAACAGCACAAAATCATGAGACTACTTCCACTAAATCTCATAGTAAAAATGACACACTGTTACAGGAAGTGCATTCTAGGTAATCAACACCCAAACGCATCCATCACATGGAAATATTCTGTAGCAAGTTTTGTCACTCTGTACCACCATTTGCCATACTGTTCTAGAATAATACAGAAGGGAACAACACCACTGAAAACACAGTTTCCACTAGTAAGAATGATATAAGGCTAAAGAGCAGCTGCTTAAAATTGAATTCAAGGCTATGTAGTTTCCTATGGAATGCCACCAATCCAGAGGGTCCCTGCAACATCATGAATCTGCTCTGAGACATTTACCACAGAGGAGATGCATTAGTCATGAACTATGGTTCCTTATGATTTATGTTTAACAAAGTATAATGCTTTTTATGCCAAACGTATTTTGTAAGTTTTGAGGTGCCAGATCTTTCTCAGTGAGGTATCGACTACAGTCTTCCATCTATGATTGACATTTACCACAGGATTTTAGGAAGTTCTAATGAAACAGCTGTACACAAACAAGAGGACTCTACCTGAATTTCTGGTTATTGATGTGTTGTCCAGCCATTATCCCATGCTGAAAGTAAGTTCCTATATATAATTTAAACTGGGTTCTGACATATTGCTTCTTTATATGGCAAATAATGCAAGAAAGCAAGCTAATAGAGCATCATAAAAAAAAAAAAAACCTAACCACCTCACCTGTTCATTCACACCAAGAAATTATCTACTTCTTCCTTTTTATCCGTAGCCGAGTGGGCAGGAGCGGGAGTGCAGTAGCACACGCTCTTTGAGTAGACCGGGGTTCAAGCCCCTGACTGCTGAATACGGTCGATCTGCCAACCCGCACTGGACCAGCGTGGCAGATTATGGTCCATTTCCCTCAGCATGAATTGTTGAGGAGGCTTCCATCCTGCAGTGGGTTGATAATGGCTGCACTTTACTTTTTACCCATTTCCACAACAACAGATTATTATTATTATTATTACTATTAGCCATATGGTGCAAGGAAGCCTGAGACTTATTCTGCACCAACCAAAAGAAATACCCAAGTTACCACGTGTGTGTGTGTGTGTGTGTGTGTGTGTGTGTGTGTGTGTGTGTGTGTGTGTGTGTGTGTGTGTGTGTGTGTGTGTGAGAGAGAGAGAGAGAGAGAGAGAGAGAGAGAGAGAGAGAGAGAGAGAGAGAGATTTGTTATTTGGTTTTTTTTTAGGAGCATTAAACTAAGGCCATATTTCTCCAGGATATGCGGTCATTCCCTGACCTTTCCGCATCCTCCGTATTTGGTGGTGACGGGCTTGAACCCCGGTCTAATCAAGAAGTGTGTGCTACGCACTGCTCCTTCCCACCTGGCTACGGAGGCGCCAGAGAGAGAGAGAGAGAGAGAGATCAGTCAGAAGAAGAAAGGAATCAGCAAGAAAGAGAAGAATAATGATATCCAGCTCAGGACCCTGGGTGTGCCAAGCCCAAACTCACCAGATGTGAGTCCCTGGGTGGGAGTTTATTATAACAGTCAACCACCTGCTGGCTGAAGGCAAACTTCAGCACATTTATTCTGTAAACATCTTTCCTAAATTTGAATTTATGCCCTAAAATGTTTACAGACCTATCTAAAACAGGATGTGACAGAGCCAAAGAAAATGACATTGGGTGTATTTTGGGTGAAAAGAATGAAAGGAAATTAAGCAGGGACTCACCATTTTGATGGGCACTGATGAGAGCTTGAAGAACAGGGTGGCTGACTTCAAAAGAATTAAAATGTGGGGAACTGTTAAGAGATGTTCTTGACCTCACCCAGGACAAAGTTAAAATTCTACTGGATAATCCCAGTAATTTTGAAGCACTTCAAAATTTCTCAACTCCTGTTTTCTCCACAAGGACTCAAATTAGGTCATGGAAGCCTTGATTTTCCCGTGATTGTAACAGGAAATGGATAAGGATTAAACCTGTTTATGTCTTTTGCCTTATCTTCATGCTTTACTTTCAATAGTCTGACTCTAGTTTGGAGTAAATCAACCAGTAGTGTGTTTTTTTTTTTTTTTTTTTTTTGCTGGTGCCCAGGTTTGGGCAGCCTGGGTACAGTAATATGTTGGCATTTACAGGTACAGCATTACCTCCTGCGGATGAGGGATTTTGTGCATTGCACACACACAGTAGAAAAAGGCTTGTAGCTAGATTGTCTGTTATTCAAGACTGGGCATCCTAAGTATAGGGTATCCATTGGTTTTGCACTACCTGCAGTAGATGCAATAAAAGACTGGAAACAGGTCCAGCTCCAGTAAACAGGACTGAGCAGCCTGGGCATGGGATTTTGCTGCATACACAGGTATAGCACTACCTCCTGTGAATGCGGGATTTTGTGCACTGCACACATATAGTGGAAAAGGCCTGTAGTGTGGTATTCAGGACTGGGCAACCCGAGTATGGGGTCAATGTATCCACTGTTTTGCACCACCTCCAGCGGATGCAGTAAAATACAGGAAACATGTCCTCGGCTCCATGTGCCGAGGATGGCCACTGGGCAGAAGTTGTCCAAGTGATGGCTACTCCCTGGTGGCAAAGAAGCCTGACACACACACACCGCATTTACTAACATTACATATATATTCATTAACCACACGTCAGGCCCATTTTACAGTTTCTGTATTTCATTACAGCGACACTAGGTGGAGATGGACATTAGTCTGGGAGCCACCATAGGCAGGGTACACATATAAACATACATGTACTTTCTGTACACCCATATTCAAATTCGGCATCTTTATATCTGAGTGATATCATGTTTCTAATTTCCCAACAATGTCGGCATTTGATGTCTTGACAAACACTTCAGAGTCATCAAATCCATTTACTATGCTCCTAGAATAGTTTCTATTTCTTGCAAAAAAAAAGAGCATCTACTGATCTTTTTCTAATCTCTTTTTTTTTATGAAACCCCCAAATGTGAAAGGTATCAAAACCTTTCATGTTTGGGGTACTTATTACCATGCATGGATTGAAGGAGATGGGGAGAGAGGGGATGCCAGAAACTTTGCTCTTGTCGTTAAACATGGATTTCACCACTTCAAGCCTCCAATAAGCCAAGTGATGGTATTGCCTCACAAATGTTGCTTCCTCTGCATTAAAAAAAAATAATTTTATTTTTTGCTTGTAAAATTACTTCTCTTCTAAACAACTACTTGTTCTGTAGAAATCTCAAATCCACCCTACTATGCAACATTGGATAATGATCTCAAAAACCCTTTCAAGCTTCTAAAATATACAAAAGATGGCAGTCATCTAAGTAATGACCTGGCTCTTACAAAGTGTCTCCACTCACTGCCTCAAACTTTCAATGTGTGCTGCATACCTATACTTACTCCCATGGGCACTCTTCCGAATTGGCATCCATAATTCCCCTACACTCTTGCAAACCAGTCAAATGTGCTGCAACTGACAAATGAAAAGGTACTGTGACTTTTCATTTGTCAGTAACTCTAGAGTAACATACCAACTATGTGGTACTTGGATCTGAACACTTGTGGAGAATGAAAAACACCTGGGGGGGGGGGGGTAATTGTGCAGTCAGATATGAAGTTTTCAGAGCACTGCAGACAGGCTGCCAGAGCAGTTCATGGGGTCATGTCAATGATATATAGGAACTGCTAGAAGGAATAAGGAGGTGGTTATACTTTTGCATAAGGTAATGGTCAGGCCACAATTTGAGTACTGCATACAGGTCTGGATGCCCCATTTTAAGAAGGATGTAGAGCTGCTAGAAAGAGTACATAGAAGGGAAATGAGATTGGTGAGGAAAACAAAGGAGTGCTCTTACCAAGAAAGATTTGGTAAGAGCACTCCTTTGTGGAAGTATTTGTTAAGTTCTGCAAATTTTAGTATTAGCTGAGGCATATGATGCAAGAAAGCAAGCTTATATAGCACTAGTCAAAAGAAAAAAAAAAAAAAAAAAAAACCCATTTCACCCACCTGTTCACTCCAAATGTTTGTCTAGTTCAGCTTTAAATTTATTTAAGCTATCAACTTCCATAACAACAGATGGAAGCCTGTTCCAACAATCAACTACCTGCTGGATAAAGGCAAACTTCTGCACATCTATTCTACAACTGTCTTTTCTCAGTTTGAATCTATGCCCCCCTCATGTTCTTAATCTGAACAAGCGGAAGTTCCAGCATCTAGAGACTAGGCACCTTTGAAGTGATCTGACTGAGGTATATAAGACTTTCAATGGTTCGAGCAAGCTGAATGTTGATGGGATTCTTCCTCTTGTTCAGATTACACACTTTAATTCAAAATAAATTCAAATTGAGGAAAGCATAAATTCAAATTAAGGAAAGAGAGTTGCAGAATAGATGTGTGGAAATTTGCCATAAGCCAATATGTGTCTGATTGCTGGAACAAACTTCCAGCTGTTCTTATGGAAGTTTATAGTTTAAATAGATTCAAGGAAGAAATGAACATGCTTTCTTGCATCACTGCATCATCATATGCCACTACTAATGCTAATCAGTCAGCATCCATTCACTGTCCAACCACCATATTCACAGAAACAACTTTTTCGCTTTCTCATTTATCCCAATTACTTTCTTTTTTTTTTTTGGATAATTCGCTTGCACATGCATATTTCAAAAAATATAATCTACAGAAATCTAATATTAAAAACAGCAAGAGCTTCTTTTTAATATTAGATTAACAAGCCATAGTAACTATAAGTGATCAGTATTTTCAATCTGAAGGATATTCAAGTATAATGTTAACAATATCTTCTGTTTTCTTGGCCTTCACAACATACCTCTAGCAGTAAGTACTATAGGTTTTAATAACTTTCATGTTTGGGTTTCATTAAAAAAAAAAAAAAAAAAAGTGCTAGTATATCTCATCTGTTTTTCAGCTCACAGCAAATAAAATTTAAATACAGATAAGCAAGAAATAGCACAGAAAATCAGAGTAGGAAATCACAACTGTTAGCCTCCGTTATATGATTTAGATTTGAAACTGAAAAACTTCTCAGGAATTCAGATCCAAAATTTGATAAAACTGAAGCAAGTGATAAAAAAATATATATACGGAAGATATTACTGCATCAAAACATTTAAAAAGTTTTTAAATTTTATTTTTAAATACTGATTTGATTTTTGGTAATAATTCCACACTAATGTTTGGAAGTCAAGTCAAAACAAGTAAAAATGAATATTTAAAGTATTTATGAACATTATCATTTTTGAAAATTTTGAGAAGAAACTCACTCTAGAGATTAAGGAATTCTTGATTTTTAAAAATCGTTTGTTACCTTCAGTCATGTCCAAGAGCCATTTATCCAAAAGTGATCCTACAGGAGGTCCCCACAAAGCCCGTTCTCTTGTAAGTTCTGTTTCTGTTTGCAGCCATTCATCAAACACATACTTCTGAAGATACTGCTGACTCTGTAAAGAAAACACATAAAAATCATCTAAAACATGTATAAAACAATGAGATTACACTTATTTCAAAATAAGATTACCTTTCTTCTACACTTCACAGAATTTTTAAATTTAACAGCGAACACAAACTTTGGAATTGAGACTTTTGTTAATGAAGAATTATCAAACTGAAATAAATCTCAATGATTAATGGATTAATGCTTTTAACCGATTAGCTATTACTATGAAAAAAAGAAACCGAGGTTAACTGAATCATTAGTACAGCAGAGAGCAGGGATAGGAAGAACATGAAACTGAATAACAGTGCTCGCAGTAATTTTAATAATGCTAATGATATTCACATAAATTATATTAATAAGAGAATACATATTATAATCCTTATCTCAGAGTCTTTATCTGCAGTCTTTTCCATTATTAGTGGAAAAATATTTAAAAATTTAGTCTGCGGTTACACTGTTAAAGAGAAAAGAAAACAACACATCAATCTGGATTTTGTTAAGGTCATTCCTGAACTAGACAAACACTATTTCCTCACACTTGGATGGTTGGTCAACTGCTATTGTACTGGCATCATCTTTACACGAATATCATAGCCAATGTATCCATTACAAAATTCTGTTGTTTTCTGATAGTGGAAAATGTAGACAACTGTTGGTTGTGCAGCAGTTGATGAATCTTGGGGCATACTGAGATCCAAATGAACCAGAAATTGTAGTCTGTTTCAGAAAGGACAATGACAAAATGAGAGGCCACATCCAGCACAAGACATGGAGCAGCTATTTATCAGGGTCTTCCACTACTCTTAGAGTCTCTGAAAAATTCCTGAATGTTAACTGTACACAACATAGATGCACTGAAATTTGTCATAATTATTAGTTAAATAAATTTAGGGAGATCAATTATTATATGTATTGTGTGCATGTGCGTGTCATAGCTGGCAGCTACATTTTTGATTATCATAGTGAAGTATCTCTCCCACCGATTTTCACAAGTCTGCCTCATCATGAATCATCGAGAGACTAACTTGTGGAATGGCTAGGCATGCCATCCGCAATAGGTGGAATCAATTCCAAGAAACCCAAACTATGTGTAGACATAAAGGTCACAGTTAGACTATCAACAATGCCAAGACAAGGCTGCAATTTCTCTATCCTCACCTACTACAATCATTGCTTGAATATTATTATTGTACTAGATGTTTTTCAGTAGCAACAAGAACAAGAGTAGCAAACCAAACTACCAGCATCCAATATCTACTGCACAGATATGGACTCAAGTGGGAAGAACTAGGATGAGTGCTCTGCTGAGTGGCTAACATGACAGGGCCAGAAGGTCAGCACTCAAATATTGTATTGGATTAAGGAGTAATGATGCCATGTGCTATTCAAAGTTGATACGACCCTGGTACATACACAAGAACTTCACTTCCAGAATCATCTGGAAATGGGCTTGACTGCAGACAGGTATAGAGGTGAGATCCTATAATCTATGGTTATTCTTCACACTGGTGTTGTAAATGAAGAGCATGTTCTGAGGGTAGACAATAGCCACCCAATAAGGCACAGCTGGTCAACAATATGCTGGATAATGAGGATATCATCTACATATTTTGGCCTACATGCTTCTCCAAATCAGAATTTTATCAACCACGTCTAGGATGCCCTGGGAAGGTGCATAGCAACTCGTCTGGCCCATTCAGAGACACTTGATCAATTGGACACAGAGTGGCAAATAATTCTGCAACAACTCATAGATAACTTAATTTTATTGATGTATTGCAGTTGAGAACCATATCTAGTAGTTGTTAGGGCCTTACAACACTGAAGTTTTTGTCACTGAACATGCCGTGTACAATTGTGACAAAAACTGTTCCAAAAAACTTAGTACATTGCTTTGAGGTGTCATATTCCAATAAACCTATAGTTACTGATCCCACTGGAATTGCTAGAATATTATCAACATACCTATGATAAATGGTTATTTCTCAGATGGATTAATGTAAGAAGTGGGGTTCCCCAAGGTTCAGTATTGGGACCACTGTTGTTTTTGATTTTTGATTTTCTTAAATGACATCAATGAAGGGACAGAGGGCATGACGTCTAAATTTGCAGATGATGTAAAGATTGATAGAGTAGTTAATAATCATCACCAAGCAGAGCTTCTTTAGAGTGATCTAGATAGACTTCAGGGATGGTCAGAAAAGTGGCAGCTATGCTTCAATTCAGCAAAATGCAAGGTCTTACACCTGGGAAACATTAACCCCAAAATAACTATACACTTGGTAGAGTTGATCTAAAGCCGATAGTGGAGGAAAGGGACTTGGGTATTACAATACGGTCAGACATGAAGTTCTTTGAGCATTGTAGACTGGTTGCAAAGAAGGCCCATGGTGTCCTATCGATGATTTATCAAACAATGGCGAGTAGAGATATGGACGTCATCAACCACGTCTAGGATCATATATATGGTATTCCCATTAGGCTGTGGTATTCCCATTAGGCTGTGGTTAGACCACACTTGGAATATTGTTTTCATGTATGGAGACCACACATAAAGAAAGACATTGTGCTTTTTGAAAGGGTGCAAAGACAGGTAACTTGCCTGGCGAGATCGGCAAAGGGTGAAGTCTTTCCTCCATATGAGGAAAGACTTCGAATATGTGGGTTGCAGAGCTTGGAAACTAGGCACCTTGGAGGAGACTTGATTGGGATGTTTAAGGCATAAGCAAAATGAATAAGGACAAAATTTTCATGGTTAAAATGATTCTAGAACAAGAGGCCATAATTTCAAGTTATGGGGGAGGGGTGCTTAGACTGGATTGCAGAAAGTTTTATTTCAGCCAGTGAGTTATAAATTACTGGAATAAGTTATTTACATGTGTGGTTGAGTGGCTGAGAGTTTGAGGAAATTTAAAGGTCAGCTTGATGGTTACTTACAGGAGGAGGAAAATGTATAGGTTGTCTGTTTCCTTTCCTTTTCTCTCTCTATACACTAAAAAAGTTTTCCTCCTGGTAATATTTATTCAAGCCAATGAGAGAAAGGGGGGATGTGGGTGATGTGGTACAAGTGGGCAGGGCAATTACGTCATTACAAATGCACAGGTAAATAATTATAGGTGATTTCCTGATTAGATTTTTACCACTGCATTATAATGTTAGTATATTAATATAATTACAAGAGGGGTGTAGAAGATTTGACTTACTTCATCATACCTCTACATTTTACGTGGGACAAAACAGGAAATAAATGGCATTGATGTAAAAATGTGTGTAAAGTGGTCACTAGGTTGAATAGTGTCTTACTGTGAGATGTCGAGAGGTTTCATTTGAAATTATTGTTATGCAAAGCGAAACGTCTAAGGTGTTTCGAAGACGTGTGAACAGAGTAGTGTACGAGACTTTTCAAGAAGTTGCTCGAGTGGCCGGTCTAAGCAAATCAGTTGAGCATGTGAAGGAAATTATTTTCAAAGTAATGATGCTGAGCAGGTTAAGACGGTTTTTTTGTATATTTAATATTGGCTGGGGGTTGGCGAGCAAAGTGAGCAGGGGCAGAGCCCCCTAGTTATTTATTATATATACTATTTTTTCTTACGTCTTTTTTTTTTGATGGTGCAGCACAAGCCTTAGGCTTCCTTGCACAAAATGACCATTAGTAATACTAATACATTAACTAGTTCACGAAGTACTAATTTCATCATATACAAACAAACTATACTTCATTTGCACTGCTGTGATCTCCTAACTGTTTTGACCAGTGGTGTGTGTGCTGTTAAGCAGAAAAATAAATATACTTTCCATAAGCAGCTGCAATAAATTGTAGTTTAAAATTTTATAAATATTAATAAGCAGTTCCATTGCAAATTTCAACAGGTAGACATGGAAAAAATTATCAGCCTAACATTATTAAAAAAAAAAATCTGCAATAGAAACAAATATCTCAGAATTTCAAAGCACAAAGCATTATTAACCATGATTAAAAATAATAATAAAATACTAAAACACACTATATGCCTACATTAAAATGAAGACTTGGACCTGGAGGATGTGGAGGGATGCAATATCAGATGATGAACAATATTTTAAGGTAGGGCAGACTTAAGATTTGTACAGAGCAAGTACTTGTTTAGAAATAAATAACTCCAACAGCAAAACAAAAAAAAAAAAAAGTTTTTATAATGCAGAGAAAGTAATATTTCTGATATGTCTATGCAGACAGAGAGAGAGAGAGAGAGAGAGAGAGAGAGAGAGAGAGAGAGAGAGAGAGAGAGAGAGAGAGAGAGAGAGAGAGTGCGATTAGAAGTCAGGAAAATTCCTAACAGAGATATCTGATCTTCTCTAGAAATCTGAGAGATTTCTAGAAAAAGAATGCATTTCTGAGAGTCATGGAACTTAAGCATTGAAGAAGGAGGCTACTTTTTCAAGCTATAAGAATGATTGAAATTAAATAACTCTACCACACTGGAGAATTACCTGGAGATCAGCATTTAAGGATGTTTGAGAAGTTGAAGCAGTTTGCGCAAGGCAATGTTTCTCAAACTAGAAGGTGGAATGCAACGTACTATCATAAGCAAAATTATAGATAGGATTTCCAGTCAGTGGAAGAATGTCATTAATATACAAGAAGAAAAGGGTGAAAAAAGCTCAACATTGGGGAATATCAACATTACTGGAGAATGTCAGAAAAAGAGAGCCATTTACCATCACCAGCAAGAGAGAGAGCTGGATAGCCAATTGCAAATCAGTCACCACTCTCTAAGATGGCTCTTTCACTCTGTTCTTCTTTTGTGTAAAAATAATCAAAAGGTTTAGATTTCAAGAACAAGTGGTGAAATGCTATCAATACAGTAGCTTTCTTAGCATCAAGCTTGTTCAAAATTCTTGAAATCCGGATGACAGAAGACCATGGGAGGCACTGAATGGAGTGTACTGCAGGAGGTGGTTTACTAAGATTTTCAATAGACAAGGGATAACTGTTTTACAAATATTGCCAGCTTCAGTGCAAGAAGAAAGTAAGGGTGGAGATTTTGATACAAGAAAATTTAAATATAAAACATTCTTATCTTGAACAGTCTTGGCACATTTGTTGGAAAACCAATAAAGGATGAGATTTCAAGGCCGAATGCGGAATAAAGGATTTCATCCTTGCAAGAATAATTTTAATGACATCAGAATATAAATAAATAAATAAATTTTCTATTTATACTCCGGCACGACAACCAAGTCAGTAGAGTTTACAATAAATCATCAATACAAATATTTATCGCATTTAGTAGTCACGGGCTTGAACCCCAGTCCCCTCAAGGTCAGGAAGTGGTCAGGGGCGAGAGTGCTATGCACTCTCGCTCCTGACCACTCAGCTACGTCAGGCCATATATTTCAAACATTACTACTAATCAAGGAAAATTGTTCATTTTCATTGTTAGATTAATTGAACTATCTTGGCATTACAGGAATGAGAGATAGAATGATCTACATATTTCATCGAACTACACCTTATAATGCCAAAAATAAATTGAGGATGAGAATGCTCATGAGAGAGAGATGAGCTGCATTGTAGAAGACATCACCAGGCTCTGTGGTGGAACCCACATTTAGTTTCCAGAGCAAAGCTCCAGCGACCTGCCCATCACTTCCATCATGCAGTATGATTAATATCTTTTGAGGTTATGATGGGGAGATCCAATTTTCCTTATATTCTGAGTGTACAGCTCTAAAACAGTGTTCACAGGCAGACTGCCAGATAGTCCACTGGACCAAACATATTGGTAACTCTCTAGTAGGCTTCTGGATCGGTTAGTGTATAATCTTGCTGCCTTTAATCTGCCTGATAAAGACTGGAAGGAGTCCGAGTAATGTGTATGTGGAGTCATTGTCAAGGCCATGTTATTATCATTATCATTAGCCATATGGTGCAAGGAAGCCTGAGGATTATGCTGCATCAGCAAAAAAAAAATTTCCCAGTCACCCCGAGAGAGAGACAGAGAGAGAGAGAGAGAGAGAAAATCAAAAGTAGAAGGGGAATCACCAAGAAAGAGAAGAATGATGATATCTGGGTATATTCATGCCACGTGTTCACCATATCAAAAAACTTCATTACTTCACATAACATGTCCTCCCTACATTTTCTTACTACTGAAAACATTGACTAGTCAAACCGATAGAACAAAATTATCAGCAAAAACGTTTAAACCCCCCAAACACATCCTCGTACCTTTTACAAATATACGTGGTCTCAGTTCAAATCTCAATGATGTCCATTTCACATAGTCTGCCAAACCCAACATACTTTTTCTGACAGAATCCCAATTATAGGATGATTCAATCACTGCTCATCTCAGTTGTCCTAATTATTCACTATATGGTTCCTTTTGCTTTCAAACATGGTACTTGTGCACATATTTCTGCTCTGCCATTCCCTGTCAGAGACTAAGTAATTTGGAATTTCCTACTTTCTATCTTCTCTGGCTTAAAATCTCTTTGCCTATTCTGTCAAATTCATCTGTTGCCTCTATCATTATCCCAACTCCACTAATCACTTTTAAATCTGTGACTTCCTATCTTTGAAACTTAACTTTATCCAGTCCACCAACTTTCCTAACAGTGAAGTTATTTTCCTTGGTGATTTTAATGTTAACAACTCCAGCTGGCTTCCATTTTATAGTCATGCACATAGCAGGTCCGAGGACTGGGCAATACGGACAGTTGCCCGAATCAGCAAAAATTTTGGGATCGCCACATGACTGTTTGATTTGTTGTCTAAAAATTAATCAATGAATTGGTGTGCTCTTTCATAGAGTATGCCAGGTGCAGTACTTTTTGGAAATATCTAAAATGCGGCTGTCTTACAAGGTTTAGTTTTCCTTCTGGAAAGTCTATCATATAAAGTAGTGTTGTAGAAACTGAACATACAAGAACATTCTTTCTTTCTGTCGACTCTCAGAAAAAACAGGTGAAGGAATATAAGAATTAATCACTCAAATGCCAACTGATTTTAAACTTAATTTAGGCAACTGCAGAGGCCACGGTTATGACAATGGTGCCGTATGAAAGGCAAAAACAAAGGTGTCCAGGCTAAAATTTTAAAGCACAAATCCCAAGAGTTTTTTATGCCTTGTGAATGTCACTCTTTAAATTTAGTAATTGGGGACAGTGTAGCAAGTTCAACATTTTCTCGTGTAATACATAGGATTTACATATTGTTTACAGCTTTGGCTTATAGGAGGGGATTGCTGGAACATTAGGTGGGAATGTAGAGTTAAAAGGGTTAAACGATTAGAAATTAAATTTTAGAATTAAGGAACGCCTTAACTGGGTTGGCCAAAAACCCAAGCACTGAATCCATTTATTTATCCGAAGTTGAAACTCTAATAGTAAAAAATAATAGTAAAGATTTTAGCTTTTTGATTACACTTTGCATATGGAATATTTTATTTAAAGTCAATATGGTAAGCAAATCAGTGCAGGGACCTGACATGGACAGAGGCACTACAGCCATGCTTAAACAGAACTGTACAGAATTTCTAAAGAAATACAGAAACTCTGGTCATGTAGAAACCTTGAGATCAGCAAAATGTTTGGCAGAAAGATTAAATGTAAAATATGAATTTAGAAATAACTGATTTGCCCATCATAATGATTTTAATGGCCATTCACTACAAGAAAGTGAAGAAAAAAAGATTTGAAAACAATGTTTTTAATGTAATATTAGACAATGCAATCATGTTCCTGACAGAAAGAGTTCAATAAATGGAAGAGTTTTATGATAATTGGGGGTTTTTTGTACATTATCAAAAAAGATATGGGCCATGATGAATTATTAAAAAGGTGCAACAAAACTTGAAATATAACTTAGTGATATCAGTGAATGTGATATAAATGGTAAAGAGTTATGCCAAGAAATTGAGGCGTTGGTGGTACTTTTGACTGAAAATGTACCTGATAATGCTTTAGGTATATTGAAGTTTATAAATTCAAACAAAACGCAAGATATGCTAACAAACTTATGGATTGCATTGTGAATTATGCTAATGATCCCTACAATTGTGGCAAGTGAAGGTTCAGAAAACTTAATAAAATTTAATAATTCAGAAAATTTAATAAAAACATACCTGCAATAGTGCATGACAGAGACAAGTTGAATTCGCTGGCAATTCTATCTATCGAAATGGCACAGTAGCAAAACTGGATTTGTCAGAAATTATTAATAACTTTGCTTTGTCAGAAATTATTAATAACTTTGCTGACATGAAATCTAGGAAGAAGGTACATTAAGTAGTAGTGGCATGTGATGAATGAAAGCAAGTGTATGAGCTTATGCAGCATCAGCCAAAAAAAAAAAAAAAAAAATCACACCATTCCCTCCAAATGCCTGTCCAGTTCCTCCTTAAATTTATTTAACCTATCAACTTCAACAATGACAGGGATATTCAGGGATATTCATGTGTTGTTGTGGCGGATCCCAGGGTTCCCCACATAAGCTGCTATTGTACTTCTTGTGTTGAAGCTTATGCCAAAACCGGCCAATTGTATGTAGTGTGTTGGACGTGTAAGTGTTATGATGTGTTCTGTTGTTATGTTATCAGCCGGTGCCTGGCTCTTAGCAGGTAAGAAGCAGTAACACTTGGTCACTACGTCTCATCCCGCATCCCCGCCACGTAGAGGCGGCCAGGATCAATTATCTCCTGCTGGGCAAGGCCAGGGCATAACACCTGAGAGTGCCCAAAAAAAAGAATGAAGTGGAAAAAGAGGAATACAGAGGGAGAAGTTTGGGATCTGGGCAGGTAAATGGATAGAATAGGGGAGAATCAACAGAGGGACTCTCCAATAGTTAGAAGTGAGAAGTAAAGCAAGAATAAAGTAGGGAGAAGTGGACTAACTTCTCTAACCATGGAGACCTATCTCATGGAAAATTCCATCCTAGGAACTAGGATCAGCAAAACATCTTAATTTACAGTTTGCCTAACCCCTTGTAGGCAGAACGTCTTCAGTTGTTGAAGAAATAATTGATCTTCTAACAAAAAACACAGTGAAAGCAAATTCCACGAATTCTGAAAAGCTCCACAGAAAGACACTATGTGCAATATGTACAATATCCTCTTCTTCAGGAACACAGCAGAATATACACTATGTACAGATTCGTCCAATGTAATGTCAGGGTAATGCCATAACCTGGCCCAATAAATAAAATGTTTCAGGGTTAACGCAAAAGTAATATACATGTCCAAATCCTAGATGAGATCACATTAGGCAGGATTCAAAATTATGTTTTAAAAAGTTCTTGCCTAAATACAAGCTCTAAGAGAGCCCAAAAAGTCTAAGATAATCATCCAAGATAGTTAATAAGAGTTACTAGGAAAAGTCTGTAATATGAAATGTCACAGTGGTATTCAACAATGACAGATGGAAGTTTGTTCCAGCAATTAAGGCTAAAGGCAAATTTCTGCACATCTATTCTACATCTGTTTTTTCTTAATTTGAATTCATGCCCCCTTAGTTTCGTAATCTGAACAAGTGGAAGGATCCATCAGAATTCAGCGTTCTCAACCCATTCAAGGCCTTATACACCTCAATCAGATTACCATGCAGGTGCTTAGTCTCCAGCCACTGCAATTTGCAGAACTTAAGCCTCTTTTGGTAAGAGGATCCCTTCATTCTCCTCACCAATCTTGTTGCCCTTCTCTGTACATGCTCAAGCAAATCTACATCCTTCCTAAAATGAGGCCTCCAGACCTGAAAGCAGTACTCAAGGTGTAGCCTGACCATTGCCTTATACAGAGGGACAATCACCTCCTTTTCCCTGCTAGCAAAATTACTATATATCACTGACAAAACCCCATGACTTGCCCTGGCAGCCTGTCTACATTGCTCAGAAAACTTCACATCTGACTGCACAATTACTCCCAAGTCTTTTTCATTTTCTACCACCTTAAGTGTAGTACCACACAGTTGGTACATTTCTCTGAGGTTACTTCTACCCATATGCAGTATTTTGCATTTATCAAGGTTAAACTTCAGTTACTCTTAGCCCATCTGCCCAAACTTTCTAAATCCTGTTGCAGTAGCACACTGCCATTACTGTCATTAATAACCCTGCCAACCTTTGTATCATCTGCAAACTTCAACACTAAGCCTGATATACCTTCATCAATATCATTGATAAATATAAAAAACAGTGGACCAAACATCGAACCCTGTGGGACTCCATTAATAACATTACTCCACGAAGAGCAGCACCCATTAATTACCACCCTCTGTCTTCTCCCACTCAACCATCCTTTTATCCATTGTAGCAACTTACCCTTAATACCATTCTGCTCCAATTTGTATAATAGACTTCAATGCGCAACAGTGTCAAAAGCTTTCCTGAAATCCAAATATATGATATCAAAATTATTTTTTGCATCCAGCTCCTTTGTAACTACATCATAATACACTATCAAATTTGTGAGACAAGACTTTCCCTTAACAAACCCATGCTGTGTCTGAATTATTGCTGCAGTCTTGTCTAGATGATCCTGCAATGCATCTTTAACCAGTGACTCCATTATTTTACCTGGAACAGAAGTTAAACTAACTGGTCTGTAATTACTTGTGTCACCCTTTGATCCCCCTTTGTGAATTGGGGATATATTTGCACATCTCCAGTCCATGGGGAACCTCCCCTGAGTCCAAGGATGCTCTCATAATTATGGCTAAGGGTTTGCTTAGTTGCTTTGCTGCCTCCTTTAATATAACTGGATAGATCTCATCCACCCCAGGTGCCTTTCTTATGTTTAACTTCAACAATTTCTCCTCCACTTTGCTCTCAGTTATTACAAAATCATTAAGCACCCTGCTACAATTTGATAACCTTCTGCCATTTTCAAAGCTTAATAACTCCTCATGTGTGAATATAGATGCAAAAAATACTCATTCAGTTTTTAGAGAAATGTTATTGATTTCAATTGATTAAACATTAATTAATGGAAAGAATTGTGTTGTATTAAAATTTAATGTTCAAGTAAATTTTGAGATCGATAATTATAATAATTGATAGTTTTAATAAGTGTAGTGAAATGTGTGTATTGTATTGTATTTCCTTGTTGGAAATAATTAGATTGTATGTATTAGAGTATGTTATTATAATATTAACGCTATTTTTATAATCGCATCCTGATCATCAACTAAATAATGGGTAAGATATGATAGAAATTAATCTATCAGCCTTGAAATTAGTGTGTTGTTCAATTACAGTTCATTATGTTATTGCAGTTTTGAAGTTTAAAAATAAATTTAATTAAAATTCCTTGTGCATTTCATTACCTATGGAGTGGGAGGGGTGCATAAACATTTTTTTTTGCCCATGGTGTAAGTGGAGTCTAAAAGCCAGAAAATCATAATAAGAAAGTTATATCTATACAAATTAAATTCAGAAGAAATGCATCAAAAAAGGCTTTTTTTTTTATTTTTGTAGTGCAGCATTTTAAAATTTTTTTGATAATGATTTTTCTCTTGTATTTCCTGATAGAATAAGTAACATTAGTCTTTTCCGACTGCTTATTCATTGTAGTACAATATCAGGGCAACTCATGCAGGCATTCACAATATGAGATATAACAAACACAACACCATATCACCTACTTTGGTTTTACTATGAAATAACTTGTCAGATTAGTGACTTTTCCATTGCTTGAGGCTCTCAAGCCCTTAGCCTGTTTAAGTCTTTATTAACACATTGCACATCATATGGTATTTCTCATACTGTGGAGTGGCATTCGCTGAGAATATGTGTGTGTGTGTGTGTGTGTGTGTGTGTTACGATTGTTTATTGCCACATTAGCTGCAATGGGTATAGTGTACCTATTCATAGGATTATTAGAAAATAAATAAGAATGAAGCCAGCTCAATTTCATTTCAGTTCTATTCATAAAAGATCAAACATTCCAATTTGTTTCAAAAAACAGAAAAGATCATTAATATTTGCCTCCTCTCCAATGATATGATACATGTAATGTAAGATGCTTTACAGCAGCATGACCGAGAGGCAACCACAGAGAGTAATACTTCTGATCTGTTTATCAGCAGTGATTAATCAGGCATTAAGAATCTACAAATAAAGGAACTACTAGGTGGCAGTGATCACAGTGTATTGATGTGGGGTTTACTCAAAAATGTAACTACCATCAGGGGTAAAGGGAAAGGTTTTTTCTTTTGTAAAGGTGACTACAGTCGTCTCAGACAGTTTTTAAATTCTATACAGTGGAATGAACTGATGATAATGGTGAATTCTAAATGGGAAGATTTCAGGGACTTAATCTTGGAGGCTACTAGGCTTTTCATACCAAGAAATACTGTTCAAGGTTCAGGTCTAAATGGATGTTGGACAAATTAATGAGGCTCGTGGCAGAGAGCAAAAATGCATGGGATGCATATAAATTATCAGGTGACACAGAAGCCTACGGCAGATATAAGCTGGTCTTTAATCAAATCACAAAGGAGGTTAGCCAAGCTAAGAAAGATTATGAGAAATCTTTGGAAGAGGATGCAAAGAAAAACAGCAAAGACTTCTTTACTTATGTAAATTCTAGAAGGAAATGGATGAAACATATTGGTCAACTTGATATTGATGGTTTGATAGTTGGTGATTTTGCTCACGTAGCTGACAAACTGAATTCTGTAAGTAGTGGAGGCTAGAAGCATATCAAACTCTAACAGAGACTTAAATGATTTTGTAACAACTGAGAGCAAAGTGGAGAAGAAATTGTTGAAGTTAAACATAAGGCACCTGGGGTGGATGGGATCTACCCAGTTATATTAAAGGTGGTAGCAAAGGGAGTAAGCAGGCCGTTGGCCATGATTATGAGGGCATCCTTGGACTCAGGGGAGGACCCCGAGACTGGAGATGTGCAACTCTATCCCCAATGGTCCTTAAGAATTGACATTCTCAAGAACAGACATTCTCTCAGATATGCCATACAAGCTGTACTTGCTACCTGGGAGTCTAAAACGCTGATGGAACTGATATTCGGATGACATTTAAGTCAAGTAGACTCAATTTCGGAGAAGTCCGGACGGTCCGTGACAGCCAAATCCTCTGCTTGCACCTTCCCAATGGTGGATTGTTAGTAATCCTGGGTATAACCTCCATGCACAAGCACACTATAGGTGACCACCCAGATATGAACCAATGTAAGCAGGGGTCGAGGTGTGATACCCACACCACATGGAGGAATGTCACCCCTCTGTGTTACCAGGCAATACTAGGTGGTAGATGACTCTCACCAACCGGTGCAATACCACCACTTTGCTTATTGGAGGATTGAAGTGGTGGAACCCATGTTTAGTCTCCAGAGCTAAGTTCCGATCAACCCTTCCCCATCTCTTCCATCATGCAATATGACTGATGACTTTTGAGGTTATGACGAACATCATGGTGAGATCCAATCTTCCTTACATTTCGAGGGTACAGCACTAAAATGATGTTCACAGTCCAGCCGCTAGTTAGTAAACAGGACCGAACCTATTGGTAACTCTTTAGGAGGCTTACGGATCAGCTAGTGTATAATCTTGCTACCTCTACTCTGCCAGATAGTGACTGGAGGGAGTCCGAGCAGTGTGTATGTGGGAGGGCATTGTTGAGGCAACCTTATGTCAAGGATCTGGGTATATTCTTACCATGTGTTGTTGTTGGTGTAGATGTTTATCGGCACAAGGGCAACTTAGGCCAAAATGTACCTATTCTGGTATTTGGATAGATGCTGGAAATTTGCTTTATTTGATTTTGGAAATATTTATATAGTCTGGTTTGTTTAAGATAAGCAAAGAGCTCGTCCAGATTAGCATTGTTTCCCAACATGTGGGTTAGTGATAAAGGTTCTTGCATTTGCATCAGAGAGCGGAAGGTATGATTTTTGATGTGAGAATGAATTGAACAGTCTAAGAGAATATGCCGAACTGTAAGTTGTGATGAACAATTCATGCATATAGGAGGATTGTCGCACACGAGCAGGAACAAGTGGGTCAGGTGTGTGTGTGTGTGTGTGTGTCCGCCCTATGCATAGTCTTGCCAGTATTACCTCTTTATGCCTGTTTCACCTGTAGCTGGAGCTCCATAGTTGTGGTTCATGTTTAATTTAAAACAGTTTATTGTTCATATGGGTTTTCCAAACGTTTAACCACTGGTCTCTACAGATATGTCGGATATATGTTAGTAAATCGCAACCTCTGCTATACCCGATCCATCAATGCTGGTGTGCCGCAAGGTGGCGTTTTATCGGGGTTCTTTTTACTGCCCTCCTTATTCTGTTTGTGTGTAACAGAGATGATGTTATTACCTACGCCGACGATATAAAGTTCCTAACAGAAATACCACCATCAGCCGACAGAGGAGTGATCGCATCGGAAATCTGTAATAAGATCACAGCTTTCTCTAGCCATCTCAACCATTTCGGTCTTAAGCTGAACCCCCAAAAATCCGTTATTATGGTTTTTTCTCTGAAGAAGTGTCCCACATCCATACAACCCTCACTGAGGGTGCAGTTATTCCAAGTGTTACTAAACACAAAGATCTCGGTGTAACCTTCGACCCAAACCTTAGGTTCAACTGTCACATCAAATGTGTTCTACACAAGATCAGCCGAATGCGCTGGATTGCCCGTCAACATCTTCTTCATAATACAGATGCAAGAACCACAATCAGATATCTGGAAACCATTGTGTATCCCACCTTTCTGTATGCCTCTGAAATATGGGCATCCGCAGTACCTTCTCTCATGAAGCCCATCTTCGCCAGTGAATACTGGATATTGAAGTGGGCAACCCACAAACATCGACTCCCCCCTCAGCAGAGGACCACCAGCATGGCCGACCAACTCCAAATCCCGCGGCTGCCTCAAATAATCAGCATGAGGAGAACTGTGACCACAATCAAAATGCTGGTTGGCAAAATCAACTCCCCTGACTTCTGGGATATATGTCAGTGGCGTGTTCCACTTCCTTAAGAGCCACCCCTCTTCTTCAGCTACAACGGAACAGGCTGAAGATCAGTGACAGATTCCTACCTGGACAAGTACTTCCTACAGTACAAGCCTTTCTAATGATCGGAGTTGACCTCCAGAAATTCGCTTCTAATCGCGATTACAGGCGCTCGTTGGCCGAACCTGTTCCCCTTTTGTTTGGTCCCTGATGTCGACTCATACCGATACCTCCACCTGCTATCTGCTATGAGGCGCAGAACGGCACGTCGCAGGCAAATCGACGAACTGTCTCACAAGAAAATACAATACCGAACATCAATTTGGCACTGTGAAATATTCTGACTTGTGTGAATATGCTTAAATATGTGCTTTGTACATATGAACGTGTACATACCTTGGTGTACTGTCTGCCTCACAACAATGTACATACTCATATCTATTGAATGGCTAATGCTACGTTTTTAATTGTTATGTTATCTTTTATACTGTACAAATTTTTATACTGTACATATTTTTATATTACCCCATATCATTGTCAAGCCCCTGGCCTCCTAGCTGTGGCGGGCACATTATTGTATCTGTATCTTTACTGTACAATAAAGATTTTCTTCTTCTTCTCTAAATCTACAGGGTGTCTCAAAAATATTGGCACAAACGTTTAGGGGAGGTAGGTAACATCTAAAGGAATGTGAATTGCATAGAAACCCATAACCGGAAACGTCACTGTAAGTCGGCAGACGGCGCGGTAGTCACCGCATGAAGAGCATGCATCGATATACGAACTGTGAGCTGGCATACATGCACCTAGTGCATGAATTAGCAGAGGGCAATGGACGAGCTGCTCAACAGATTTATGGAGAACGCTTCACAGACAGACATGTACCGGACCACCATTTGCGTGTATGCATCAAAATTTGTGCGATTGTGGGTCATTTAGAGGTAACAGGAGTAGTGCGGGCAGACCACGTTCGACACGAGCTCCCACCATGGAAGAAAGTGTGTTGAATGCCATCCAGAATAATCCTACTACCAGCACACGTGCCGCTGCCTCAGGAGTGTCTTGTTGCAGTGTACAGCGTGTCTGGCACGCTGATTCTTTACAACCCTTTCACCTCCAAAGGGTTCAGTTACTGCTCCCCCAAGATCATCCTGCAGATGTGGCTTTTGCGCAGTGGTTTCTCCGAGAAAGTGTTCAAGACTTGAATTTTCCAGCCTATGTTTTGTTCACAGATGAGGCTTATTTCACTCGGGAAGGCTTATTCAATCAGAACAATGCTCATGTGTGGGCTCTCAACAACACACATGGTGTGCCCTCATGCGGCACAACATCGCTTCGCAATAAATGTGTGGGCAGGTATGGTCGGTGACTGCATAGTCGGCCCATACCTGTTACCATACCGCACAAACTCTGCTAAATATCGGATCTTTCTTGAACAAGTTCTACCAGGGTTACTTGACGATGTTCCAGCAAATGTGAGATGCAACATTTGGTTTCAACATGACGGTGTGCCTTCCCATTATGAAAGGTGTGTTTGTGACCATTTGAACAGGCATTTTGGGCCTTGATGGATTGGCCGTGGTGGACCTGTTGCCTGGCCCCCACGCTCACCTGATTTATCGAGCCTTGATTTATTTCTGTGAGGAGCCCTCAAATCTATCGTGTATGAATCGCCTGTGGAGATGGAAATGGATCTCGTGGCGAGACTTGTCTGCGCTGCTGCTGCTGCTACTGTCAAAAAAACTCCAGGTGTGTTCGACCATGTCCGCCAATGGTGGAATCTTCGAGCATCTGTTGTAACATCATGAAATGCATCCATCTTGTACTCCATTGTTAATATTATGTCAAATAAATGTTTGCCACTAATTACTGTCTTGTGTAATTTCTGCTTCTTGTGCGTCTGTTACTACTTTCCTGTGAAGTTTCCGGTTATGGATTCCTATGCAATTCACATTCCTTTAGATGTTACCTACCTCCCCTAAACGTTTGTACCAATATTTTTGAGACACCCTGTATATAGGATACTTGGTAAGATGGAGGTGCGGTACTATTTGGCTGCCTGGTCTGCTGTTTCGTTACCTACAATGCCAGCATGCCCCGGAAACCAAAAGAAGCTTAGAGTATGATTCCTATTCCGTAAATGATTTAGACCAGACTGTTTCTTTTACTATGGGATGTGGAGTTGAGAATATATTACTTATTGCGGACAGTGCACTCATGGAGTCTGTATACAGGGTGTCTCAAAAATACACGGCATAACTTCAGGAATGAGTTCCTCATATGTAGACAATAAAAATATTTGATATCAACATAGTTCCGGAAATGCTTGATTTCCGAGTTTTGAAGGTCTGTCTATGACACTTAACTGTTCACATCACCATATAGTAATTGTTCAAAATGTCCACCTTCTGCCTGAATACAGGCCTCACATCGACGTCTCATGGACTCGCAAAGACGATGCCAAATTCCTGGAATTTTTCGTATTGTCTCACAACCTGCCACAATTTGATTACGGAGAGTTTCCACATCAGCTACCAGAGTCAAATACACCAATGGCTTTAAATGGCCGCACAAGAAGAAATCTAGTAGGTTTAAATCAGTGAGCATGGAGGCCAGGCAGTTGGTCCACCCCTCTACTTCAGGACTCGTAGAACTTGGTCGTCCTCTGTCAGTAGCACGAGGTGTAAAGGTTCACAAAGCGGGCAATAGATTCCTTCAAACATTTTCTTGTCTGGACATCTTCGTTCTGGGAAACTTTCGTGGTACAAATGATGAGCCTCCAGAGCATTGCCGTCCGCAAAACCGTACATAAAGTGCATATCTGCTTGCTCCTGATTTGAGTACATGGTCGGAATGGAAAACCACCAGATTCAGTCAGTACCTTGTGATAAAGGAAATAACCTGCGGGAGATAAGACATTCCGGTTAATAACGTGGGAACCAAGCATTTCTGGAACTATGTTGATATAAAATATTTTTATTGACTACATATTGAACCAACGTAAGCAGGGGTCGAGGTGTGGCGCCCACACCACATGGAGGAACGCCGCCCCTCTATGTTACCAGGTAGTACTAGGTGGTAGATGACTCTCATCAACTGGTGAAATACCACCACTTTGCTTATTGGAGGCTTGAAGTGGTGGAACCCATGTTTAGTCTCTAGAGCTAAGTTCCGGCCAACCCTTCCCTATCTCTTCCATCATGCAGTATGATTGATGATTTTTGAGGTTATGATGAATGTCGTGGCGAGATCCAATATTCCTTACATTTCGAGGGTACAGCTCTAAAACGGTGTTCGCAGGCCGGCCGCTAGTTAGTACACCGGACTGAACCTATTGGTAACTCTCTAGGAAGCTTCCGGATCAGCTAGTGTATAATTTTGCTACCTCTACTCTGCCAGATAGTGACTGAAGGGAGTCCGAGTAGTGTGTATGCGGGGAGCATTGTCGAGGCCACGTTATGTCAAGGATCTGGGTATATTCTTACCACATGTACGCCAAATCCAAAAATTTCATTACTTCATACAGCATGTCCCACCCACTTTTTCTTACTATTGAATACACCATGAATTGCCAAAATAATAGAGGAAGCTTATCTGCGAAAAGATCTAAACCTCCCAAGGACTTCCTAATTCATTTCCCAAATATACGTGGTCTCAATTCTAATCTCAACGATGTCCATTTCCACTTGCAGTCTTCCAAACCCCATGTACTTTTTCTGACTGAATCTCAGTTATCAGTTGATTCAACTACTGCTCATCTCAGATGTCCAAATTATTTGCTGTATGATTCCTTTCGCCTCAAAGGTGGTACTTGTGCATATGTCCGTTCTGATATTCCTTGTCAGAGACTTGGCAATTTGGAATCTCCTCTCTATGATCTTCTCTGGCTTAAAATCTCTCTACCTCATTGTATAAAATTCATCTGTTGTCTCTACCCTTCTCCCAACTCCACTAATCACTTGGAGCTCTTTGACTTCCTCTCTTTGCAACTTGACTTTCTCCAGTCCAACTTTCTTAACAGTGAGGTAATTTTCCTTGGTGATTTTAATGTTCACAACTCCAGCTGACTTCCGTTTTCTAGTCACACCGACCCAGCAGGTCGAGATGCTGAGTGTTTTGCAATTACTAATGACCTAGCACAGATTGTTCATTTACCTACAAGAATACCGGACAATCCTAATCATACAGCCAATACGCTTGATCTTTTTCTCACAAACAAACCTTCTAAGTACAAGGTTGAAGTGAGAGGTCCTTTAGGCACTTCAGATCACAACTTGGTGATTGCCTCTTCTCCAATGGAACCTCATGGCTATTCCCAACCTCATATTGTTTGGCATTACAAGAATGCAAAATGGGATGACCTGCGAGACTTCTTTTCTTCTTTTCCTTGGTCTGATTACTGTTTCAAAACTTCTGATGTCAACGTTTGCTCAGATCGTGTCAGTGAAATTATTCTTGCAGGAATGGAATCCTTTATCCCACACTCCACTTTAAAATCTCGTCCTTTATCTAAACCTTGGTTTTCCAATAAACGTGCTAAGGCTGTCCAAGAGAAGAACGTTGCATATCGTAATTGGCTTGTTTCTAATTCTTCAGTTTCATTTTCTGCCTACACCAAAGCTCGCAACAATTGTAAAGCAGTTATTAATCAGTCCAAACTAGAGTTTGAACAGGCTAAGAGTAGAAAACTTGCTTCTTGCCCTAATGGTAGCCGAGCATTCTGGTCTCTTGCCAAAGCTATTGGCCGCAACTTTTGCCCATCTCTGCTCCCACCTCTGTCCAAACCAGATGGTTCTGTTCTCACTTCAGCCAAGGATAAAGCTGACCTGCTAGCATCCCATTTTTCTTTGAGCTCATGTATTAATGATCTTGGTAAAACACCTCCCACCATTCCTAACACACTCCATTCAATGCCTTCTGTGGTCTTCCGTCAAAAGGCTATCAGAAGGATTTTGATGAATCTTGATGCTAAGAAAGCTCCAGGTCCTGATGGTATTTCTCCACTTGTTCTCAAAACCTGTGCTCCTGAACTTACTCCTATTCTTTGTCGCCTTTTTTCACTTTCTTATTCCAAAGGTGTTTTTCCTTCTGCTTGGAAATTTGCTCATATCCAGCCAGTTCCTAAAAAGGGTGACAAATCCCTCCCATCCAATTATCGTCCCATTGCAATTACTTCTACTCTTTCTAAAGTAATGGAGAAATCAATTAACCGCCAACTCTTAAACTACCTAGAAACCTTCCGTCTGATCAACGATGATATGTTACCCATTTATGGACTAATTCAATGGAAAGGTTCGGTGAAACACAAGTAGTTGCTCTTGACATCTCAAAGGCTTTTGATCGTGTTTGGCATAAAGGTCTTCTAAACAAGCTTCCATCTTATGGTTTGCCAACTGTTTTTAGTAATTGGTTATCCAGTTTTCTCTCTGATCGCTCACTGAGGGTGATGGTAGATGGCTCTCTGTCTTCTATCTTCTCCACTAATGCCGGTGTCCCCCAAGGTTCAGTTCTTTCCCCCACTCTTTTCCTCTTGTATATCAATGACCTTCTTCCATTGACTGGAAATCCTATCCATAGTTTTGCCGATGATAGCACATTGCATTCAACTTTCCATTTTGAGAAACCTTGTCCAGCTCAATCAGTTTCAAGTTCTCGAAAATCTGCTGCCAATTCCTTAAATGCCGATCTTCAGGTAATTCTCCAGTGGGGCAAAGACAACTTAGTTGATTTCAACCATTCTAAAACTCAATCTTGTCTTATATCTTGCAAAAAGGATTCTTCTGCTCCTAAGCTTATCTTTATTGACACTCTGATTTCTAGGCAAAATGATATATCTCTTTTGGGGATTACCCTGACTTCTAATCTCTCTTGGCACAAGCACATTACAAATATTGCTTCCTCTGCATCTAAAAAACTTGGTTTTCTCTTTTGCTCTCGGCGTTACTTTTCTCCCAAACAGCTGCTCACTCTGTATAAATCGCAAATCCGCCCTGCCATGGAATATTGTTCCCACATCTGGGGTGGTGCCCCCAAAACCTCTCTCAGGCTTCTTGATTCCATTCAGAAGAGGGCAGTTAGGTTAATTAATGATTCATCTCTAACAGAGTCTCTCCACTCGCTGTCTCATAGACGCACTGTTTCTGCTGCATGCCTCTTCTACAGATACTTCCATGGGCACTGTTCTTCTGAATTGACTTCTATAATTCCTGCTCTCTCTTTCAAAACAGTCCGAACACGTGCCGCCGCCAGCCAACATCCATTTACTGTCCAACTTCAAACACATAGAACCAACTTTTCATCTTCCTCATTTATTCATTCAACTGCCGTTTTCTGGAACAACCTTCCTTCATACGTATTTCCTGAAAATTACAATCTACAGAAGTTCAAGTCCAATGTCAACAAATATCTTCTTTTGTCTTCTCAATCTCCAACCCAAGCATGGTACTAAGTACTATAGGTTATAATACCTCTCATGTTTGGGGTTCTCATAAAAAAAAAAAAAAAAAAAAATATGAGGAATTGATTCCTGAAGTTATGCCATGTATTTCTGAGACACCCTGTATATTAAACTACTGGTGTTGAGATGAATATCAATATTCTCAATAGCTAGCTGGGTTGTATACAGTTCTGCAGTATAGCTGCTGTAATTAGTTGGAAGAGAGAGAGAGAGACACTGTGAAGGAGGGAAAACTGCTGCAGCACCTACAGCGCCATCTGATTTTGAGACATCAGTATATATTATGCAGCTTTGTGCATTGCTATAAACATGCCCTTCATGCAGTTGTTTGATGTTACAGTTTTCCAGGGACTTTTTCCCCCCATTGTTGGAAATATGTGTCACGGTATGGAAGGTTTGTGGACCAGGGTTGATCAGGTATTTTAGTTTCTTTGAGCGTGTTTTTAAAATGTACGTTCCAGCAGTGAATCAACTCTTGTAATTTAACACCAGTGGATATGTTTTCAGCAGGCTTATTGTTATAAAATGTTATTCATTCAGGATTGAAGAGTAGCAGTTGATTGGGATGATCTGGAAGGCTTTTAAGTCTGGCTGCGTAGGTGAGTAGTAACATTTTCTTCCTGAGGTGGAGTGGAGGTTCGTTTGGCTCTATATAGAGACTTTGGACCGGGAAAGTTCAGAAGGCCCCAAGAGAAGTGCGAAGAGCACTATGTTGTATGGTATTTAGTCTTGTAAGCACATTTTTTATGGCCGAGTCATAGACGATTGCGCCATAGTCTAGTCGCGACCTGATGAGAGAATGATACAAGTGCAGAAGAGTGTATCTATCTGCATCCTGTGCTATGGCAGAGATAGCTCTAAGTATATTGAGTTTTTTTAAACAGATGGTTGTAAGATAACTTATATGTATGGAAAAATTTAGTTTCACATCTAGTGTTAAACTCAAATAGCGGATATTGCTAACGAGAGGGATCAGATGATTTCTTAATTTAAGTTCAGGTTCTGGATGTAATTTGCATTTTTTACAGAAATGGATCGCAATCGTCTTTTGTTCTGATAAACGGTAACCATTTTGTTGAGTACATGTCTCCAGCTTATTTGGGTTGTAGCTGTCTCTCAATGGTATTAATGTTTGATGAATGGCATGATATGGCAAGATCATCAGCATACATATATGTTTAGCCTAATTGCAAAGAGGGTAGCACTCAGTATGGACCCTTGGGGCATCCCTTCTTCCTGGATAAAACATTCTGACAGTATGTTCTGGTAACGAACTTGAAAGGTTCTGTGCTTAAGAAAATTCTGAACGAACTGTGGTAAGTGTCCTCTCAACCCCATGGAATAGAGCTCTCGAAGAATGCCATACCTTCACGTGGTATCAAAAGCTTTTTTGATGTCTAGAATGACCATCAATGGGTGATACCCATTGATTTTTAATATAAGCATTGCGAATATTGGTTTCGGCTCTTATCAAAGATCCAAGCAGGATCTATTTTGGCAAAAACCATATTGGTTGCAATTTAACAGCCTTTTACTTTCAAGGATCCATTTTAGTCTGCTTGTGTATAATTTTTTCATGTGTTTTACTGAGACAGCTGGTGAGAGAAATTGGTCGGTAGTTTTGCGGAACTGACTGACCCTTTCCCGGTTTAGGAAAAGCTAGAATTACTGCATGATGCCATGAGGAAGGATAAACACATTCAAGGAACATCCAATTATAGAATGCTAGTAATAATTTTAAAAATGTGTTATTGAGATGTTCGAGCATTATGCAATAGATTCCGTCCGGTCCTGCTGCACTGTTTGCTGATCTGTTTATGGCTTCTTTGAATTCAGTTAAGTTGAAGGGCTGATAAGAAAGAGGTCGTGTGGTATTAAAATTTATTTTATATTTTTCTGCTGAGGTTTTAATTTTCAGGAATGAATTTTCATATGTAGTTGCTGCTGATATTTCACTAAAAGTTTCTCCAAGGAAATTGTCTATTTCTTTAGTGGAGGAGAGTTCTCGTCCATTACTAATCAGGATTGGAGCAGTAAATGGAATGTATTTATTATTTAATTGTTGGATTTTTTTTCATACTATCTGATTGCTGGTGTCCTTCGTGATGGTATTAGAAAATTGTATCCAGCAGTCTTTTTTTGCTTTTCTTCTTATTTGTCTTGCCCTTGCCTTTTGTTTTTTATATAATATGAGGTTGGCTGTTGTGGGGGACCTACAAAACTGATTCCAAGCTTATTTTTCTCTCTTTTGGTACTGTTACAAGCCTCATTCCACCACTGTTTTGCATATCTGTGTTGGTCTTCAGAGTATTGAGGAATTGTTTCAGAAGCTCCTGCCAGAATATTTCTGGTAATGTGCTCGGTGACTTTGTCTAGAGATTGTGTTTTTATAAATTGATCATCAAAGGACACACAGATTGAGTATTTTGCCCAATTTGTTTTTGACAATTTCCATTTTATTCTGTGGTCGGGACATTGGGATTGTTTTGTTTGAATTTTGCATATAATTGGAAGATGATTGTTGTTGTTTGGACCTTCTAAGATTGACCACTCCATACTGGGGAAGTTTCAGAAATGCAGGAGTTTCAGAAGCTCCTGCCAGAATATTTCTGGTAATGTGCTCGGTGACTTTGTCTATAGATTGTGTTTTTATAAATTGGTCGTCAAAGGACACACAGATTGAGTATTTTGCCCAATTTGTTTTTGACAATTTCCATTTTATTCTGTGGTCAGGACATTGGGATTGTTTTGTTTGAATTTTGCATATAATTGGAAGATGATCGTTGTTGTTTGGACCTTCTAAGATTGACCACTCCATACTGGGGAACAGTATGGAAGAGCAGATGGGCATGTCAATTGCTGAGGTGGATCCTGTGCGAAGATGAATATAACTGTGATGGCCAATATTTAATAAGGTTAACTGCTGTTGGTTCAGTAAGGTCTCAATCAGATGTCCTCTTTGATCCATGTGGGAAGATCCCCACAATGGGTGATACCCATTGAAGTCACCGAAGAGATAGAAGGGAGTTGGCACTTGAACTATAAGATCTTCTAGTTCTTTTAGTGTGACGGGACTAATTGGTGGAAGGTATATTGAAACTAGTGTTAGCATTATTCCAAGAGCCACACGCACAGCAACAGCTTCCAAATCGGTCTGTAGAGAGATAATTCGAGAGGGAATTTTAGAGTTAACTAAGATTGCCACCCCTCCGTGTGCAGATCTTGCAGTATTCCTATCTTTTCTATACATTGTGAAGTTTTTGATTGAGAGAGTTACTTGCGGCGTTAAAATTGGTTTCTTGTAAACAAACTATCATTGGATTTTATTTATTAATCAGGTCATATAAGTTGTCTGTATTGGCATGCATGCCTCTACAATTCCATTGAAGTATGTGCTGAATTACACGGTTTTTGGAGTTGTGTTTTGATCTGTCTGTTTTTTTTTTTTTTTTTTTGAGCAGTTTGTTTGTAACATCCAGTTTTATGTCTATATTTTTTTTGGGAATGCCAGTCACTCTGTATCCATGTCTTCTTCTGCATGAAGATGTAGTAGTAGTAGTAGTAGTAGTAGTGGCATGTGATGCAAGAAAGCAAATGTATGAGCTTATACAGCATCAGCCAAAAAAAAAAAAAAATCACACCATTCCCTCCAAATGCCTGTCCAATTCCTCCTTAAATTTATTCAACCTATCAACTTCCACAACGACAGATGGAAGTTTGTTCCAGCAATTAACCACCCGCTGGCTAAAGGAAAATTTCCGCACATCTAATCTACATCTGTCTTTTCTTAATTTGAATTTATGCCCCCTTAGGTTCGTAATCTGAACAAGTGGAAGGATCCCATCAGAATTCAGCGTGCTGAACCCATTCAAGGCCTTATACACCTCAATCAGATCACCGCGCAGGTGCCTAGTCTCCAGCCACTGCAATTTGCAGAACTTAAGCCTCTCTTGATAAGAGGATCCCTTCATTCCCCTCACCAATCTTGTTGCCCTTCTCTGTACATGCTCAAGTAAATCTACATCCTTCCTAAAATGAGGCCTCCAGACCTGTATGCAGTACTCAAGGCGTGGCCTGACCTTATACAGAGGGATAATCACTTAAGGCGTGGCCTTATACAGAGGGATAATCACTTCCTTTTCCCTGCTAGCAAAATTCCTATATATCATTGACAAAACCCCATGACCTGCCCTGGCAGCCTGTCTGCATTGCTCAGAAAACTTCATATCTGCCTGCACAATTACTCCCAGGTCTTTTTCATTTTCTACCACCTTAAGTGTAGTACCCCTCCGTGTGCAGATCTTGCAGATGTAATATAGTTTCACCTGTTTCAACTTTGTTGTCAACATCTATATGTATGGGGGATTGTTTAGTGGTCTGGATATGATCCATTGTTGTTGATTTGTCTGTTTTTTAGTAGTTGCAGGTATATTGGGTGGAACGGAAACTGGAGTATTACTTTCTTGTTCTTGTAAGCTTTGTTTGGCAGGTTGTGACTAAGCATTAAGCATGGACCTGGCCCAATCGGCAACTGAAGTGTTTGTGCATATGTGCATTTTGGCATAAACTGCCTACGTACTTTTGGCTTCCTGGTATGTTACCTTGTTTTCTGTTTTGTATTTTTGTATATTTTTTCCCACTTTCCCCATTTCACAATTTTTTGAATATGCCGGATGATTATCTTTGCAATTGAGGCAGGTGAAGGCAGTTACAGTGCAGTTGGCTTGGGTGTGTTCTGTTGAACCACAATTTGGGCATATCATAATGCCACGGCATGCTACCTGGGAGTGTCCATATTTCTGGCACTTATAACACATGATAGGATTCGGTATATATGGACATATGCGACAATTTAGATACCCTGCTTTAATTGTTGTTGGTAAATTTGGGGTACTGAAAGTCAGTATTAGGTCTGTGTAGGCATTAATTCCCCATCTTTACTTATTAATATTCTCTTTGCTTGTATGACTCGTTTATCAGCCAATTCTTGCACAATTTTTTCCTCTGAGATGTTAATGAGGTACTGATCTGCTATAACTCCTTTGGAGGTATTCAGAGTGGCATGTGGTGTAATTTTCACTGGTATTCCACCAAAGGTGGTCAGTTTCACTAATCTTTCTGAATGATTTGGTTTTATTGTTTCTACCAGCAGATCTCCAGACTGTAGACGTTTTACCATCTTTGGTGTTCCTGCAACATTTTTGAAGCATTTCTGAATTAGAAATGAGGATAATTTGCTCACAGGAATGTATAGGGAGAAAGGCTGGGTGACCTTGTTGATATGGATCTTTTTTTTTTTTTTGCCTTTTATTTTGATAATCGTCATGATCAGGTTGGTCTGTATCGGTAGATGATCTCAATGGATCAAAGGTTTCTTTCTCCATTTTATACTCCTTTTGGCCCTGAGGGTTGGGTTTACCACTCAGGTTACCGGCCCTGCCACGGGAAGGTAAGAGTAATGCCATGAGTGGCCAAGCAGTTGTTAGGTTAGTAACTCTAATAAGAATAAAAGGAAAGTTGTCTTTTCTTTACTAACTTACCTTACTACTTGTAAGATGAGGACAACAGTGCTTTTTGAAAGAACTTAAGAGGAACTAACTGGAAACTTAAACAGAGGAGTGAATTCTTTAAAGGAGAACACCTTGAATCGCTTTATAGAGCTCAGAAATCACATGGCCAAGGAAACACGTGGCACCCGGGGCCTTACCATGTGTGTACGCCATATCCGAAAATTTCATTACTTCATACAGCATGTATCCCCCTCCCCCACTTTTTCTTACTATTGAATACACCATGAATTGTGAAACTAATAGCGTAAGCTTATCTGCGAAAAGATCTAAACCTCCCAAACACTTCCTAGTTCATTTCAAAAATATACATGGTCTCAATTCTAATCTTAATGACATCCATTTCCACTTGCAGTCTGCCAAACCCCATGTGCTTTTTCTGACAGAATCTCAGTTATCGGTTGATTCAACTACTGCTCATCTCAGTTGCCCAAATTATTCGCTGTATGATTCCTTTCGCCTCAAAGGTAATACTTGTGCATATGTCCGTTCCGACATTCCCTGTCAGACACTTGGTAATTTTGAATCTCCTCTTTTCGATCTTCTCTGGCTTAAAATCTCTCTACCTCATTGTGTAAAATTCATCTGTTGTCTCTATCGTTCTCCCAACTCCACTAAACACTTCGAGACCTTTGACTTTCTCTCTTTGTAACTTGACTTTCTCCAGTACAACTTTCCTAACAGTGAGGTAATTTGGGCAACTGAGATGAGCAGTTGCCCTAGCTGGTCGAGATGCTGAGGATTTTTGCAATTACTAATAATCTTGCACAGATTGTTCATTTACCTACAAAGAATACCGGACAAACCTAACCATAGAGCCAACATGCTTGGTTTTTTTCTCACAAACAACCCTTCTTCTATGTACACGGTCGAAGTGAGTGATCCTTTAGGCACCTCAGATCACAACTTGGTGATTGTGTCTTCTCCAATGGAACTTTTATCTCATGAGTATTCCCAACCTTGTGTTGTTTGGTATTACAAGAATGCAAAATGGGATGACCTGGAAGACTTCTTTTCTTCTTTTCCTTGGTCGGATTACTGTTTCAAAACTTCTGATGTCAACGTTTGCTCAGATCATGTCAGTGAAATTATTCTTGTAGAAATGGAATCCTTTATTCCACACTCCACTTTAAAATCTCATCCTTTATGTAAACCTTGGTTTTCCAATAAATGTGATAAGGCTGTTCAAGAGAAGAACGCTGCATATCGTAATTGGCTTGTTTCCACTTCTTCAGTTTCATTTTCTACCTACACCAAAGCTTGTAACAACTGTAAAGCAGTTATTAATCAGACCAAACTAGATTTTGAACAGGCTAAGAGTAGAAAACTTGCTTCTTGCCCTAATGGTAGCTGAGCATTTTGGCCTCAACTTTTTCCCATCTCTGCTCCCACCTCGGTTAAAACCAGATGGTTCTGTTGTCACTTCTGCCAAGGATAAAGCTGACCTGTTAGCATCCCATTTTTCTTCCAACTCACATTTTAATGATAATGGTAAAACACCTCCCACCAATCCTAGCATGCTACATTCAATGCCTCCTGTGCTCTTCCATCAAAAGGATGTTAGAAGGTGTTTGATGAATCTTGATGCTAAGAAAGCTCCAGGTCCTGATGGTATTTCTCCACTTGTTCTCAAAACCTGAGCTCCTGTTCTTTGCCACCTTTTTTTCACTTTCTTGTTCCAAAGGTGTTTTTTCCTTCTACTTTGAAATTTTCATATCCAGCCAGTTCCTAAAAAGGGTGACAAATCCATCCTATCCAATTATCGTCCCATTGCAATTATTCTAATCTTTCTAAAGTAATGGAGAAATCAATTAACCACCAACTCTTAAACTATCTAGAAACCTTCCATCTGATCAATGATCGCCAGTATGGATTCCCTCAGTTTCAATCCACTGGTGATATTCTGGCTTATGTTACCCATTTATGGACAAATTCAATGGAAAGGTTTGGTGAAACACAAGCAGTCTCTTTTGACATCTCAAAGGCTTTCAATTGTGTTTGGCATAAAGGTCTCCTAAACAAGCTTCCATCTTATGGTTTGCCAACTGTTTTCTGTAATTGGTTATCCAATTTTCTCTCTGAACGCTCACTGATGGTGATGGTAGATGGCTCTCTGTCTTCTAACTTCTCCACTAATGCTGGTGTCCCCAAGGTTCAGTTCTTTTCCCCACTCTTTTCCTCTTGTATATTAATGACCTTCTTCCATTGATTGGAAATCCTATCCATAGTTTGGCCAATGATAGCACATTGCATTCAACTTTCCATTTTGAGAATCCCTGCCCTGCCCAAAATGCTTCAACTTCTCGAATATCTGCTACCAATTCCTTAAATGCCGATCTCCCAGTAATTCTCCAATGGGGAAAGACAACTTAGTTGATTTCAATCCTTCTAAAACTCAGTCTTCTCTTATATCTAGCAAAATAGATTCTTCTGCTCCTATGCTTACTTTGGTGACACTCCGATTTCTAGCCAAAATGATATATCGCTTTTGGGGATTACCCTGACTTCTAATCTTCCTTGGCACAAGCACATTAAAATTTTGCTTCCTCTGTATCTGAAAAAACTTAGTTTTCTCTTTCATTCTCGGCATTACTTCTCTTCCAAACAACTGTTCACTCTGTACAAATTGCAAATCCGCCCTACCATAGAATATTGTTCTCACATCTGGGGCTGTGCCCCCAAAATCTCTCTCAGACTTCTAGATTCCATTCAGAAGAGGGCAGTTAGGTTAAATAATGCCTCCTCTCTAACAGACTCTCTCCACTTGTTGTCTCATAGACGTACTGTTTCTGCTGCATGCCTTTTCTGTAGATACTTCCATGGGTACTGTTACTGCTCTCTCTTTCAAAATAGTCTGAACACGTGCTGCCACTAGCCAACATCCATTTACTGTCCAACTTCAAACTCACAGAACCAACTTTTCATCTTCCTCGTTTATTCATTCAACTGCCGTTTTCTGGAACAACCTTCCTTCAGACGCATTTCCTGAGAATTACAGTCTACAGAAGTTCAAGTCTAATGTCAACAAATATCTGCTTTTGTCTTCTCAACCTCCAACCCATGCACAGTACTAAGTACTATAGTTTCTAGCCAAAATGATACCTCTCATGTTTGGAGTTTTCATAAAAAAAATAAAAAAAAAAATCACAAAGGGAGATAAAAAGGTGACATGAGTAATTACAGACCTGTTAGTTTAAATTTGGTTCTAGGGAAAATAATGGAGTCACTGGTTAAAGAAGCACTGCAGGATCATCTAGACAAGACTTCAGTTATAGCTTGGACACAGCATGGTTTTGTTAAGGGAAAGTCTTGCCTAACCAATTTGACTGGATACTATGATGCAGTCACAAAAGAACTGGATGCAAAGAATAATTTTGATTTCATATATTTGGATCATAGAAAGGCTTTTGATTCCTGTTGCACATGGAAGACTGCTCCACAAATTTGGGGCAGTGTGGCATTGGAGGCAAATTGCTGCTATGGATAAAATGATGGTCGAGTGGGAGAAGACAGAGAGTGGTAATCAATGAACACTGCTCTTCGTGGACTAATATTATTAGTGGAGTCCTCCAGATTTCAGTGTTGGGTCCATTGTTGTTTTCTGTATTTATTAATGAAATTGACGATGGTATATCAGGCTTAATGTCCAAGTGCAGCCAGGCTGCAAGAGTAGTTCATGGGGTCTTGTCAATGACATATAGGAATTTTGCTAACAGGAATAAGGAGGTTTATCCCCATGTATAAGGCAATGGTCAGCCCCACCTTGAGCACTGCATACAGGTCTGGATGCAGTGCTCAACTCTACACCCTTCCTCATTTTAGGAAGGATGTAGAGTTGGTAGAAAGGGTACAGAGAAGAGCAAAAAGATTGGTTTGGGGAATGAAGGGGTCCTTTTACCAAGAAAGCCTTAAGTTCTGCAAATTGCAGCATCTGGAGACTAGGCACCTGGGAGGTACCCACAGACTGGAGATGTGCAAATGTGACCCCAATTCACAAAGGAGGATCAAAGGCTGACACAAGTAATTATAGACCTGTGAGTTTAACTTCTGTTCCAGGAAAATTAATGGAGGCACTAGTTAAAGAAGCACTGCAGGATCATTTAGACAAGACTTCAGTTATAGGTCGGACACAGCATGGTTTTGTTACGGGGAAGTCTTGCCTGACCAATTTGATTGGATACTATGATGCAGTCACAAAGGAACTGTATGCAGGGAATAACTCTGATATTATATACTTGGATCTTAGAAAGGCTTTTGATACTGTTGCACATGGAAGACTGCTGCACAAATTGGAGCAGTGCGACAATGGAGGCAAATTGCTGCTGTGGATAAAGGGGTGGCTGAGGGGGAGAAGACAGAGAGTGGTAATCAATGGACACTGCTCGTCGTGAACTAATGTTATTAGTGGAGTCCCTCAGGGCTCAGTGTTGGTTCCATTATTGTTTTCTGTATTTATAAATGATATTGATGATGGTATATCAAGCTTAATGTCGAAGTTTACAGACGATACAAAGGTAGGCAGGGTTGTCAAGGACACTACTGACACTATGCTGCTGCAACAGGATCTGGAAAGGTTGAGCAGATGGGCTGAGAGGTGGCAAATGAAGTTTAACATTGACAAATGTAAAGTACTACACATGGGAAACAGCAACCCCAGAGCAACGTATCAACTCTGTGGTACTACCCTGACAGTGGTATAGAATGAAAGGGACCTGGGGGTGGCTGTGCAGGCAGATATGAAGTTCTCTGAGCAGTGCAGACGGGCTGCAAGAGTAGCTCATGGTGTATTGTCAATGATATATAGGAATTTTTCTAGCAGGGATAAGGAGGTGATTATTCCCTTGTAGAAGGCAATGGTCAGGCCACACCTAGAGTACTGTATACAGGTCTGGAGGCCTCATTTCAAGAAGGATGTAGAGCTGCTGGAACGAGTACAGAGAAGTGTAGTGAATGGAACAAAGGGGTGCTCCTACGAAGAAAGGCTTAAGTTTTGCAAATCACAGTGTCTGGAGACTAGGCACTAGCGAGGTGATCTGATAGAGGTGTATAAGGCCTTGAATGGTTTGAGCATGCTCAGTGCTGATGGGATTCTTCCTCTCGCTCAGAATAATCACCTGAGAGGGCATAAATTCAAATTGAGGAAGGACGGATGTAGGATAGACGTGCGGAAATTTGCCTTTAGCCAGCAGGTGGTTGGTTGGTGGAACAGACTTCCATCCCTTGTCGTGGAAGTTGATAGCCTAAATAAGTTTAAGGCTCAGCTGGACAGGTATTTTGAACGAACAGAGGGGTGAAGTGGAAGTGGTTTTTTTTTTTTTTTGGCTGATGCTGCATAAGCTTGCTTTCTTGCATCAAATCCCTCTACTAATGCTAATAGGTCTTGAATGGTTTTTGCAAGCTCAATGCTAATGGGATTCTTCTCCTTGCACAGAATAATTACCTGAGAGGGCATAAAATTGAAATTTAGGAAAGACAGTAGTAGAATAGATGTGCAGAAATTTGCATTTAGCCAGTGGGTGGTTGATTGCTGAACACCTTCCATCTGTCATTGTGGAAGTTCAGAGCTTAAATAAATTCAAGGCTGAATTAGACAAACTTTCATAGTGAATGGATGGGTGAAACAGGAAGTTTGTTTTTTGGCTAATGGTATATAAGCTTGCTTTCTTGCATCCTGTGCCTCTGATAATGTCATTAATTCTCAAAGATCAGCCAATGAATGAAATACTGAAGTTCAATGTTGTTGGTATTGTGGACAGTCAATCAAAATAGATTTCACTGTTGGATGTTCTCAGCAGTGTGGATCCTGAGCATTCTTATCCGTGAGAGTACCACTTTTTCCTACTGCACTGTCTGATTGCTGGGTGCCGGAGGTTTTGGTCTTGTTTCAACCGGAAAAGTTTGTTATTCGTTTGGTTATGCCATAGCTCTATCGACTGTGCAGTGAATGCTGCTTGAATTATGATATTATAATCAGACACTGACAAACAGGGGTTAAGTCTAAAGTTGACAGATTTTTGGCAGATATATTAGCAAGTTCATTTCCTTTTATACATGAATGTGCTGGAATCCAGCAAAACTTCACTAGTTGCTGACAACCTTAGATTTGCAATAGCAAACTCCTGAATTGATTTAAAAGATGGTGATCCCTATGAGAGGGAATTTTAATTGGTGGATTGGTAGATAGTTGGAGAGATTTTGCAAGGATCACGGGGTTGAATTTTTCTCAGTCTAATCTGTGCATGTTAAGAGAAGAGACTGCTTGTACAGGTATGGGATACGTTTAAATAGAAAAAATAGGGTATGCTGCCAGGAGCAAAGGTTGATGATGTTGTAGAGCAGATATCATCTATTAAGAGCACAAAAGGTGATATTACTGTACATGTTGGCACTAATGACCTTCACAAATACAGGTCAATGCTGAAAAAAAAGTTAATGCTGAAAAAAAGTTGCAAGTTAAATTTGAAAGTGTCTGCAATTCTGCCCAGGCACGATAGGAGAAAGTATATGATGAGAACCTTGTCGATCAATTCGGCTCTGGAGAGATTTTGCAAGGATCACGGGGTTGAATTTTTCTCAGCCTAGTCTGTGCATGTTAAGAGAAGAGACTGCTTGTACAGGTATGGGATACGTTTAAATAGAAAAAGTGTAAGGATATTTGCTGATGCTATTGAGGCAGTGTTAGGTGGGTCAGAAAACTGATAGATCGGGGACATACACAGACTAATAAATTAACAGTAGCCGCTGGCAGAGGTGAAAGTGATTCTTGCACTGCTTCTATTGGAATGAGCAGCAGCCTGGAAAACAAGGTGTGGGGGATTTCAGAGACTGCTGGGAGTCATTGCAGAATAAGTAAATACATGGGCTGTGTTAGCGTAGCTAAGAACAGGTGCATGTATACTTGTGTGTACACCAATGCTAGGAGTTTGGTAACTAAATTTGAAGAATTTGAAATGTTGTTGGGATATCAGAGACTTGGTGTCATTTCTGCATTCCTTTGCATAAGGAATGCAGAAATGGAATTTGGGAAGTACAATGTGTACAGAAAGGATAGACAGGACAGAAAGAGAGGAGGGGTTATGCTATTAATTAAGAAACACATAAAACCCAAAGAAGTACAGCCAGTTGACATGGGTGGACACAGCAGTGACAAGTCAGTTTGGTGTGACATAAGCACTGGAAAAGCAAAATTGGGAGTAGGAGTGTGTTATAGGCCTAATGAATCTGATGAGTATAATAAACAACTGTACAGAGAAATAGAGTACACCAGATCGTCTTATAATGGGGCATTTTAATTTCCAGATATTGATTGGAATTTGCAGATTTGGCCACTCACACACTAGCAAAGCTTTTGTGGATTTATTGGATGATTGTTTTCTACAGCAGCATGTTTGGGAGGTACAGGGAATAATACTCTTGATCTGATTATCAGTAGTGATTCTTCATGCATTAAGAATATTCAGCTAAAGGAACCACTAGGTGGCAGTGATCGCAGTGTGCTGAAGTGGGATTTACTCAATGAGGAAACTGCCATCAGGGGTAAAGGGAAGGGTTTTTGCATTAGTAAAAGTGACTACAGTGGTCTGAGATAGTTTTTAAATTCAATACGGTGGGACCAACTGATGATGTTACAAGGGTGGTTCAATAGAGAATTGCTTTCACCTACTTCCACATATCGCAGAGTTATGACATTTTGTGTAGCAGCACACATATCTCTGTACTAAAGGTGTAAAAATTCAGCACTGTGTCTTAATTTTTTTTTCTCTTACAGAGCTGAATGTGTGACGAAGTAGAATCATGGACAAAGTTGAAGCTTACTGTCCCAAGAGCTGTAATCTGGTATCTGTTCTTGAAGGGGAAATCTCTTAAAAATAATCCTCAAGGTGATGACTGCTGTATATAAAGATGAAGCCCCATCCTATGGTATTGTGAAGCACTGTCTATGCCAGTGCTTCACAATGCCAGGTGTGGTCGGACATCGGTAGAATCTCAGCCCATTCCAGGTTGTCCCAATTCAGCCACTGATGACAGTGCGATCAGAAATGTGGAGTCGTTAATCCTGGAAGATCGCTGGATATCTGTGCGTGAATTGTCTCAGGAAGTGAAGATTAGTGTGGGCTCTGTTGAAACAGTCCTGCATGACCAACTCCATTTACGGAAACTGAGAGCAAGGTGGATTCCCCGATTATTGACTGGTTTCCAGAAGGCTGATCAACAACAGAAATCATAAGATTTGTTAGCCCAATGACAATAAAATGAGGAAGACTTTTTCTCTCGTCTAGTCACTCAGGATGAAAGTTGGATACAACATTTCGACCCTGAAAGTAAAAAGCAGTGCATGGAATGGTGACATCATGGTTCCCCACCCCTCAGGAAGGCAAGGGTGCAAGCGGCAGCAGGCAAGGCCTTGCTGACAGTGTTTTGAGATGAGAAAGGCATAATAATGACTGATTACCTGCCGAAAGGTAGAACAATTACAGTTGCCTATTATGCCAACTTACTTACAAAATTACAGGAGAAAATCAAAACATTTAGGTGTGGCATACTGTCCCAAGGCGTGAGAATGCTTCAAGACAATGCCCTAATTCACACTTCTGAAACTGCAACAACACTTGTGGATATGAAATACTGCCCCATCCTACCTACTCACCTGAACTTGCACCATCGGACTTCTTGTTTCCTTCCCTCAAATCAATTCTTTGGGGGACCCACTTCCCTGACAACGAGATGCTCATTTCTGCAACAGAGTCATGGTTCAAAGACCAACGTCACCACTTCTACAAAAACAGTATCCGTAGCCTCATCCATCAATGGAAAAAATGTGTAAATCTGCATGGTGGCTACGTAGAGAAGGACTAAAACCTGTGCCAAAAATCAACAGGCTAGCTCCTCTGCAGCTATGTCAGGGCGATTGAACTACCCTCATACCAACAGCAAATTCAAAATGGGAAGCATTCAAAGAATTAATCTTGAAAGCTACAAGGCTTTTCATACCAACTAAGAAATATTGTTTAAGGTTTAGGCCTAAATGGATGTCAGATGAACTAATGCGACATGTGGCAGTTCTGCTGCTGCTTCTAGTTTGTGGGCATCTTTCTTATTTATGACCCAAGTTTCACAGCTGTAGAAGAGGGCTGATTTTGAAGTGATGTTGTGCAGTCATAATTTTGTTTCAGTTATCATTTGTTTTCCAAAATGGCATTTAATCGTTCCATTCATTTTATTATATTTTTGTAGTTTAGTATGGATGTCTTTCCCTACATTTGATATTAAATTTCTGAAATAGGTGAAGTCAGATATTTGTTCTATTATTTTGTCATCAATAACAATTTTGACTCTTTGTATGTTTTTTCCACATAATCCCATTGATTTTGTTTTTGAGGTGGAGATTTTCATCTCGTACTTTTTATCTATTTTATTCAGTTCATTTGCTGCTATCTGTAGTTCATCTTCGGATTTTGCAATTGTAACTTGATCATGCATATAATATAGTTTGGATTTTATTCCCGTTGTTCAACTGTATTCTGTTGTTAATTGTTTGTTTCCATTCTTTAATAATTTTATTGATGTAGATATTAAATAAATTTGGTGATAGTCCACAACCATGTTTGACTCCTTTATTGGTGTAAATTGGGTCTGAGAGTTGACCATTAAAATATTTTATGCAGACTTTTGAGTTTTTATATAGGCTTTGCATTGCTTTCCGGAGTAGGGTTGGGATATTTTCTTCACGTCGAATCTGCCAAAGTTTTTCCCGGTTTACACTGTCATATGCTTTTTTCATAATCAATAAACAGTAGAAATGTTGATAGATTGAATTCTCTTCTTTTCTCCAAAATTTGTTGTAATGAGAAAATGGTATCTATTGCGCTTCTCCCTTTAGTACTCTATACAGGTCTGGAGGCCTCACTTTAATAAGGATGTAGAGCTGCTGGAATAAGTACAGTGAAAGGAAATAAGACCGGTGAAGGGAACAAAGGGGTGCTCTTGTGAAGGGCTTAAATTCTGCAAATTGCAGCTTCTGGAGACTAGGCACTTGCAAGGCGATCTAATTGAGGTATATATAGCCTTGAATGGATTGAGCAGGCTCAATGTTGATGGGATTCTTCCTCTTGCTCAGATTACAAACCTGAGAGGGCATAGATTAAAACTGAAGAAAGACAGTTGTAGAACAGATGTGTGGAAGTTTGCCTTTAGCCAGTGGGTGGTTGATTGCTGGAATAAATTTCCATCTGTTGTTGTGGAAGTTGATAGCTTAAATAAATTCAAGGCAGAACTAGACAAACGTTTGGGGCAAGCAGATGGATTAAATGAGGTTTTTTTTTTTTTTTTTTTGGCTGATGCTGTTTAATCTTGCTTTTTTGCTTCATGTGCCTCTACTAATGCTAATTGCTATAATTGAGCTGATAGAGTCAGTGTAGACAAAATATTTTGTGAATGGGTAAAGAGAAATTTTCTAGAGTTAATTTTATTGCATGAAATTCTGCTGAAAAGTTATTGTACTCAGCCAGAAGAGAAGCTGACGTGATAGCAGAGGGAAACACCTCTGTTGCTCCAAGAATTGAATAACATTTGGAACCATCCATATATATTGGTAAGAAGTTTTGAATACGGCTTGCAGCATGGAGTTGTTGCTGTTGTTATTTGGTTTATAGGAGCATTATCAACTAAGGCCATATTGCTCCGGAATATGCGGAGGTCATTCCCCGACCTTTCCACATCCTCTGTATTTGGTGGTGACGGACTCGAACTCCGGTCTAATCAAGAAGCGTGTGCTACGCACTGCTGCTCCTTCCCACCTGGCTACGGAGGTGCCTTGGAGTCGTTGCACATTGAGAGTTGACAGACGATTCTTTCTCCATTGAAAAAAATAAGTATCACAGGTCAGTTGAGGATAGGGAGAGTAGTGGTTGATTAAAGAGGTAGGGCTGAATAGAATGCAAAGAGCAGCTTTGTATTTTGGCTGAACATTTAAGTAATAGCATTCTTCTGCGGAGATAAAGAGGGGACTCATGAGCTTCAATGTATTGACTATGAGTTGCATAGGGTCCAGCCAGCATAATACACTCCTTCGGGCAGAATCATAAACTGCAGCATCATAATCCAAATGGGATCCAATCAATGCTCTTTGTAAAAGAAGCAAAGTTGTATGATCTGCTCCCCAAGGCAGGGCAGATAAATATCTTAGTATGTTCAGCTTTTTGAGCATATAGTATGTACAAATTTAATGTGCTCAAAGAAGTTTAACTTGCTGTCAAGGATTAATCCCAAGAATCTGATATTGTTGGCAATCGGAATGGTGGAATTTGATATCTGAAGTTCAGGATCTGAATGCAATTTATGTTGATTGCAACAATGGATCGCAACCGTTTTCTGATGGGAAAGACAATATCCATTGAGCACAGGCCCACTTTATTGAGGGATATCTGCAATTGCCATTTAATAGATCTCATATTCTGGGAATGGCAAGAAATACAGAGATCGTCAGCGTAGAGGTATGCCTCTACAGAATTTGAGAGTTCTTTTGAAATGCCATCAATTCTACGGGCAAACAGGGTAGCACTCAACACTGACCCTTGAGTTACTAAATAATTGCATTTTACATTATTTAAACTAAGAAATGTTAATAACTTAAATAGTTTAAGTTATTATGTATCTTGTGTTATTTAACTTTTTTTTTAAATACTTCATAGCTTTAATAAAATTATACTTATTTTTTAAAAAATTATTTATGTAGTTTTCAAATTAACTAAATAGTTAAAAAAATAATTGATTTGGCATACATTGGAAAGAATAATACCTGCTGGTACTGTTTTGTATGAAGCTCCACAAGGTCCCTCACAATAGAAATGTGTGTGAAAGTCCACAATTCATGATTCTAGGGGATAAAATAAATAAATGAAATGTATCTGATCCCTTTCACTGTTCAAAACTTGATTATTTATCTAATTAAAAAAAAAATTGTCTGTAGTTTATTTTTAATGTTTCCTTTTAAGTTAATGTTTACAAATTGTTAATTTTCAGAGAAATTTATCTGGAAACATTTAAATATATAATTAACTAAAATCAAATTAGCATTGTAAAATTTTTGGCCTCTGCAGCTGTAACATTGTCTGGGCCTACTGTTATGGCTGTTACAGTTAAAAGAGTTCTATGCTTCTATAGGCTCCAGTTTACATTTTTGAAAAAGTCGTCTCAATATGTTTCTTAGAATTAGATACTAACATTTTGCAGAGGAAAAACTGCACGAGTTTTGAAGTTTCAGATTCTCATCGTTCTGATTCAAGAGTCTATACTTTAAATATAAGGATTGTGAAGAAGACAATATTAAATGCTTTTGTTTATATGACAAAATATTCTTGAATTTGCTCATTCACTTTGTTAATAACTTACCAGTTTTGAACCTAACTTGTTTACAGTACAGGGTTGTTAAAATAAAAGTATCCCTATGTAGAGAGCTCTGGAGTGAGTTCTAAGGCTCATACTGAAGAGAGATTTGGACAACAGGTGCAATGAAGAATGCACTCCCCATTTATTGGGAAAAAAATATTAGTTACAAAATTTGGCACTGTATGGTGCTGTGTCACTCTACGGTGCGTAACTATCTTACTTACGATTATACAAATAATTTATGTTATTTGCATAATCGTAAGTTATTGCCACAGTGCCACTACTCAGCTCTACTCTACTGTATAAAAGCAAGGCAGTCTCTTCAAAATCATACAATAGATGTTTGACTGCACTACAGCAGCAATGCGAACAACATTGCAGGAAAAGGCACTATTAGTGAAGATGTACTATCAGAAGAGCAACAATGCAGCTGCAGCTATCAGAGAATTCTGGCAACAGAAGCGCATAAAGCGTGGATCTATGACTGTTTGTGTTGTCCGCAAAATGATTGCGAAATTTGAAGCAACAGGACATCTTGGTGTTCAACCAGGTAGAGATCGAAAATGAGTGGACTCCTCTCGCATTGAAAATGTGGCTATGGCTGTCATGGATTTATCAAGTCAATCTCGGTGTGGTAGTGCAAGTGTGGCAGCTGTTTCTCATGAAGTGGACATGCCGTATTCCACACTAAGGCTAGTAATGCATCAGATGTTGCAGTACTATCCTTACAAGATGCACATGCTACAGCAGCTAAAGCATGATGATGATGCAGATATTCGTTTCACGTACGCACTTCAGTTTCTGGCACGAATGACAGAGGATATCACTTGGCCATGGAACATCCTTTGGAGTGATGAAGCCCACTTCTGCTTAAATGGGCAAGTCACATTTGGGCAACAGAAAACCCTTAAGTTATCCAAGAGGTCCCGTTGCATTCTCCAAAAGCAGCATGGTGTGGATTTATGGCCACATTCATGATTGGGCATTATTTTTTTAATGGGTAACACTGACTGGACCCTGCACCTATTCCATCACTGGACAGCGATATTATGAAACGTTGGCAAATTTCGCAACACCAGAACTGCAACAACGTGGGTGTCTTCAGGATACCATATTCATGCAGGATGGTGTGCCACCCCCACATCCATTGTTGTGCCCAAAGATTGCTAAGGCAACACTTTACAGACATCATGGCCACCCCGATCACCAGATCTCACCCCATGCGACTTCTGGTTGTGTGGATTTTTGAAGAACCAGGTGTATAGGGAAGGATGTCAAACTCTGGCAGATCTGAAGGACAGCATTAGACATCACGTGCTGCCTATTCGAGTTGACATGCTACGTTTTGCTGTAGAATTTGCTGTTCTTCGAATGGAAACTGTTGTTGACCAAAATGGAGGACACATTAAACAATTGTTGCCCTGTTCAAGTGATTTGTATTGCAACAGCGCCATATAGTGACAAAATTTGTAACTGATTTTTTTTTCTTGATAAATGGCAAGCTCATTCTTTATTGTACCTGTTGTCCAAATTTCTCTTCAGTACGAGCCTTAGAACTCACTCCAGAGCCCTCTACATAAGGATACTTTAATTTTAACAGCTCTGTACATCAATGCATAAACAGAAAACTTTTCTCTATAAAGTTATGAAAACATTACATCAATGCTCCTTTAGCATTAGCATTAGTAGAGGCATTTGATGCAAGAAAGCAAGCTTATGTAGCATCAGCCAAAAAAAAAAACCACTTCTACTTCACCCCTCTGTTCGTTCAAAATACCTGTCCAGCTGAGCCTTAAACTTATTTAGGCTATCAACCTCCACCACAAGGGATGGAAGTCTGTTCCACCAACCAACCACCCGCTGGCTAAAGGCAAATTTCCGCACGTCTATCCTACATCTGTCTTTCCTCAATTTGAATTTATGCCCTCTCAGGTGATTTTTCTGAGCTAGAGGAAGAATCCCATCAGCATTGAGCATGCTTAAACCATTCAAGGCTTTATACACCTCTATCAGATCACCTCGCTGGTGCCTAGTCTCCAGACACTGTAATTTGCAAAACTTAAGCCTTTCTTCGTAAGAGCACCCCTTTGTTCCATTCACTAATCTTGTTGCCCTTCTCTGTACTCGTTCCAGCAGCTCTACATCCTTCTTGAAATGAGGCCTCCAGACCTGTATACAGTACTCTAGGTGTGGCCTGACCATCGCCTTATACAATGGAATAATCACCTCCTTATCCCTGCTGGAAAAATTCCTGTATATCATTGACAATACTCCATGAGCTACTCTTGCAGCCCGTCTGCACTGCTCAGAGAACTTCATATCTGCCTGCACAACCACCCCCAAGTCCCTTTCATTCTCTACCACTGTCAGTGTTGTACCACAGAGTTGATACGTTGCTCTGGGGTTGCTGTTTCCCATGTGTAGTACTTTACATTTGTCAATGTTAAACTTCATTTGCCACCTCTCAGCCCATCTGCTCAACCTTTCCAGATCCTGTTGCAGCAGCATAGTGTCAGTAGTGTCCTTGACAACCCTGCCAACCTTTGTATCGTCTGCAAACTTGGACATTAAGCCCGATATACCATCATCAATATCATTTATAAATACAGAAAACAATAATGGACCCAACACTGAGCCCTGAGGGACTCCACTAATAACATCAGTCCACGATGAGCAGTGTCCATTGATTACCACTCTCTGTCTTCTCCCCCTCAACCACCCCTTTATCCATAGCAGCAATTTGCCTCCAATGTCACACTGCTCCAATTTGTGTAGCAGTCTTCCATGTGCAACAGTATCAAAAGCCTTTCTAAGATCCAAGTATATAATATCAAAGTTATTCCCTGCATCCAGTTCTTTTGTGACTGCATCATAGTATCCAATCAAGTTGGTCAGGCAAGACTTCCCCTTAACAAAACCATGCTGTGTCTGAGCTATAACTGAAGTCTTGTCTAAATGATCCTGCAGTGCTTCTTTAACCAGTGCCTCCATTAATTTTCCTGGAACAGAAGTTAAGCTCACAGGTCTATAATTACTTGTGTCAGCCTTTGATCCTCCTTTGTGAATTGGGGTCACATTTGCACATTTCCAGTCTATGGGTACCTCCCCTGAGTCCAAGGAAGCTCTCATAATTATGGCTAAGGGTTTGCTTACTTCCTTTGCTGCCTCCTTTAATATAACTGGATAGATCCCATCCACCCCGGGTGCCTTTCTTGTGTTTATCTTCAACAGTTTCTCCTCCACTTTACTCCCAGTTATTTCAAGATTCTGTAGCTTACTGCTAGAGTTGAATACACCTCTGGCATTCCCCTCGCTGAATACCTCCTCATGTGTGAATGTCGATGCAAAATATTCATTTAGTTTGTTAGCTAGCTGAGCAGGATCATCAACACTTGACCCATCAATATCAAGTGGACCAATCTGATTCATCCCCTTCCTTCTAGAGAAGGAAAGGGATGAATCAGATTGGAACATCATCCCATTCCCTCCTAAAGAGGGAATGGGATGATGTTACAAATTTTTACTCTAAATAGACTAGACCCGTGGTTATCAGTGAACATATTGTCAGAGTTGTGAATTTTTATCCAAATTAGATTTTTTTTTTTTTTTTTTTTTTTTTTATGTGAACCCCAAACACGAGAGGTATTAGAACCTATAGTACTTAGTACCGTGCTTGGGTTGAAATAGACTAGATGAATTTATGTTGTTATTTATTAAGATTAATTTGATTTATGTTGTTATTTATTTAAGTTAAATTGATTTATGTTGTTATTTATTTAAATTTAAACCTTATTTATTTTATTTAAACCTAATCTGTCTTGACATAAGCACATCACAAATGTTGCTCAGCCTCTAAAAAATGTGCTGTTCTCTTCCATTCTCGGCATTACTTTTCTCCCAAACAGCTGCTCACTCTGTACAATTCCCAAATTCGCCCTATCATAGATCATTGTTCCCACATCTGGGGTGGTGTTCCTAAATCTCTCTCATGCTTCTTGATTCCATTCAAAGGAGACAGTTGGGTTATTTAATGACCCATCCCTACTAACGTCTCTCCACTGTCTGTCTCTTAGACATTCTGTTTCTGTTGCATGCTTTTCTATAGATACTTACATGGGTACTGTTCTTCTCAATTGGCTTCGATAATTCCTGCTCTCTCTCTCTCTCTCTCTCTCTCTCTCTCTCTCTCTCTCTCTCTCTCTCTCTCTCTCTCTCTCTCTCTCTCTCTCTCTCTCCCTCCCTCCCTCTCTCTCTCTTCAAAACCAGTCTGAACATATGCAGCAACCAGTCAGCATCCTTTTCTATCCAACTTCAAATTCCAACTTCGATAATTCCTGCTCTCTCTCTCTCTCTCTCTCTCTCTCTCTCTCCCTCTCTCTCTCTCTCTCTCTCTTCAAAACCAGTCTGAACATATGCAGCAACCAGTCAGCATCCTTTTCTATCCAACTTCAAATTCCAACAGATCCAACTTTTCTTCTTCCTCATTTCAACTTCCATTTTCTGGAACAACCTTCCTTCATACATATTTCCTGAAAATGATAATCTATAGAAATTCAAGACTAATGTCAACAACTATCATCTTCTCAACCTTCAGCCTATGCACGGCACTAAGTACTACAGGTTGTAATACCTCTTGCATCTGGGGATTTCAATAAAAATAAAAATAAATAAATAAATATGAAAAAGTGATAAAGGGTGAATTTTAATAAATCTATTTGTGAATTTTTTAATAAAGCCAGATGTAACAAGGAGATGCTACTCTCACTGACAAGGTGATCCACTGAAATTTAAATAATAATTTTTTTCAGGAAGGCAAACCAAGTGAAAAGTGAACTTTACTGTTTTCCTTTTTCAGAAATTTTTCTCCTCCTCCTTTTCTCATTAAAAAGTTGCTTGTTGGATTAGGGCACATCATCCTTCCATCTTCTTGGTCTTCATCTAATTTGTTTGCCAATGAGTCTTGAGTTTCTTACTTCCATATTCAAAGCTTAAGCTAAAATTCTTATTTTAGCTGTATAAAAAAGCTTTTGTTAAATCTATGAAACACAAATTTGTGTATTTATATGACATCACATCATAAATATCACATCTATGCATGATCTGTTTTTCCTAAATCCTTGCTGCTCTTCTCTAAATTCTAAAATTCCATTTAATTTTTTTGACATTACCTCTGTATACAGTTTCAGTAAAATGTGTAAAAAAGTTATACCCCAATTTTCTGGCAACTGTTCATCTCCTTTTTTATATATTGGTATTGTTATATTATTCAGCCAATCTCTTGTTATGTTCTTTTCTTCAAAAATCTGTTTCATTAATACTATTAATTGTGTAGTTAGCTATTCTCTTCCATATTTTAATAACTCATTATTTATTTTTTCTACATTTTCACTTTTCCAATTGTTTAGTTTTCCTATTTTTCCTTTAATTTCTTCCCATTTAATTCTACGTCCTCTTCTCTGATCTTATTTTCTTTGATTTCTAATATTTGCTGCTCTTTGCTTCTATATAATTTTTTTAAAATAATTTACCCATGTAATCAAAATATGTGTTCATTATTTTAACATATTTATTTAATTCTTTTCTTTTCTTTGATTTCATATTATTAACTAAATTTTTCTTTGTGTTTCAAACAAATCATGTTTTAATTCTTTTGAAAATGTATCCGAAATACATTTGTTTTATTTTTCTTATCTCCTCATTTGATTGTATTTGAATCTTATTCTAGGTATCAGTGCATCTATTTTATTTCATAATTTTTTTTTTTTTTGAAACATGCAAACGTAACTTTTTTTCGAAAAAGTTATGTTTTCTTTTGTTTAGAAAAATAAATATGCATACTGCATATTTATTTATATATATATATATATATATATATATAAATGCATATATATATATATATAAATGCGTATATACACTGCATGCCATTTACCGTCCAACTTCAAACCCACAGAACCAACTTTTCATCTTCCTCATTTATTCATTCAACTGCCGTTTTCTGGAATAACCTTCCTTCATATGTATTTCCTGAAAATTACAATCTACAGAAGTTCAAGTCCAATGTCAACAAATATCTTCTTTCGTCTTCTCAACCTCCAACCCAAGCACGGTACTAAGTACTATAGGTTATAATACCTCTCGTGTTTGGGGGTTCACATAAAAAAAAAAAAAAAAAAATACTGTATGAAAATAATAAATTTACACTTTTTGTCATGTGTATTAATTTTCCCAGAATTCTGCAGATTTTCTGTGCATATTTATTGATTTATTATTTTTTTTGCGAAAACCCAAAATATGAAAGGTATTAAAAGGTTATGGTACTTAGTATCATGGATGGGTTGAGGGCAGAGAAACAGAAGAGGATTGTTGATATTAGACTTGAATTTCTACAGATTATAATTTTTGGGAAATATATATTAATTTAGGTTTTATCAGAAAGCAGAAGGAATAAATCAGAAAGAGGAAATGTTGGTTCTGTGAGTTTGAAGTTGAAGAATGTCTGGATGCTAACTCATGTAACAAGCTGTTCAGGCTGGTCTGGAAGTGAGTGGAGGAATTGCAGATACCAATACAGAAGAAGAGCATACATGGAAGTGGCTATAGCAAAGAAATACAGCAGAAGTTAAACTACTATGAGAGAGCCAGAGAGAGAAAGCAGAGTGAATTTCTCATAGATAAGTCTTAATTAATCTCAATGACCTCTTTGAACTGGGGCTACAAGCTTCAGAGGTTTTTGGAAACCCCACCCCGGATGAAGGAACAATATTCCATGTTAGATCACATTTTTTTTTTTTTTTTTTTTTTTTTTAGAGCAAGTACTTGTTTAGAAGAACAGTTACACTATAAAAGTGAAAGGAAATACCTAGTTTTTTTTTTTGAAACAGAGGAAGCAATATTTGTGATGTGCTTATGCCCAAAGAGGTACAAAATCGGAAATCAGTGAAATCCTTAATGAAAATATGTGGTCTTGTCTAGAAATATGAGTATCATCAAAGACGAGAACAGGATTAGTGCATTCTTTTATTTGGGAGAAATAAGTTTATTTTCTTCACCCCACTAGAGAATTACATGAAAACAGAAATTTAAGAAATCTGCAGTGGATAATCACTTGAAGCTTTTTTGTGCAGGGCAAGGTTTCTCCATCTGGAAGATGGAATGTAGTAAACAAACATCAGAAAAACAATAGACAGGATATCCTGTTAGTGGAAGAAGGCTAGCAATATAAAAGAGAAAATGAGTGGGAGAAGAAGTGAACTATGGATAAACACCCAGCATTACTAGAGAAGTTAGAAGCCAAAGAGCTGTCCACAATCATTGCAATGGGATGTCAGCAAAGTTTGGATACGCAATAGAAAAAGAACAGCAATCCATAATATCGGACCTTTTTTAAAAAAAATTTATACCAAATACCATCAAAAGCATTAGAACAGTCAAGAGTAAACAGTCAAAGGCTTAAGTTTCACTAAATATTTCCACTGCACTGGTCCAAACATAAATAACATGTTAATGTTGGGTGAACTCCAATGCAATTGAGATTGGTGATCACTTGTTTGTTTGTTGTTGGGTTTTATTGGCGCATTAGCAACTAAGGCCATAATGCGCCAGGTGATCACTGATTAGATGGAAGACAGAGTCCAGGAGTTGGTTATTGACAGATTTCTCCATCACTATGGAAAGAGTAGAGGTAAGGGCAATGGGGTGGTAAATGGCTGGAGGTATCTGTCACCTTATTTAGGATCTGGCTGATATTGGCAAATTTCCAAGCAGAGGGAAATGTAACAAATGAATAAAAAAGTGTAAAATGAATAAGAAACTGGCAACAGAGAATAGAAGCAAGCTTGGGATTACAGATGTAGAAAAAAAAAAGTGGAGAAATAACAGCAGAAATCTCAGTATAGAAATAACAGCAGAAACCGCAGTATAAATAACGCCAACGTGCCATTGACAATTCAGTAATTATAAATTGGCATAGGCACCAGGACTTCTTACACAGTACAGCAAGGTCATTATTTAATCATGCATGGTCCCACTGTGATTTTGCTACAGACAGGGATGCTGAAATTTCAAAAAATTTAAGGTGGATTTGTCTAGGTGTGGATATCCTTCCTCTCCATGTTCCAAAGAGATTTCAGTTACATGATAGAGCTTGTTCATTACATGCCCATGTCGAGATTGTTGCCATTGGGAGAGTAATCTTTTGTGTATTAATTGCCTGTAGTCTATATAGGGGACTAACAGGCTACAATTGTTCTGGGGTTGTGATGACCTGGCTGTAGCATCAGCAATTCATTGATCCCAGTGTGGCTTGGGATCCAGTAGAAATGGATGTCAAAAGATCATTCAAAACAAGAATGTAGCATCTGCTGGACCAGGGGTCAGGAATGGATGAGGATTATATCTCATCCCTGATAAAGCTTGTAGTACGCTTAAAGAGTCTACATACACCATACAGCTTTGGTAATTGTGGGTTTTAATGGGGCTCAAGGTTAACTCAATTGCATACAACCTTGCTGTATATATGCTGAATTCGTCAGGTATCTCCTCAGTTATCAGGGAACACGGCAGCAGAGCTGAAAGATAACTCTGATCCTTGCCCTCGCGAGCCATCAGTGAAGACAGGCAAGAAGTCAGAGTATTCGGCTCGGTGGGCAGCAGAGAGTTGTTGGTAGACAGAACACAAAGTGGTATCAGTGCATTTGTTAATAGAGAAATTGCACGGTGGTGTTCGAGCATGCCAGGGTGGAGATGGTTGCCTTGTTGACAGAGCAACATTCGCAACGGTTATATTAAGTTCTTTAAGTAGCTCTTGGACACGAATACCAAAGGTGCGGTTGGCAGTCTGACAGAGGTATCATAGAGATTTTCACAACATGGCCCAAAAATGGATGTCCACGTGGGATGGTCTGGCAGGGATTTTAGTTTGAAAGTGTAATGTAGTGACAAATGTTTCCTATGAAGCGATAATGATGGCTCATATGCTTCGACACAAAGACTGGACTGGAGATGTTCAAAATGCACCAGTTGCAATACGAATTGCTTGATGGTGGATGGGGCCCAGCCACTGGAGTATGCGGAGTCTAGCAGATGCATATATCTGGGACCCATAGTCTAACTTAGATCTGACAAGTGAACGATAGAGGTGCAATAAAGTGCATCGGTCAGCACCCCAAGAGTTATCTGAGACTGCACGTACAATATTCAGGCCTCTCATGTACTTCGCACATAGTTGGAGGGTGTGCTGTAGAAAGGTCAATTTTCTATCAAATATGAACCCCAAAAATCTAGTCTCAGGTACTCCTGGAACAGCATTTAGCCATAGTCTCAGTTCAAGATGAAGATCATGCTTATGGCTAAAGTGCACAAAAAAGTGCAAAAGTGCACAAAAGGCAAAAGATCTTTTGTAGGTAGACCTGAAACCATTATTCATTGCCCATGGGTTCAGGTGGTCAATGGCATGTTGCTGTTATCTCTCAATTATCCTCATGTTGCAAGACCGAGAGAATATGCTAAAATCACCAACATACAGGGCACAATTTACAGTTGGAGGAAGTTGTTCTGTGATGGAATTCACTTTGATGGCAAAAAGCATAACATTTAAGATGGATCCTTGAGGTACTCTCTGCTCTGTGCTGAAAGGCCGAGAGGGAAGATATATCCTACACAAACTTGGAAGAAATGATGGCTTAAAAAGTTTTTGATAAAAACTAGGAGATGACTTCTAAGATGGATGCTTTAAAGGTCTTTTAAAATTCAAAATCTACAAGTTGTGTCATTCGCTTTAATCATATCGAAGAACACAGACACCAGGTCTTCTCGTTTTAAAAAAGTATCTCAAATAGAAGTTTCAAGACTGATTAAATGGTCCAAAGTGGACAGATTCCTACAGAAACCACACTACTCTGGTAGTTTAAGATTTTTGAATTTTTTCCTGGCGTTGGAAAGGCAAACGTGATTGCCTTGTGTCAGAAATCCAGAAACTGCTCTTGTAGAAAAATCTATTTTAAAAGAGAGCAGTTGGTCCATGGATTTTGCTGACAGTTGTTTGATCATATCATAATAGATGAGATCTGGTCCAGCAGCACTTGACCTAGTAAGAGATAGAGCTGATTTTAACTCTTCTATAGTGAAAGGTAAATTGTAAGGATGAGAAAGCTTACATTTGAAGTTAATAGGCTGTATCAGGAACTCTGATTTGGTTTGGTTTGGTTTTTAATGGCGCATTGGCAGCTAAGGCCATAATGCACCAAGTCAACCCAGGAACTCTGAGGAGTAAAAGGATGTTGAAGAGATGGTAGTCTCTGCAAGAGCATTAGCTATTGCAGTTAGGTCTGCAATAACACATCCATTATAATCCAGGACCAACGAAGGGTGTGATGTATATTTCCCTTTCATTTTCTGGATTTTATCCCAAACAACTTTAGTGCTAGTCAACCTCGTAATAGTGGATGCAAAGTGAATCCACAATTCCTTTTGGCTCTGAAGGCGAATATAGCATGCTACTGCACATGCACATTTGAAGGTTAAGATGTTGGCAGTGGCAGGATATTGCTGGAATATCCCCCAAGCTTTGTTTTGTGCTTTTTTGCTGTTGTGCATTCAACATTCCACCAAAGTTTTGGAAATGGTGAAAACCAGGTAGATGTTTTCGGAATTGTAATCATAGCTCCATGAACAATGCTTTCTGTGATGTATGCCACTGCATCATTGATAGGCTCCCAACTGACTGTACTGATGTTGAAAGGCATTTCAGCATCTTCCACCATGGTAACCTAAAAGGTAGACACGGCCTCCCATTAGATAGGCTGGTTATCATGGTTATCTGGCATGCAGATAAAGGTGTTAGTTCCCACATTTAGAAGGGAAAAGTCATTTCCAGTGAGCATATGATCTATGACATGTCCCCTCCCATTAAAGTCAGCACTACCTCAAAGGGTGTTATGTCCACTGAAATTGTCCAGGAGCAAGATAGGAGTAGGCAGCTGCAAAATGGGATCATCAAGGTCTTTCTGGGAGATGTCAAACCCAGGTGGCAAATAAACTGAACAAACTATTAGTAAAAACCCTACTGTAAGGTGAACAGCTACCGCTTGCATGTTGGTGAAGTGCACAATAGGTTGAAATGGCATATGGTTGCCCAGAAGAATAGTAACATCCATATGAGAAAGTGGTCCATCGCCAGAGCTGTCCTTACGAACAATGGTGGTATTATGAAAAGAAGGGGTTTCATTTACATTTCATTTACAGCAGACATATTTCATTCAAATATGTCTGCTGTAAGCAAAAGCAAATTGGCTCATGCTTTTGCAGGAGGGCCTTGATGTCATCATTGTTTCGCCGGAATCCATGACAACTCAATTGTAGGAATTTAGCCAAAGGGCTTACTTTTCTCAGTCTAGGATTTATCTTTTTTGGGGAATATGGACACTGTCTCGTGTCCATTTCCTCCTCAGCAAAGAGTTCCAAGACCGAATCATTTTGTAACTCCTCCTCCTCAATCTCCATATTTTCTTGGGTATTAGGGGGTACTTCAACTTTCTTGTTATTTTCTCTGGCTATTGCTTTTTTTACTTGTGGAGCATTAGGAGGTACTGATATGGGATGGCAGCTGATTAATCATTCTGTGGAGGTTTTGTGAGCATAACAGGTAATGTGCGATGGGAGTAAATGACTCTTTTTGGAGGAATTGTCATTTCCATCTGAATTCCGATGGAACATCTCTCTGCTACCTTCTGGGCATAGGTGGATTTATAGATGTTTATAGGATTCACCACTTTTCTTGCCTCCTAGTATGATATGTTCAGCTCTGCTTACAGCAGTTGAATTTCCCTTTCTTTCCACCTCTGGCATGCTCGTGAGTAGGCTGGATTTCTCCCTGGCAGTTAATGCACGTAGGTTTTGTGGCTGAAGATGATGTTTTGTGGTCCTTTGTACATCATCGGATGCATGCAAAGACTCCATGGCAGGCCATTTGAAAATGTCCATATTTCTGGTACCTAAAGCACCACAAAGGGTTCGGGACATGGATGTACTGAACAGCTGATGTAGCCAGCTTTAATCTGATTAGGATACATCAGTGAATTCAAAGTCAGGATGATGTTCCTGGTGGGAACAAGTTTCCCATTCCTACGGCCATTAATTCTCTTAACAGTAATCACTTCCTGCGGTTTCAGTTCATGGTAGATTTCCTTCTTGGTAACCTCGATAAGGTCTCCACTCCGTAATGACCCCTCTTGATGAGTTGAGTGTTCTATGTGGTGTTGTTATCAGTATTCCTCCGATTGATGTTGCTTGGAGTAGCCATTCTGACTGCCTATCAATTTTTTGTTTCAATTAAGAGGTCCCCAAAATGGAGCTTCTTAACTAATTTAGGAGAGCCTGCTAACCCCCTCTAACTCTTTTTGTATAAAAAAGGGTAATATTTTTCCAATAGGTTTCTTGCTGATTTAGTGAATATTTAAAAACCTTGGAAGAGGACCTGATGGTATTTCACTTCGCTGTGTCTTTGCAGCAATAGTGCTATCTGTCTCTCTGTCTGTATTTGCAGAGATGGGAACTGGGTTGGAACCACTGAAGAATTAAGTTTATCAGGATTTATAGTAGTTTTTGCATTTATTCAGTGCCCAGGCTCCCTACCCACGATGCAGCCCAAAGGGAAGCCCACTACCTGGAAAGCAATAAATGCATGCAGGAGTGAAATGGCTGGTCTACCTAGATGCTATACTCCCACTGCCACCAAGTGATGCTAATCTGGAGGACCAGAGGCATCACTGGGAGGTCCCCTCAACATGTACAGGTACCCACGTCGAGGGGACAAGTCTGGAGGCTTCATTTCAGGAAGGATGCAGAGCTGCTGGAACAAGTACAGAGAAGGGCAGCAAGTTTGGTGAATGGAAAAGGTTGCTCTTACCAAGAAAGGCTTAAGTTCTGCAAATTGTAGTGTCTGGAGACTAGGAACTTGCAAGGTTATCTGATTGAGGTGTATAAGGCCTTGAATGGATTGAGCAGGCTCAAAGCTGATGGGATTATTCCTCTTGCTCAGGTTACAAATCTGAGGGGGCATAAACTGAAATTGAGGGAAGACAGTTGTTGAATAGATGTGCAGAAATTTGTCTTTAGCCGGCAGAAAACTTTCATCTGTCATTGTGGAAGTTGACATCTTAAATAAATTCAAGGCAGCACTAGACAAACATTTGTAGAGAATGGATGAGTGAAACAGGAAGAGTTTTTTTTTTTTTTTTTTTGGCAGATGCTGTATAAGCTTGCTTTCTTGCATCATATGCCTCTGCTAATGCTGATGGCAAAAGAGAAAACTCAGTTTTTTAGATGCAGAGGAATCTGTATCTAATATAGTGTCTAATATCGCAAAGAAAAAATTAATTTTGAAAACATTTTTCAGATCTGAAACTGCTTCATCTTCGCATTCATACCGAAGTAAAAACAAACAAACAAAAAAAAAAAAAAAAACCCAACAATTTCTGAGTTAACCAGAGAGAGAGAGAGAGAGAGACAACAGTCAGAAATAGAAAAGAATCACCAAGAAAGAGAAGAATGATGATATCCAGCTCAGAACCCTGGGTGTGCCAAGCCAATACTCACCGGTTGTGAGCCCATGGGGTTATCAGTTGCAATTTCAAGGATTTCACTGAGGTGATTATGTCATATTAAAAAGTTTTGTATAACTTCTTTTAGTTTCTTTAAATGTTTTGATTCTAGAAAATTAATGGTCTTATTTTTATTATTTTATTAACAATCTTTACGTTACAAAAAATCCCATGCCAAATAATTACAGAATAAACAAATTTAAAGGATCATTTTATCAGATAGGGTTTTAGCTTGATGTTTAGTGTTAATATCAAATCTGTTCTAATCAGATATAATTTCAACAAAGGCATCATCAATTCTTTATAATTTCTATCTTAAAGGTTTAATAACTTCAAATGTGTTCCCAACATGTATTGGAAAAACATTTCACTGTTAAATAAGAATTGATATTTTTAGGATCACTCAATGTTTTATACATGATGAAAAAAAAACATGTAGTTCTTGAATAATTACAAAGAAATACATTGTAATAAAGGATATTTTTTCGGCATTATTAAATACTAAATTTAAAGTATTAATGATACAAAGTATGAAACAGGATCAGGGGAGAATTAAAAGATTTTTTTTTGGCAACCATTGTCATTTAGCTTTAGCATTAGCAGAGGCATATGATGCAAGAAATAAAGCTTTTCCCAAAAAAAAAAAAAAAAATTCCACTGTTCCAAACGTTTGTTCACGTCTTGCTTGAATTTCTTTAAGCTATCAACATCCACAACAGATGGAAGATTGTTCCAGCAATCAACTACCCGTTGCTAAAGGCAAATTTCCACATATCTATTCGGCAGTCTTCCCTCGATTTCAGTTTATGCCCACTCAGGTTTGTAATCTGAGCAAGAGGAAGAATTCCATCAGCTTTGAGCCTACTCAATCAGTCAAAGGACCTTATGCCACTCAATCGGATAACCTCGCATGTGCCTAGTCTCCAGACGCTGCAATTCGCAGAATTTAAGACTTTCTTCATAAGAGCACCGTTCTGTTCCCCCTCACCACTCTTGATGCCCTTCTCTATACTCATTCTAGCAACTCTACATCTTTCCTAAAATGAGGCTTCCAGACTTGTATGTAGGATGCAAGGTGTGGCCTGCCCATTGTCTTATACAAAGTGATAATCACCTCCTTATGCCTGTATATCACTGACAAGACCTCATGAGCTGTTCTGGTAGCCTGAAAACTTCATACCTAACTGACAATTACCCCTGGTCTCTTTCATTCTCCACTTTCCTCAGTGTAACACCACACAGTTAGTAAATTTCAATGGGGTTACTGCTACCCATATGCAGTACTTTGCATTTTTCATTGTTAACATTAAGTTGCCACTTCTCAGTCCATCTGCCCAACTTTCCTAGATCCTGTTGAAGAAGCATACTGTCATTACTGTCGTTAACAACCCTGCCAACCTTTGTATCATCTGCAAAATCCAACATTAAGCATGATATACCTTCATCAATATCATTGATAAATATGCTGACCAGGCCAGCCAGGTAGGTAAAGTGCCTGCCTGGCAACACAAAGGTAGCGGTTTGATTCCCGCCTCAGGCTAGATATCACGATGGTGGTGAACCAACCGGTTGGTTGGATATCCCGGCCACGATACACGAAGGAAGTAAGAAAAAACTGGTTCCTTCGTGTATTGATCACATCATAATAAATAAATTGATAAATATACAAAACAACGAGCTCAACACCGAACCCTGGGGAACATCACAAATAACATTAGTCCATGAAGAGCAGTGTCCATTGATTACCACTCTGTCTCCTCCCACTCAACCAGCCTTTTATCCATTGTAGAAACTTGCCCTTAATGCCATACTGCTCCAATTTGTACAATAGTCTTCCATGTGCAACAGTATCAAAAGCTTTTCTGAAATCCAAGTATATGATATCAAAATTATTTTTTGCATCCAGTTCCTTTGTGACCACATCATAGTATTCAATTAAATTGGTCAGACAAGACTTCCTCTTAAGAAACCCATGCTGTGTCTGAATTATTACTGCAGTCTTGTCTAGATGATCCTGCAATGCTTCTTTAACCAGTGACTCCATTATCTTCTCCGGAACAGAAGTTAAACTAACAGGTCTGTAATTACTTGTGTCACCTTTGTCCCCCTTTGCGAATTGGAGATACATTTGCACATCTCCAGTCCGTGGGGGTCTTCCCCTGAGTCCAATGATGCTATCATAATTATGGCTAAGGGTTTGCTTACTTCCTTTGCCACCTCCTTTAATATAACTGGATAGATCCCATCCAACCCAGGTGACTTCTTTGCGTTTAACTTCAATACTTTCTCCTCCACTTTGCTCCCGGTTATTACAAAATCATTTAACTCCCTGTCAGAGTTAGATAAACGTCTGGCCCTCCCTTCCCTGAATAACGTCTCATGTGTGAATGTAGATGCAAAATACTCATTTAGTTTTGCAGCTATCTGAGCAGGACCATCTACAGTAAAGCCACTGATATCAAGTGGACTAATCTGAGTCATCTTCTTTCATATTAATGCAACTGTCGTAATTTTGACTGCATATTTTTGATTAATGTAATATTAATTTTTTTTTTTTAAATAACAAATTTATACGATGTTATTTTAAAATTCTTGAGTAGACTGGGGTTCAAACCCTTGACTGCTTGAACGGTCGATCTGCCAACCCACACTGAACCGGCATGGTAGATTATGGTCTATTTTTTGTCTCAGCATGAATTGTTGAGGATGCTTCCATCCTGCAGTGGGTTGATAATGACTGTAGTTTTTTTTTTTTTTTTTAAATTCAATGACAAATGTTGTCAATCTGCCACACATAATATCATCAATTTGGCAGAAACCAAAACATCAAAAATAGGTATTTTTATTTTTGATGTTTCTTCATTAAAAATTATAGATCTTAGAATAAGTGCTAATTGCTGTTGTGACTGATATCATGTGTCCAGTCCAAAATTAAAGAATCATATTTAGCTGACAAGTCGTTCTAAAATTTATGATTTGATATTATTGACTAATATATTTAAAATCTCATTCTCAATTCTGTTCCTAAATAAGTGGTATGCATTTTTTATTAATATTAATCTTTTGAATGTGTTCTGCCATTGGGGAATTAAATTTTGCAATCATTTGAATTTTTTTTTTTTTTTTTTTTTTTTTTTAATGAAAATCCCAAACATGAAAGATATTAGAACCTATAGTACTTAGTACCATGCTTGGGTTGGAGGTTGAGAAGACGAAAGAAGATATTTGTTGATATTAGACATGAATTTCTGTAGACTGTAATTTTCAGGAAATACATATGAAGGAAGGTTGTTCCAGAAAATGACAGTTGAATGAATAAATGAGGAAGATGAAAAGTTGGTTCTATGAAGTTTGAAGTTGGACAGTAAATGGATGTTGGCAGCATGTGTTCAGACAGTTTTGAAAGAGAGAGAGCAGGAATTATAGAAGCCAATTCAGAAGAATAGTGCCCATGGAAGTATCTGTAGAAAAGACATGCAGCAGAAAAAATATGTCAATGAGATAGAGAGTGAAGAGATGCTGTTAGAGATGATTCAATAATTAACCTAACTGCCTTCTTCTGAATGAAATCTAGAAGCCTGAGAGAGGTTTTGGGGGTACAGCCCCAGATGTGAGAACACTATTCCACGGTGGGGTGGATTTGCAATTTGCACAAAGTGAACAGCGTTTGGAAGAAAAGTAATGCCAGGAGCGAAAGAGAAAACCAAGTTATTTAGATGCAGAGGAAGCAATATTTGTTTAGATGCAGAGGAAGCAATATGTGCTTGTGCCAAGAGAGATTAGAAGTCAGGGTAATCACCAAAGGAGATATATCTTCTTGCCTAGAATTATCTGGAGATTGGCATTTAAGGAATTAGTAGCAGATATTCGAGAACTTGAAGCTGATTGAGCAGGGTAAGGTTTCTCAAACTGGAAAGTGGAATGCAATGTGCTATCATCAGCAAAACTATGGATAGCATTTCAGGTCAATGAAAGAAGGTCATTAATATATAAGAGGAAAAGTGGGGGAAAGAACTGAACCTTGGGGGACACCAGCAGTATTGGAGAAATTAGGAGACAGAGAGCCATCTACCATTACCCTCAGTGAGTAGCTAGAGAGAAAACTGGATAACCAATTACAAAAAACAGTTGGCAAACCATAAAATGAAAGCCTTTGAGATGTCAAGAGCAACTGCTTCTGTTTCACTGAACTTTTCCATTGAATTTGTCCATAAATTCGTTAACATAAGCCAGAATATCACCAGTGGATCGACAGTGATGGAATTCATACTGGAAATCGTTGAACAGATGGAAGGTTTCTAGGTAGTTTAAGAGTTGGTGGTTAATTGATTTCTCCATTACTTAAAAAAAAATAGAAGTAATTGTAATGGGACGATAATTGGATGAGAGGAATTTTTTTATTATTATTATTATTATTATTAGCCATATGGTGCAATGAAGCATGAGGCTTATGTTGCACCAGCCAAAAAAAAATCTCTGAATGACCCTGAGAGAGACAGAAAACAAGAGTGAGTCAGAAGTAGAAAGGAATCACCAAGAAAGAGAAGAATGATGATATCCAGTCAGGACCCTGGATATGCCAAGCCAGTCAATGGAATAATCACCAGATTTGAGCCCCTGGGGTAATTTTGATCACCTTTTTTAGGAACTGGCTGGATATGAGCAAAAATTGTATGTGGAGATTTAAGAATTATTTGTATGTGGTATTTTAACTTTCCAAAATACTGACTGAAACTTTTGGTTGGTCACTCACACACTAGCAAGACATTTGTGGATTTACTGGATGACTGTTTTCTAGTCATCCAGTAAATCCAATATGGCAGTAGAGAGGCAGAAATACTTTTGATCTGATTATCAGCAGTGTTTATTCGTGCATTAAAAATTTGAAGATAACAGAACCACTGGGTGACAGTGATCACAGTGTACTGATGTGTGATTTATCTAAAGATGTAACTACCATCAGGGGTAAATGGAAGTCTTTGCTTTCATAGAGGTGACTACAGTGGTCTCAGAGATTTTTTAAATTCTATACAGTGGTACCAACTGTATAGAATGTATAGAATGTTATCAACAGCAAATTCTAAATGGGCATTCAGGGAAACAGTCATGCAAGCTACTAGGCTTTTCATACCAACTAAGAAATACTGTTTTGGTTTACAACTAAATTGATGTCAGATGAAATGATGACACTTGGGGCAGAGAAGAAAAGAGCATGGGATGTATATAAATCATCAGGTGATACAGAAGCCTATAGTAGACAAACTAGTCTGAAATTAAGTCACAAAGGAGGTTAGGCAAGCCAAGGCAGATTCTTAGAAGTCTCTGGTAAAGAAAGCCAAGAAAAGCAGCAAAGACTTCTTTACTTACATTAACAGTAGGGAAAGGGATTGAGTCACATTGGTCCACTTGATGTCAATGGTTTTACTGTTGATGAACCTGTTCAGGATGATGACAGGCTGAATAGGGATTTTACATATGCATTGACACATGAGAATTTTTTAGGGAGGCCGATATCAGAAGGTTATCAAGCTCTAACAGAGAGCTGAATGATTTTCTGTTAACTAAGAGGAAAGTGGAAGAGAAATTGTTGAAGTTAAACATAAAAAGGTCACCTGGGGTAATGGGATCTATCCAATCATATTATGGGTGGCAGCAAAGGAGGAAAGCAAACCCTTAGCCATAATTACGAGAGCATCTTTGAATTCAGGAGAGGTCCCTGTGAACTGGAGATGTGCAAAAGTATCCCCAATTCACAAAGGTGGGGGGGGGATCGAAGGGTGACATGAGTAATTACAGACCTGTTAGCCTAACTTCTGTTCTAGGGAAAATAATGGAGTCGCTGGTTAAAATAATAATGTAGGACCATCTAGGCAGGAGGGCAGTTATACTTTGGGCAGAAAACATCAGTTTGTTATGGGGGGAGATCTTGTCTGACCAATCTGATTGATACTATGATGCAGTGACAAAGGAACTGGATGCAAAAAATAATTTTGATATTATACACTTAGATTTCAGAAAAGCTTTTGATACTGTTGCACATAAGGAACTGATGTATACATTGGTGCAGTGGCATTAAGGGAAAGTTATTGCTATGGATAAAGCAATGGTTGAGTGGGAGAAGACAGAGAGTGGTTAACAATGGCCACTGCTCTTTGGGGACTAATGTTGTTATTGGAGTCCCATGAGGTTTGGTCTGGGCTTGTTGTTTCCTGAATTTATTAATGATACTGATGAGGGTTTATCAGGTTTAATGTCTAAGTTTACAGATGAATCAAAGTTTGGCAGTTAATGACAGCAATGAAGATATGCTACTGCTATATTTTCTAGAAAATATTATGCAGAGGGGCTGGGAAATGGCAATTGAAATTTAACACTGACAAATGCAAGGTACTGCATATGGGTAGAAGTAATCCTAGAATAATGTATCAACTATGTAGTACTGCACATCATGGTAGTGGAAAATGAAAAGGACTTGGAAATAACTGTGCAGTCTGATATGACTGATTGATTGATTTCGATTTTATTGGCGCAAAAACAACTGCGGTTAGAAAAACAGTCTGATATGAAGTTCTCTGAGCAGTGTGGACAGGGTGCCAGGACAGCTCATGGAATTTTGTCAATGATATACAACAATTTTACTAGCAAGGGATAAGGAGCTGATTATCCCATTGTCTGATCAGGAAATTACATGGCTGATAAGATTATGATTTAATAGCAGATTAACCTTTTGGCAATGTAATACCATATCTAAAAGGTTAATTCCCACTAAATTAAAAGAAAATGTTTGAAAGCAATGCAATAGCAGGACAACTGAACAAACTGTCAAAGTTTTTGTTAGGACACAATTTCTATACCCTACTTTGACACTCATTCACACAAATGAAAGAGAAAATGTCTTCATTGAGCAGTCAGAAAGAGCTTAAAGAGTGTAAACTCATAAGAACTATAAATCATCAAATATGTGATGATTTGTAGTTCTTATGAGTAATCTTTCTCGGGTTATTCCAGGGACAAATAATTTCTGGTTGAGGTATTGAAATTCGGGAAAATCTAGTTACTTAATTTAGTATTCTTTTAGGCAGAGGTCACACTTTAAATAATGCTGCCAATAAATACCTGAGTTCTTCCATGTGTCTCTTGATATAATCCTATATATACTGGGTGTTTCAAAAATGATGGTCAATAATTTAAAGGTGAAAAGTACAAACTAAAATAAGCAAAAAAGTCCCAGTGAACCATCAGACCACAAATGAACCATTTTCGAGATAATGCGCATCTTCTGTTAAGATCCTCCACTGACTATGGGAGCACTAGTTTAGCAAAAAGCTGTGAATCCTTTGCTAAGGGTGGTTTTATTAAACATAAGATAATACATTTTTAATTTTTGGTTTCAACACCACAGGATTTTACAGACCTTACATGTTACAGGATGTTCTTTCTAACACCCTTTCCTCAACATCAGGTATTATGCTTCTGGGCTACTGCTCGTACTCCATGTGCGAAGCACCCATTTTCTCTAAGACAGTGACGTACCCTGATGAATGTGTGCCTACTGGGCTGCCTTCAGCGGGGAAATGCTTCTTGGTACAAACGTGCAGTCTCGAGTGCACTGCCGTTGGTTTTACCATACATGAAGTGCATGTCCGCATACTCTTCCTTGCTATAAGCTCTTTCCATGTTGACTATTCTTTGGCAAGTACTAATGTGCCTGCTACGTTGCAGAGCATTGAGAGAGGGGAAAGGGAGAGAATGAGCATAACCTAACTTAAACAAACAAGTCAGTGGTAGATTCCAACTAGAAATGTGCAATATCTCGAAAACAATTCAGTTAATGACCCATGTTTACTAGGCTTTTTTTTTGCATATTGTAGTCTGTACAGTTCACCATTAAATTATTGACCATCACTTTTGAAATACCCTGTAAACCTTAGGTAAAATTCTGGAGAAATCTTCAACGTATAAAGAACATTTAAGAACTATAGGTTCATCCGATGTTTTACTCAGAGTAAAGCAAGATATCACAGTTAATTCTTTATTTGAAAATACACATACACACGGTAGAGCATCAAGGTAAGTCAAGTTTAAACTAAAAGTGCTGGCAGGTAAAAATGCTTATGGCTGACCATAAAAGTGGCACATCACAAATAACAAATCAATTCTAACAAACTTAGTAGACTAAGTTTGTTAGAAAACTGCAAAATGCATTAGAAAGCAGTTCATATAAACATTAAAATATCAAGTGCATAATATGAGCACGGCAGTAAGGTAAACATGCTTATGGATCAGTGGCAGTAACAGGTAGTGACTAAAGGGTTAAATCCCCCCCATCCCCCACATGATCAAAATAATGTTTTTTTTTTTTTTTTTGTTTTTACTGTTGCATGATGATTAAGGCCTAATGATTCCATAGAACACTGCCTTAGCCATCCCTCCAGATAAGTCCAATTTCCTGGGAAACTGCTTAAGATTCCCCATCCCAATAGAAAATCCTACGACTGCCACCACTGTTGCTAAATGATCATAACTAGTGGGTAACAAATTAATGGCTAGAGTCTCGTAATGCATGTTATCCTTTAATCTATAGGCCAAGTAGGCCACTAACATAAAACACACATGCACAAGTTTAAAAATAGCCCATGAACTCATTCAGTACAACTAATAAAAATTCTTTTGTAAAAATTATAAAAACGAATATGAAAATATGCAGCATTCTCATACCTGCTGTGGAACAGTGGAGGCAGGAACTTTGAAGGTTTGCTCTTTTTTCATTTTTCTACTTGCTAAGCGTGTCAATCCCCCTGTTACTTTCTGCAGTTTCTAAAAGCAAGTTAAAAATAGTATATTAAATCTGTTGCACATAGAGAAGGCATTTGTGACACACTTAACATACTTTGAGCTATAATGATATTAGTTCTAAATATATGTATAGAGCAGACTCCCAATTACCTTGGGAGGTTGGGAAACTAAATAATAAAATCACTGGACAATCTGCAAATTAAAGAAAATCTTGGAAATATGTATTAAAAAAAAAGTGCATACAAATATATGTTTATATATATTTAATATTTATTGAAAAAAAAAAAAAAAGAAAGCAAAGAATTACTTTTTTTCATGCATTGACTTTTCTACGAATGGCAGTATGTAAATTACATAGCATCAGCTTTTCAGCAAGAGCAAGATCTTGTTCCCTGTAGCAGACAGGGAACAAGATCTTGTTCGAACAAGGACGGTCTGCTTGTTCCCCCAAGCAGACCGTCCACAAGAGACAAAGCACTACCTTGCACTATTTAAATCATAGGCACCAAATCTTCCTTTACATCTTCATGTTGGGTTGAATTCGATTCTTTTTCATTCATAACCCATCTTTTTAAAATAATAAGAGAAGTTTACCTCGATATAGTACATAGAACACTTCCATATGATACTCTCCAGAAACACAATTAAAAATCAATTTAACACAATTAAAAATAAGAAAATTAATTAAAATAATTTCTTTTAATTAAAAGAATTTAATTAATTTTCTTATTTTTAATTTCGTTAAATTGATTTTTAATTATTTGTTACTCTAATGTAAGATTTTCGATTTTTTCGTTTTAATTTCTGGAGAGTATCATACGGAAGTGTTCTATGTACTATACTGAGGTAAAGTTCTCTTATTATTTTACAAATATTGATATCAACATAGAATGTATTGAACATTACAGCTCTGGTTCATACTATCTAATTCATAACCCGTCATACTATTTCATAATTACATAATCTTTCAGGGCTGTTTATATATTTTTCTGAATTAAGCAATTCAAAAACTACATCATCATTTATTTCAGAACCTTCAATCTGTCATAAATTATTTAATGCTTTTTTTTTTAAATGAAAATCTCAGAGATGAACAGTATTACAACCTATAGTACTTAGTATCATGCATGGGTTGAAGGTTGAGAAGACAGAAGGCACCTGCCAACATTAGAAGTGAATATCTGTAGATTGTAATTTTTGCGAAATACAAGTGAAGGAAGGTTGTTCCAGAAAGAAGTTGTACAAGTTTCAAGTTAGGCAGTAAATGGATGCTGAGTAGTTGTAACATGTGTTCAGACTGGTTTGAAGGTATGCAGAGAAATAGAACATCTATGTGTAAGTGAGAAAGAGATAGTGCAGCGACACTGTTAGCAATGGATCATTAATTACCCTTATTGCTCTTTATTGAATAGAGCCTAGAAGCCTGAGAGAGGTTTTGAGTGCACCACCCCAGATGTGGGAACAATATTTTCTGACTAGGTGGATTTGAGGTTTGTACAGAGCAAGGGTTTCTAGAAGAAAAAAATTAACACTGAGAGCAAAAGAGAGGAAGCAATATTCATGATGTGCTTATGCCAAGAGAGATTAGAAGTATGGTAATCTCTAACAGATATAAGATCTTTTCTAGAAATCAAAGTGTTATTGAAGATAAGTATAGGAACAGTACACTCTTTTATGTGAGAAATAAGATGGGACTGACTTTTAGAAGGATTGAAATTAAGTTATCTTTGCTTCATTGGAGAATTACCTTCGAATTAGCATTTAAGGAATTGGTGGTAGGTATTGATAAACTGAAGCCGTTTGTTAAGAAAAAAGTCTCTCAAACTGGAAAGCAGAATGCAGTGTGCTTTTATCTGAAAAAATATGGATAGGATTTCTACTCAGTGTGATCATGAGTGAGTACAAGAAGCACAAAGTTGGCCAAAGCATTCCCAAAACTTATGTTAAAATTGATTGATGTGTCACATAAGAAATTCCACTAGCAACTTTATAGATAGTTAAATTTCAATAAATGAATACTGTTGAAAAACAGTTACAAAGTTGTGAAGCTGATGGTAGCGAGAGCAAGGATCACTTTCAGTGGATAAGTGGCACTCAAAATTTGGGAATCACTGAAAAGCCTTTGAATGACAGTCAGTGATGTCTACTCCAAAAGCTGTTTTTAAATATACTAGATTTTATTGCACATTTCCCTAATTTGAAACAAAATTTGATGAAAAATTCTTGATGGATGAAATCACTGAATTTGAAATGTGACAAAACACAAAAAACATCTATTTAACATGAATTAATTCCTAAAGATTGAGATAAATAGATGATTCATGCATTACTATGTCAGAGTCACAACATATTTTGACAAGTCAGAATTCACTCCTGATTGATAAGGCCCTTTCAATCAGGGAAGCAGACAGCCAATCTCAGACAAAAGGAATAGTGCTTCCCCACACAAATTATTCTGGATTTTCAGTCTGTAGATCACGTAAATCATCCCATGAACACACATGATTAAAACATAATACACTAGCGCAAAAGGCTGAAGATGCTCATTTGGAATCTTTATTGTACTGAACAGTTATTATAGTATCATGCACCATGAAACAAACAAGGAAAAGAGTGCCAAAATGTAGACTATGACAGTCTCTTAACCAAGGATTTAGTTTCTGAGGCCCAAGGCCTCAGAAATGTGATGATGTTATAACACACAGCAGAGGCTCTCTGATGGGTGCTAAAATTTAAGCCAACTCAGATGGTACTCCCACACCCCAGTGCCAACTATGACTTGCAATTTGCTCACATTTACTGCTAAAACTTTGATTTAAATTAAGCAAAAAGAATACTTTTTTAGGAATAATTAAGGAAATGATTATTTCCTTGATTACTAATTCCAAAATAATGTGCTTGGTCGAGTGACCAGTGGTGCAAAGTTACCATCCGTGGGATTATGACTGAATGTATCTAAGTCAGAATCCCGTCTAGCCACTGCAATGATACTGTTTGTGCCTTGCACACTGAAAGGCCGCGCTAGCCAGAGTTGCTTTCATGCTATCATGGCACGATCGCTCTGGCAATGAAACCACTAGAATGGGAGCATCGTGGCAGCCATTGAGACCATGCAACTGCTGCTTCCGATGTTGCACCATTCACGTGTTACATGCGGGCACCAAATCGTCTGCAGACTACCTACCTGCGATCTAGAATAATGAATTAATAATTCCAAAATATTATTTACTGAATAATAACTAAAACTTTCTTAATCCATAAATCATACTGGATAATTTAAACTGCAAAATTTTCATCGTTATAGTTCTCATTCAAGTAGTAGATCTTGGTTCAGTACAGTATAATTTCAGTAATTCAGTGACCTACTTAATCCATGTCTGCCATTTTTTTTTTCTTTCTTCAAGTCCCAACCACTAATTTATAGAGTATAACTTTCTCTCCTTTTAATTTGTGTTGGATAATTTTCCATAATCATGACAGATCCACTTGTCATAATTACCAAGATTATAATCTTGGTAATTATGATATCTCATCCACAGTTGTTAATTTTGAACCTGTTACCAATTAGATAATCAAACTGTGATTTTACAAAATCATGAAGATTTAAATGGTGCTTCAGCATACCAAAGTAACCATGTATAAATCATAATTTGAGATTAAAGATTTGAGATTAAATAAAAAAGGCAGATTCAGGTTTTGATATGTGAAAGAATCTCGGCCATCTTGAATTCCCAAATGTTTAAGACAAAAATAAATTCAAATGGCACAGTCAGCCTCTTACAATGGAAAAACAAACAGTAAATTCAATTACGCTTTTTTCTGGATGAAAATAATACACAGAAAAATAATACACAGAAGATCTTGCAAAACAAACAATTTTTGGTCCATTCTGACTGATAACACCATACAAAATGTTATTACTGAATCAACAAATGAAGGGGTAAAGACAACAAGAAATCAATAAGAATCTTTATTACCTATCATTATACTTAATTTACACACATATGTGGAAAAAAATTAAAATTTTGGAAGGATGACTGCAAGATGTGTGGAAATTTGCTTTCAGCAAATTTCCTCATATCTGTCACTCCAAACAAATTTTTAATAAATTTTGAAGTTTTTCAAATGAGGCCTTTTCTAGCAATTCTCATATTAAGTGGAGCATTTAGGACACCAAAAAAATACCAAAGAATTCAGTAGCCTTTTTATGGATTAAAAAAAAACAAAACAAAACAAAGATGCTATTTATGTTCATTTATAAATCATAAAAAAGCAATCTTTTTCTTTTTCAGCTCAACGAACCTCCAAGGTTCTTGCTTGGCTGCAAACATAACCTTCCTCTATTCCTTTCTGTCCTTCACTTGATCTGTTCGGTCTGTTATTCCAAGCTGCTCTATGTCCTGCTGAACATTATCCTTCTATCATTGCCGGGGACATCCTCTTGGTTTTTACCTGCTGGTCTATATTGGTATGCCTGTTTGGTTGCACTGGAGTCTTCCGTTCTTTCAATATGTCCTAATCATCTAAGATGCACCACCTTCATTTCGGTAAAGAATTAATGGTGATTTATAGTTTTGGTATAGTTCTATATTATGTATCCTTCTCCATTCTTCCGTTAGATTGTCTTTAATGGGTCCAAATATCTTTCTAAGTATTTTGTTTTCAAATTGTTGTAACATATTGTTATCATGGACAGTTGTGTTTTAGGTTTCTGCTCCGTATAGCACTATGGGTCTAATGCAGGTTTTATATAAGTCTATTTTAAGTCTATGTGATAAAATTTTAGAGGCCAGAAGATGCTGAATTGAAAAATATGCTTTATTTCGTGCCTGTATTCTAGCCTTAACTTCTTTTCGTTATTTATAGCTGAACTAAGGTATTTGAATGAGGTTACATTCTTAAAGTTCAAATTATCAATTATAAAATTTATGTCTTGGTTGTTATCACTTCTAGCAACTTTTAAATATTCAGTTTTTTCTTGGTTAATTTGGACTCTAATTTTTCCAGCAGCTGTTCTTAATTTTATAAACGTATTTTGTACATTTTCCGGGTTGTCGTTAACTAGATCTATGTCATCTGCAAATCCTAAGATCAATGTTCTATCTGTATCCTCTTTGTTTGTTTGGGAGTGCTGATACATCTCTCTATAGCAAGATTAAAAATAATTAGTGAAAGTGCATCACCCTGTCGTAAACCTGTTGTGAACGCTACTGAACACTTCTGATTTGGTTCCATTTGAAAGAACAGTACCCCTACTACCATTCATGCACATCTTTATCAGATTTATCAATTTTGGTGGAATACCAAAATCTTTTATTATATTCCATAAGCTTTCTCTATGGATGCTATTGTAGGCTTTTTTAAAATCGATAAAAATGTTATATAGTGGTTGATTGTATTCCCATTTCTTTTCCAGAATTTGTCTTAAAATAAAGATTTGGTCTATAGTAGATCTATTCCTTCGAAATCCTGCTTAGCATTCACCTATGTTATCTTCAGATAATGGGGTAATTCTTTTTAGTAGAATGTTTGATAGAATTTTGTAGCATGAAGAGAGTAGCGATATACCTCTGTAATCATGACATTTCTTTATATCTCCTTTTTTATAAATTGGTAGTATTAGTGAATCCTTCCATTCCGCTGGTATTTCTTCCTTTTCCCATATTAATATGGTTAATTCATATAGTAAAAAGCATGATTATTATTTGCAAAAAGTGTCATTGAATTTTGACTCTTCATGATGAATGCTATCAATTTTTTTTGTAAATATTTTAAAGAATTTTATATTATTAAAACAGCAGCCATTGTAAATAAAAAAATAAAATAAATAAAATAATTAAGCCATGTTTCAAATTAATAGGTAGTTTATTTAGTTTTACTCTTTTTTATGTGGCAGCATTCCAAACATAATATTTTAATATTGTTATTTTATTTTTTAAATTAATATTTATATTCATATATATATATAATATTTATATTTAAACAGGAGGCGTGCTAATAAAGTTCCTGGACTGCTGTAATACAAAGAACAACACAAAGTGAAGCAGCCCAAAAAGTTTTTTTTTTTTTTTTTTATTCAACATAAGTATCACCTGATTCAATGCACTTATTACACCATTCTAAAATTTTTTGAAAAGAGTCAGGAAAGGTGTCCAAAGAGATGACATTCGGTTCAGTTATGTCCTCAACATCCTGAAATCTTATTCTTTGAAAGCAGATTTCACCTTGGGAAAGAGGAAGACATCTGCTGGTGCTAGATTGGGAGGGGTAGGGATGGATGGTTGACCTTCCAGGACAGCTGTGGATCTCATGTAGGTATGGGTGGAGATACAAGCAACAAGATTATTGAGGACAAAAGTGTACTCTTACCAAGAAAGATTTCAGTTCTACAATCAGGGGCATACCTAGGCCAAAATAACGTGTAAGCACAAATCCAAAATTCAGGAACACATTGATGGGAGTGCCGAACACACTCGCCCTCGAATCCTTGATTTTACTATCTAGGCCCAGTTGCTTAGAAACATTAAACATGTGACGTATGACTGTATAACAGTTAGACAAGTGTGTATTTACTGTTTAGTAAAGTTCATGGCGGCTTTAAAGCTACTCAGAATCAAATGATAAAGTCAGCTATGAACCAATACAAGTGTTCAGATCACTGTCTATCATTATAGCGTGCATTTTGGGAACAAGTGAGGTTTCTTTCATATCATTGTGAATCACAATAATATTTAATTTTGAATTTTTGTGAAAATAATAACGAGTACGTGATATGAAAGTGGTACTAATAAACGAAAGCGACAAAAAGAACAGAAGGAAATACTCAAGCATTTAAAGCCAATCACGTCATATGGCTTTGCACAGCAGGAAGAAACAGCCCTACATAATCCCTCAGATACAGAACATTCGTGTTTACAAACAGAAGAAAATCAAGTAGAGTACACTGAGCAGATTGAAGTACAACCAGTTTATATATAGAACACAGCTTCCCAAGAACTTCTAGGTGAAATGTTGTCAGTAACTCTACAAGTACAGAAACTTCTGGAGAAGGTGACAATGAAGTGACAGGACCTACAGCCAAAGAATTAACACAAGGCACTGAAGGAACAAGTCACTAGATAGTTACACCAAAAGAAGCAGTTCAAGCTCACTATCATCTTAAAGACTTGGAAAACAAAGCAAATGATCTCAGCAAAAGCCCTAGCATTGCAGACACAAAAATACCAACTGTTCATGCTACTAGTGATTTCAGAGAATGACGAAGGTTTATGGACCACATTCAATAACGAGGAAATATCATTCTGGATTGAGAAAGGTCCATCGGAATGTCAGCACTGGGATGGAACTTTTATCAATTCGAAGTGAACATACAAAAACCAATCCCGCCCGGTTCTGTTTCTGCTCAAAGAATTTATTCCACTCCACCAAAGTAAATGGAGAAACCTACCTTCGAGAATGGTTAGTGTATTCTCCCACAAAAGGAAAGTCTACTGTTTTGTGTGCAAACTTTTCTCTAACCAAACTACCTCAACTACAGCTTTAACTACTACTGGATTCAATGATTGGCATCACGCTTATCTTGTTCAAACCTGGAAACTCTAAAAATCATATGAATTCTATGCTAACATACTTAACAAGAAAGCGTGGTCAAATGCTCACATTAAAAACTCAAAGAGAAAATCAAAGCAGAGCAGGATTACTGGAGGCACATACTTTAGTGAGATAATGCTGTGATTTCCCTTTTGGCAGAACGTGGCTTGGAATTTTAGGGGAGATGATGAAGCATTTGGTTCACCAAACAATGGTAACTTTCTTGGATTGCTTGAATTAATTGTCAAATTTGATCCCTTCCTGTGTGCTCACATAAATCAGTACGGAGGTAAAGTTCAAGAATCAATATTAAGTGACATCAAACAAGCAGGTTATTTTAGTTTATCTGTCAATTCAATGCCTGATGTTTTCCATGTTGATCAACTTACTGTCATTGTTAGATATGTTTCTCCTAGTGACGGATTACCAGTTGAACGCTTTCTGAGTTTTTTTGAACTGAAAGATCACACAGTGAAAGTATGGCTGAGCTGATACTGAATTACTTCAGTGAACTTGAAATAGATTTCAGTAAATGTAGAGGACAATTATATGACAATGCAGCCAATATGGCTGGAAAGTATAACGGCGTTCAACAAAAAATTCTGGAAAGGAACAAGTTTTCAAAGTTTATTCCATGCGCTGGACATTCCCTAAATCTAATTGGACGAACTGCAGTTGACTTGTGGCTGGATGCAGTGAATTTTTTGGCACAATAAATGAGCTTTATTTTTTTTCTCAGCTTCTATAAAAAGATGGGCTATGCTAAAAAATTTCTTGCCTCCTGAGTCAAAAGTTCCTAAACATTTATCAGACAAGGTGGGAGTCTCACGCCAAAGCTACTGCAGCGCAGCTATTAGCGAAAGTTATGCTAACATTGTTGAAGCCCTCAGTCATATTTACTGTGATGAAACTGAAAAAGGAGATACTAGATGACAGGCTCAGTGTGCCTCCGTAGCCAGGTGGGAAGGAGCAGCAGTGCATAGCACACGCTCCTTGATTATACCGGGGTTCGAGCCCATCACCACCAAATACGGAGGATGCGGAAAGGTCAGGAAATGACCACCGCATATCCCGGGAGCAATATGGCCTTAGTTGCTAATGCTCCTAAAAACCAAATAACAAACAAACTTTGAGATATATCTCACAGATTCTTCAACCTGCTCTGCTAAGAATGTAATCACTTATGCGATATCATTAATACAATCATATTAATGGCAGCTAATTCTTCGACATGATAGTACAGTAGAGTGTCAAAAAACTGAAGGTCAATAATTTGGAACATCAATAATCTGAACGAGCCAGCATTTATTATAATTTTTTTTTATGCTGGTGTCACAAAATAATTTCAGTAGGCACCAGTTATTGTGATCATGTTTGTGAATTTACTTTTGAATCTATTAAATGGCAATTGTAATAAGCGAAATAGGAGGAATATTATCCACAGGCTATAAAAATGGAGATATAAAGCACAAATTCATACTTTTATTTTACCTTACCAATTAACAAAATTAAATGATATGTAAAAATCAGAGGAATATTATCCACAGGTTAGCAAAATAAATTTAAGCTTACACACATAGCTTAATTAATATACATACAGTATTAACTAAACATTAACACTTTCTTATCTGATATTTCTGTTTACTGACGTTATTATTATTTTTTAACATTAAAACAGTAAAAAACAGATAAACACGCAGAAATTGCAACTAATACAATACTTGTAGGTGAGATACAGAGTAATATGTTTATGAAGTTTAGATACAGGAATGAAGAGATTCTGAACATTTACAGAGTTTTATTTTACCATACCAAAGTTATGGTCTTCTTCTTCTTCTTCTTTTATATAGAAACAGAAATTTTTAACAATTAAATCGAAGGCTGAGATTTTCAACAGGCTTTCGAAGGAAGAAAGTGGGTGTTCATTAGAAATATTCTACAAGGTTGGAAAATCGACCATAACAGAAATTGAAAACAACAAGAAAAAAATTTTAAAGTTTGCACTGAAACTTGATTCAGATGATAGTGCAAAAAAAAAAAAAAAAACTATGAGAACAGCTAACGACCCATTCCTGAAAGATGCTGTTTGTTGTAGTTGGGTTCTAGGAGCATCAGCAACTAAGACCATATTGCTCCATGTATGCTGCCGTAAATTGCATGTTCTGTAGTTGATTTTTTCTGTTTACTGGATGAAAAGTCAGAGTTTCAGGGAGAAAAACCATGCTACCCTCACCTGAGCCCGACTAACTCAACCATATTATGAAAAAGGCCCATAAAAATTCCTCCCATCATTCACGGGAATTGAACTCAAGTTTTTACCGCCCAGTGTGGGGAAGACAGTAATCCTACTAGCTGTGCTACCCATAACAGAAATCAAAAACAAGAAAAAAATTTTAAAGTTCACATCAAACCATGATTCAGATGATAGTGCAAAAAAAAAAAAAAAAAAATCACCTTGCTTATTACAAGATGATCAACTGCTTGAGCCACACCTCATCTACAGAATAGCCACTGTTCACCACTCCTGAAACTTTTGACTTTGGATTAAATGAAGGACAATATGTATTATGGTGGCACTAACTCCCTGTGAAATAGAAAGAAAGCATCATACATTTTGTGATTACATCACTCATGATATGCTGTGCATGGTTATTGAAAACATTCTTGCTTGAATGGAGCATCTTGTACTCAACAAAGCTAACCACACAGAATAGTTAGAAGAACAATCATCTATCAATGTCATTCTTTACTACCTTGTCTTGAGAGTCAGTATTACTCTTTCAGCTGTTCTATTCTATGCATGTTACATGTGTAGATTTATACTCCTACCATCATCAGGTAACTCTGAATAGGAATACCATAACATGATGATGCAAAAACACCATTTAAATATTAAGGGCAATCATAAACCCTACTTACTAAAATTTTCACTTCTACACTCTTTGAAATCTGTGAGACATCCTACAATTTCTAACATAACTTGACATTTACTACTGTTTTTTTTTTTTTTTTTTTTTTATGTGAACCCCAAACACGAGAGGTATTAGAACCTATAGTACTTAGTACCATGCTTGGGTTGGAGGCTGAGAAGACGAAAGAAGATATTTGTTGACATTGGACTTGAACTTCTGTAGATTGTAATTTTCAGGAAATACGTATGAAGGAAGGTTGTTCCAGAAAACGGCAGTTGAATGAATAAATGAGGAAGATGAAAAGTTGGTTCTGTGGGTTTGAAGTTGACAGTAAATGGATGTTGGCTGGTGGCGGCACGTGTTTGGACTGTTTTGAAAGAAAGAGAGCGGGAATTATAGAAGCCAATTCAGAAGAACAGTGCCCATGGAAGTATCTGTAGAAGTGGCATGCAGTAGAAACAGTATGTCTATGAGAAAGCAAGTGGAGAGACTCTGTTAGAGATGAATCATTAATTAACCTAACTGCCCTCTTCTGAATGGAATCAAGAAGCCTGAGAGAGGTTTTGGGGGCACCACCCCAGATGTGGAAACAATATTCCATGGCAGGGCGGATTTGTGATTTATACAGAGTGAGCAGCTGTTTGGAAGAAAAGTAACGCCGAGAGCGAAAGAGAAAACCAAGTTTTTTAGATGCAGAGGAAGCAATATTTGTAATGTGCTTGTGCCAAGAGAGATTAGAAGTCAGGGTAATCCCCAAAAGAGATATATCATTTTGCCAAGAAATCGGAGTGTCACTAAAGATAAGCATAGGAGCAGAAGATTCCTTTTTGCGAGATATAAGACAAGACTGAGTTTTAGAAGGGTTGAAATCAACTAAGTTGTCTTTGCCCCACTGGAGAATTACCTGAAGATCGGCATTTAAGGAACTGGTAGCAGATTTTCGAAAAGTTGAAGCTGATTGAGCAGAACAAGGTTTCTCAAAATGGAAAGTGGAATGTAATATGCTATCATCGGCAAAACTATGGATAGGGTTGCCAGTCAATGGAAGAAGGTCATTAATATACAAGAGGAAAAGAGTGGGGGAAAGAACTCAACCTTGGGGGACACCGGCATTAGTGGAGAAGTTAGAAGACAGAGAGCCTTCTACCATCACCCTCAGTGACCGATCAGAGAGAAAACTGGATAACCAATTACTAAAAACAGTTGGCAAACCATAAGACGGAAGCTTGTTTAGAAGACCTTTATGCCAAAAGCCTTTGAGATGTCAAGAGCAACTACTTGTGTTTCACCGAACCTGTCCATTGAATTAGTCCATAAATGGGTAACATAAGCCAGAATATCACCAGTGGATCGACACTGACGGAATCCATACTGGCGATCGTTGATCAGACGGAAGGTTTCTAGGTAGTTTAAGAGTTGGCGGTTAATTGATTTCTCCATTACTTTAGAAAGAGTAGAAGTAATTGCAATGGGACGATAATTGGATGGGAGGGATTTGTCACCCTTTTTAGGAACTGGCTGGATATGAGCAAATTTCCAAGCAGAAGGAAAAACACCTTTGGAATAAGAAAGTGAAAAAAGGCGGCAAAGAATAGGAGTAAGTTCAGGGGCACAGGTTTTGAGAACAAGTGGAGAAATACCATCAGGACCTGGAGCTTTCTTAGCATCAAGATTCATCAAAATCCTTCTGATATCCTTTTGACGGAAGACCACAGAACGCATTGAATGGAGCGTGTTAGGAATGGTGGGAGGTGTTTTACCAAGATCATTAATACATGAGCTGGAAGAAAAATGGGATGCTAGTAGATCAGCTTTATCCTTGGCTGAAGTGACAACAGAACCATCTGGTTTGGACAGAAGTGGGAGCAGAGAGGGGCAAAAGTTGCGGCCAATAGCTTTGGCAAGAGACCAGAATGCTTGGCTACCATTAGGGCAAAAAGCAAGTTTTCTATTCTTAGCCTGTTCAAACTCTAGTTTGGACTGATTAATAGCTGCTTTACAATTGTTGCGAGCTTTGGTGTAGGCAGAAAATGAAACTGAAGAATTAGAGACAAGCCAATTACGATATGCAACATTCTTCTCTTGAACAGCCTTAGCACATTTATTGGAAAACTAAGGTTTAGATAAAGGACGAGATTTTAAAGTGGAGTGTGGGATAAAGGATTCCATTCCTGCAAGAATAATTTCACTGACACGATCTGAGCAAATGTTGACATCAGAAGTTTTGAAACAGTAATCCGACCAAGGAAAAGAAGAATAGAAGTCTCGCAGGTCATCCCATTTTTCATTCTTGTAATGCCAAACAACACGAGGTTGGGAATACTCATGAGATAAAGGTTCCATTGGAGAAGAGACAATCACCAAGTTGTGATCTGAAGGACCTCTCACTTCAACCGTGTACTTAGAAGGGTTGTTTGTGAGAAAAAGATCAAGCGTATTGGCTGTATGATTAGGATTATCCGGTATTCTCGTAGGTAAATGAACAATCTGTGCTAGGTCATTAGTAATTGCAAAAGCCTCAGCATCTCGACCTGCTGGGTCGGTGTGACTAGAAAATGGAAGCCAGCTGGAGTTGTGAACATTAAAAGCACCAAGGAAAATTATCTCACTGTTAGGAAAGTTGGACTGCAGAAAGTCAAGTTACAAAGAGAGGAAGTCAAAGAGCTCCAAGTGATTAGTGGAGTTGGGAGAATGGTAGAGACAACAGATGAATTTGACACAATGAGGTAGAGAGATTTTAAGCCAGAGAAGATCAAAAAGAGGAGATTCCAAATTGCCAAGTCACTGACAGGGAATATCAGAACGGACATATGCACAAGTACCACCTTTGAGGCGAAAGGAATCATACAGCGAATAATTTTGGCATCTGAGATGAGCAGTAGTTGAATCAACCGATAACTGAGATTCTGTCAGAAATAGTACATGGGGTTTGGCAGACTGCAAGTGGAAATGGACATCGTTGAGATTAGAACTGAGACCATGTATATTTGTGAAATGAATTAGGAAGTCCTTGGGAGGTTTAGATCTTTTCGCAGATAAGCTTGCTCTATTAGTTTGACAATTCATGGTGTATTCAATAGTAAGAAAAAGTGGGTGGGACATGCTGTATGAAGTAAAGAAATTTTTGGATATGGCGTACACGTGGTAAGAATATACCCAGATCCTTGACATAACGTGGCCTTGACAATGCTCCCCGCATACACACTACCCAGACTCCCTCCAGTCACTATCTGGCAGAGTAGAGGTAGCAAGATTATACACTAGCTGATCCGGAAGCCTCCTAGACAGTTACCAATAGGTTCGGTCCGGTGTACTAACTAGCAGCCGGCCTGCGAACACAGTTTTAGAGCTGTACCCTCGAAATGTAAGGAATATTGCATCTCGCCACGACGTTCATCATACCTCAAAAGTCATCAATCATACTGCATGATGGAAGAGAGGGAAGGGTTGACCGGAACTTAGCCCTAGAGACTAAACATGGGTTCCACCACTTCAAGCCTCCAATAAGCAAAGTGGTGGTATTTCACCGGTTGATATGAGTCATCTACCACCTAGTACTGCCTGGTAACATAGAGGGGCGGCGTTCCTCCATGTGGTGTGGTGTGGGTGCCACACCTCGACCCCTGCTTACATTGGTTCACACCTGGGTGGTCACCCACCATGTACTTGGTTTTAAAGAGATAATTCACTTTGAGGCAATCTGATTATAACTATTAGTCATATAACAACCAGAAGGCAATTAGTGAGTTATCTGATCATTATATAGTGAAATTAATTGGATTTAATAGAAATAGCAACTACACTCAATACAAATATATCAAAAGCATTATTATAAAAGAGAAGAACAAAATACCCTTCAACACCTATATTCAATGAAGTGTGCATACATTTTTTTAAAGCAAATTGCATAAAAGAATTTATACTTACAGTATGCAATTGACTCTGCAACTGATAATGAACCTTTAGGTAACTGCATTTGCGCTCACCATCTAAGAAGTTAAGCCATATTTTACTTGTTGGTTCATGAAGAGTTCCTCGTAGCATCTGCAGGTCTGGAATTTGATTTGCTAACTGAGAGCTAGCAGGGCCAATCAGAGGAATTTTACAAATCTCTTCAAGCAACTTGAAAATGAAAGCAATGTAAAATACAAAGTGAGCTATGCAAACATGATCAAACTTCAGAATCATGAAATTTCAATCATAAAGAAAATTCTATGATTATAAAATGTAAATTTAAGAAATTTAAGCCATTAAGCTTCCTGAATGCAAGACATTTCTGTGCAAAATATATAACTTTATTATGTGTTAATCGATTTTATATATATTAACCGGACACTGATTTTTACCAAGTATATAATGAATAGAAATAGTGAGGGCTTCTATTTGTAGTCTGTTGATTATTCGTAATGGTTTATTTTAATTTTAATGGTATTATAAGTAGGATGCTTTTGAGAGAGTCAGACCTTTTTAATGTTTTTTAATTGCCAGTATAGGGACAGTTAGTTGGAGAAGTGTGGCTCCCACAGCTCGCAGAGTGAGCATTTTTCTTTCTTTTTTGGCAAATTTCTTACAAATTATACATGTTATTTTTGGTTTTCCCAGTCTTGTGGTGCATTAAGTTTAAGGCAGCTTACACCATGGGTTTAGTTTTTCTTGCTGACCAAATTCCACATTTATTGTTAAATTTTGTTTAGTTAATTCATTAATATTAATTTTACTAATAGTCTAAATTTAAGTTAAATTAAATCCATTATGGCTATGAAATCAAGAAGAGTACCTCTTTCTATCTCACTCTCTCTCTTTCTAAGGAGTAGGAGGAGGAAGATTCTGCTTTATTGCAAAGTGAAGAATTAAAAGAAGTCATCATCAGTCTCCTCTGTCAGTATCTCTCTAATACTGACAGAGGAGACTGATAAAAGCATTTTGAGGTGTGCTCAGAAAATGACACCTACCAAACTTGTCTCTGTGGCAATAGAAGATATTGCTCCCAAAAAAGAAAATGTCAATGGCTACAGAAAAAGGGGCCCAAAGAAGGCACCTCAACCTAAGGTAAAAAGTAAACCATTGGAAACTCCAGTGAAGGTGATAGATAAAGGCAAGAAGAATTCCTATATCCTCTGAGATTAAGGACAAGAACAATAAGTGAAAGAAGTAACTCATGGTCGGGCTGCTGGCACAGTCCCAAAAGGAACCAAGTCCAAAACACAATCAGAAGAGGATAATATCTATGACGAAGAAATTTCTCAAGATGTAGGGATCAGTATCTCACCTGGAGAGAGCAAATACTGAAGAACCCAGTGTATCAGAGATGGAAAAAAGAAAACGAGACTCTTGAACCAGTTGGTTTTGAGAATGTGAAATAAATGCAAAATGCAGCAAGACCTTGACATTACAAAAGCAGTCACTGGGGAGATCCTAACCCTACAGGATGAAGTGGAGTTGGCTGTAATGAAGACACATTACAGCCAAAATGACATCATTTTGTCAATGATGATACAAAGGTTGGCAGGGTTGTTAATGACAGTAATGGCTGTGTGTCTTCATTAGCCCATCTGCCCAAATTATCTAGATCTTGTTGCAGTAGATAATTTGGGCAGATGGGCTAAGAAGTGGCAACTGAAGTTTAACCTTGACAAATGCAAAGTACTGCGTATGGGTAGAAGTAACCCCAGAGAAACGTACCAACTGTGTGGTACTACACTTAAGGTGGTAGAAAATGAAAAAGACCTGGGAGTAATTGTGCAGGCAGATATGAAGTTTTCTGAGCAATGCAGACAGGCTGCCCTGGCAGCCTGTCTGAGCAATGCAGACAGGCTGCCAGGGCAGGTCATGGGGTTTTGTCAATGATATATAGGAACTTTGCTAGCAGGGAAAAGGAGGTGATTATCCCTCTGTATAAGGCAATGGTCAGGCCACGCCTTGAGTACTGCGTACAGGTCTGGAGGCCTCATTTTAGGAAGGATGTAGATTTACTTGAGCGTGTACAGAGAAGGGCAACAAGATTGGTGAGGGGAATGAAGGGATCCTCTTACCAAGAGAGGCTTAAGTTCTGCAAATTGCAGTGGCTGGAGACTAGGCACCTGCGCGGTGATCTGATTGAGGTCTATAAGGCCTTGAATGGTTTGAGCACGCTGAATTCTGATGAGATCCTTCCACTTGTTCAGATTACAAACCTAAGGGGGCATAAATTCAAAATTACGAAAGGACAGATGAAGAATAGATGTGCGGAAATTTGCCTTTAGCCAGCGGGTGGTTAATTGCTGGAACAAACTTCCATCTGTCGTTGTGGAAGTTGATAGGTTGAATAAATTTAAGGAGGAACTGGACAGGCATTTGGAGAGAATGGTGTGATTTTTTTTTTTTTTTGGCTGATGCTGCATAAGCTCATACATTTGCTTTCTTCCATCACATGCCACTACTACTACTACTACTACTATATTAAGAATCAGACTCTGTTTACAAGACTGTCATAAGACAATGCTAGGAAAACTTCAACCCAGGTTAAAAGAACATATGCAGAGGTGCCTAGGCCTGAGCCTAAAGGTGATGCTACCAGCAAGCCAAAGACGTTGATTGTCAAACTGTGACAGACAGATATATATATATATATATATATACACACACACACACACACACACACACAGGGGATCATCATTATCCGAGGATAATTGGTTCAGAAAAATTACTTAAAATGGAGACCAAATTTTCATAATGTTTATTATTTGTACATAGTAAAAAATGGATGAAGGAGCTGAAAATGAGAAAATTATTTTATTAGACATTTTTTATTATAATATGTTGCACAATATAAGTTTAAGTAAAGTTATACTATTTTTCAGTTGTACAAATAAAGCATGAATCCAGAGTGGTTTGTGTTTTTTTTTTTTTTTTGCTGTATTTTTTCAGATAAAATTGTGTCATAGCATTTAGTTACGTCTTTAACTTTGTGCTTAACTTTTGTTGCAAGGTAATGAAGAAGCTAGTTTTCACAAAAAATATTCAAGTGCTTGGTCAATTTTCTCAAGGGAAAAAGCTTCAATTCTTTAATTTTCAAATCCACGTAACTACGGGAACTTGGATAATGAATACCGGGGACTCCACACACACACACACACACACACACACACACACACACACACACACACACACACACACACACACACACACACACACACACACACACACACACACACACACACACAGGGAGACATGTGAGAACATTAAATCAGAACTCATAAAATCTATAAGATCAGTACTAATCGACATGAGAGTAATTGCCATAAGAATTATTTGGGATAAAAAAAGTTACCATTGAGGTTGCCAACAAGCTAGACCTCAACAAGATCATGAAATGTCTACTGGTGCAGGAACTTGAGCTGAAAGTCATGTTATCAACCAAAATGGACCTAGATTGGTGACTTACAATGTGGATAATGGAGTTACCCATGACAACCTTCTCAACCAGTTATGGGAGAGAAACCTTACAGACAGTGGATCTGATTAGATTGAATTTAAACACTCTGGCAAGGAACAAGGTTAAGAATAAAGATGATTATAATTTTGTCTACAGACCTCAAGTGCTATCAGGAAGATCCCAATTTTCCGTGCCAGAATCTTTGTGGACTAGAGCTGATACAAGGTGAGGGATCTCACAGTTGTGACCCAATGTTACTACTGCATGGCTTTTGGCCATGTTGCAAAGTATTGTAAGAGTGAAGGTTTTTCTGCGGTCACTGTGCTGGATGTGGCCACCCATGAGATGGTGGTGATGGAAAGGAATTTTGCATTGAAAAATGACAATCGAAAATTGCCTAACGTCATCAAGTAGAAGAAGATTGCCCTAATGTTTTTCCAAGAGCTTTAAATGTATGGTAACTAAGTAAAAGAATATGCTTTTAAGTAAGAAGAAATGGTAGTAGCAGTCAGTTCTGCATTCTCATGATACAATTATCATCAAGAATGCAGAACTGACTGCTACTACCATTTCTTCTTCGTGATTCAAATGGAGTTTGTACGAGGTACTAGGTCTTTTAGGGCCTATATATATCATATGCCTTTATTGTCAATATGAGGCCCATACAACTAGATATATATTGAGCATCTTGAGAGGGTAAATCAAAAATTAGGTGCAGTCAGGATCACAGTAGGTATAGATACTATTGCCAGGTCCATGCTATAGGATGGAATGGGCTCCAGTGAAAGAGATTTAGTCTTCGAAGTGTTCATTTCTGCCTCAGGGATAATAGCAAAGAGTAACCCCAAGCAACTTCCAACGTTCCCCTTGGTGGCTAGAGAAATATATATAGATGTTATAGCCTGCACTGGTGCGGTCGAAAGTTCCATTAAGAATTGAACTGCACTTGGCTGGTCCACTAGTGATCACAGAAGTATCTGTCAGGTAAGAACTTGAACTTGACATTGGTGTGAAACTAAAATGTTTTCTGTTAAAAACATGAAACTGGATTGATTTTTCTCCCATGTATGGACTTCTTTACAGGGGCATGTAAATTTGCCAGACTTGTCTGCTAATGGTAAAGCTGAGTTTATGATGTCTTGTTTAGTGAATGCTTGTTCGTGAACAAAGAAGAAAAAACATCAAACTGTACATGTCATGCCATGGTGGACTAGTGAACTGACAACCCTAAGAAGACAAGTTCAGAATGCATGAAAGAGTTACTAACATTCCACAAGAATGTGAATATTCTGGACTTACACAAGAACATAAAGTGACATATCTGACCCTGAGAAGACAGTACTGTAACTTGCTAACTATTAGCAAGAAGAGATCCTGGCAGCAATTCGAGACATGGGGGTTGGCTGATCCATATGTGGTAATTAAGAAATACTATTCTAGTGATATAATGACTTCTGTCATGGATGAGGCCAGATTGAGTCCCTTGGCTGACTTGAGACTGTGAGAAATATATTGAATTAATTATTTGTACCTAATAATTCTGCTGAAGAAATTGACCAGCACATACTGACTGTTCAATCTAGTAGTACATTTGTTACTGAAAGGAACAAGGTTCTCTTCACTTCAGTTAAGCTTACTGAAGTGAACTTCTGCTTGATTCCTACACTGCTTGTCTTCAGCAGAGAGTATTCCCTTCAGTTTGAAAGACTGCAGTACTTAGAATCATCTTGAAGAGCCTGGAGAAGCCCATAAACAAGACATGTTTGTATTGACCAACTGCCCAAATGCCCATAAAGTTCTTGAGAGGTTAGTGCTTGGATGATTGAAACTTCATTATAAATCTTTGGGAGTAGCCTTCCCAAACCAATTTGGGTTTATAAAGGGCTTATCAGTAGAGGACACCATTTACAAACTGACTTAGATAGTGAACACATCACAGTCGATAGCGCCTGGAATTGTTTACGGAGTTTAAGGGGGGTGTTCAATGCACTGTGGTGGGAACATATCCTCTGCAGGGTTAGAGTGTCCCTTCACCGGGGAAATTTGCACAATTATGGTAAAATATTATTTTCACATTGGTGTGAAAGCTTCCCTGAGTGGCTGCTCCTTGGAGCTGCCTTTTGGAACAATTGGAGCAAAATAGCATTAAAGGCAAGTTGCTGCTATGGATAAAGGGATGGTTAGTGCAACGGTGTACAATATTTTCTCATACAGGGGCCCAACATTCAAAGTCAGATTTGTTTCGCAGGCCACACTGAGTGATTCGAGAAAAATTAGTGTGTTACATTTTCCATATCTTGTTATACAGGGTGATTCACTACCAGTGCGACAAACTTGCAGGAGGTGTAGGGGCCATGTTATGTCAACGATCTGGGTATATTCTTACCATGTGTACGCCATATCCAAAAATTTCATTACTTCATACAGCATGTCCCCCCCCCTAGATTTTCTTTCTTACTATTGAATACACCATGAATTGTCAAACTAATAGAGTAAGCTTCTCTATGAAAAGATCTAAACCTCCCAAACACTTCCTAGTTCATTTCAAAAATATACGTGGTCTCAATTTTAATCTCAATGATTTCCATTTCCACTTGCAGTCTGCCAAACACAATGTACTTTTTCTGACAGAATCTCAGTTATTGGTTAATTCAACTACTGCTCATCTCAGCTGCCCAAATTATTCGCTGTATGATTCCTCTCGCCTCAAAGGTGCTATTTGTGCATATATCCATTCCAATATTCCCTGTCAGAGATGTGGTAATTTGGAAACTCCTTTCTTCAATTTCTCTTGCTTAAAATCTCTCTACTTCATTGTGTCAAATTCATCTGTTGTCTCTACCATTCTCCCAACTCCACTAATCACTTGGAGCTCTTTGATTTCCTCTCTCTGCAACTTGACTTTCTTCCGTCCAACATTCTTAACAGTGAGATAACTTTCCTTGTTGATTTTAATGTTCACAACTCCGGCTGGCTTCCATTTTCTAGTCACACCGACCCAGCTGGTCGAGATGCTGAGGCTTTTGCAATTTCTAATGACCTTGCACAGATTGTTCATTTACCTACAAGAATAGCGGACAATCCTAACCATACAGCCAACACGCTTGATCTTTTTCTCACAAACAACCCTTCTAAGTACACAGTAGAAATGAGTGGTCCTTTAGGTACCTCAGATCACAACTTGGCGATTGTCTCTTCTCCAATGGAGCCTTTATCTCATGGCTATTCCCAACCTCGTGTTGTTTGGCATTACAAGAATGCAAAATGGGATGACCTGCGAGATTTATTTTCCTTGGTCAGATTACTGTTTCAAAACTTCTGATGTCAACATTTACTCAGATCGCATCAGTGAAATTATTCTTGTAGAAATGGAATTCTTTATTCCACACTCCACTTTAAAATCTCGTCCTTTATCTAATCCTTGGTTTTCCAATAAATGTGATAAGGCTGTTCAAGAGAAGAATGTTGCATATCGTAATTGGCTTGCTTTCAATTCTTCAGTTTCATTTTTTGCCTACACCAAAGCTCGCAACAATTGTAAAGCATTTATTAATCAAACCAAACTAGATTTTGAATAGGGTAAGAGTAGAAAACTTGCTTCTTGCCCTAATGGTAGCAGAGCATTCTAGCATTCTGGTCTCTTGCCAAAGCTTTTTGCTCCCACCTCTGTCAAAACCAGATGGTTCTGTTGTCAGTTGGAAGAAAAATGGGACTTTTTCCTTCCAACTTAAGTATTAATGATCAGGGTAAAATACCTCCCACCATTCCCAACATGCTCCATTCAATGCCTCCTGTGATCTTCCATCAAAAGGATATCAAAAGGATTTTGGCGAATCTCGATGCTAAGAAAACTCCAGGTCCTCATGGTATTTCTCCACTTTTTCTCAAAACCTGTGCTCCTAATCTTACTCCTATTCTTTGCCACCTTTTTTCACTTTCTTATTCCAAAGGTGTTTTTCCTTCTGCTTGGAAATTTGCTCATATCCAGCCAGTCCCTAAAAAGGATGACAAGTCCCTTCCATCCAATTATCGTCCCTTTGAAATTACTTCTACTCTTTCTAAATTAATATAGAAATAAATTAACCGACAACTCTTAAACTACCTAGAAACCTTCAGTCTGATCAACAATCGCCAGTATGGTTTCCATCAGTGTCGATCCACTGGTGATATTCTGGTTTATGTTACCCATTTTTATGGGCAAATTCAATGGAAAAGTTCGGTGAAACACAAGCTGTCGCTCTGGACATCTCAAAGGCTTTCGATTGTGTTTGGCATAAAGGTCTTCTAAACAAGCTTCCATCTTATGGTTTGCCAACTGTTTTTTTGTAATTGGTTATCTAGTTTTCTCTCTGATCGCTCACTGAGGGTGACGGTAGATGGCTCTCTGTCTTCTAACTTCTCCACTAATGCTGGTGTCCTCCAAGGTTCAGTTCTTTCCCCCACTCAATTCCTTTTGTATATTCATGACTTTCTTCCATTGACTGGAAATCCTATCTATAGTTTTGCTGATGATATAGTACATTGCATTCCACTTTCCATTTTGAAAAACCTTGCCCTGCTCAATCAGCTTCAACCTTGAATATATGCTACCAATTTCTTAAACGTCGATCTCCAGGTAATTATCCAGTGGGGCAAAGACAACTTAGTTGATTTCAATCCTTCTAAAACTCAGTCTTGTCTTATATCTTGCAAAAAGGATTCTTCTGCTCCTATGCTTATCTTTGGTGACACTCAGATTTCTAGGCAAAACGATATATCTCTTTTGGGGATTACCCTGACTTCTAATGTCTCTCTCTTGGCACAAGCACATTACAAATATTGCTTCCTCTGAATCTAAAAAACTTGGTTTTCTCTTTCGCTCTCAGTATTACTTTTCTTCCAAACAGCTGTTCACTCTGTACAAATTGCAAATCCGCCCTACCATGGAATATTGCTCCCAGATCTTAGCCGGTGCCCTCAAAACCTCCCCAGGCTCCTAGATTCCATTCAGAAGAGGGCAGCTACGTTAATTTATGATTTATCTCTAACAGAGTCTCTCCACTCTCTGTCTCATAAACATTCTGTTTCTGCTGCATGCCTTTTCTACAGATACTTCCATGGGCACTGTTCTTCTGAATTGGCTTCTATAATTCCCGTTCTCTCTTTCAAAACAGTCCGAACACATGCCGCCACTAGCCAACATTCATTTACTGTCCAACTTCAAACTCACAGAACCAACTTTTCATCTTCCTCATTTATTCATTCAACTGCCGTTTTCTGGAACAACCTTCCTTCATACGCATTTCCTGAGAATTACAGTCTACAGAAGTTCAAGTATAGTGTCAACAAATATCTTCTTTTGTCTTCTCAACCTCCAACCAAAGCATAGTACTAAGTACTCTAGGTTCTAATACCTCTAGTGTTTGGGGTTTTCATAAAAAAGAAAGAAAGAAAGAAAGAAAAAAAAAAATGCTGCCGGTGCATACTATACTGGACTTCAACCCAATATCACTATGTAATTATTTACCTGCATTTACATAGGTCACTTAGGAAAAGGCTTTTGCTTCGGGTTCCATAAGCATGAGGAATAGTGTTGCATCCGAAAAAGCAGAACTAAAATATTTAACTGATATATTTACAAACTGTACAAATATTTAAAATTTTTACAAAACACTAAACTACGTATTTATAAATATACAATATTCATTAATAAACAAAAAACATTACAATGGAACATCAAACGTTAGACAGTGAATCACGTGCATAAGGTTGGTGAATGTTATGGAAGCAGTTGTCAATAATTAATTGCATTTGTAGTGATGTAATTGCCTCACTCTCTTCTCCCATTGGCTCGAATAAATAAATGTACAAATATTTAAAATTTTTACAAAACACTAAACTACGTATTTATAAATATACAATATTCATTAATAAACAAAAAACATTACAATGGAACATCAAACGTTAGACAGTGAATCACGTGCATAAGGTTGGTGAATGTTATGGAAGCAGTTGTCAATAATTAATTGCATTTGTAGTGATGTAATTGCCTCACTCTCTTCTCCCATTGGCTCGAATAAATATCACTTGGAGTAGAAAACTTTTTTAATGTATAGATAGATAATACGTCCAATTAAAAATTAATACAATAAACTAAAATAACAGAACAGTTTTCTTGAGTTCAGGTTTTCTTCAAATTCTGGGCTAGCCGGAGCGAGCTCACATTAGTCGATGGTTGAGGAATACATGTGCAGATCAAGGATGTGATGTCTATACTTCTTGTCATCTATGATTTTACATAGGTCAGCATCCAAGGATTGGGCTAGATGGAGCTTTTGATAAGGGAGGAAGCGATCTTTAAGATGTAGCTTTGAAGGAAAAGCAAGAAGCTTGGGAGTGGAGTGTAGAGCTTGTTGGTTGGATCAGCCAATGCACGATGTCCCACATGTTGGGTGCTGAGATTCCTCCAGTGATCATTTTTATGGTGAAAATCAGTTGTCTTTCATGCATTAATACTGAAAATCTGGTTACAATCAGTGCTTCGGTCATTGGTGTTGTGTGCTGCTCTGATGGGAGATGACACTTCCAGGTCGCCCACTTCGGGAGGCAGTATTCTGCAGTGTTCAATGGTTTGAGTGTGGTATTTGCAGCTGAGCCCCACAACTCTACTCCACACCTTTGAAAATCATCATCCTGATATACGTTTTTATCAGATTTTTGTTCTGGATATGTAGCAAGTGCTGCTTGGCAACCCACCATTTCCTGTTGAATTTGGCACAGAGTTCTTCTATGTGATAATGGAATCTTAATTTTCTGTCAAATATCACTCTGCTTTTTGATGCGGGGGAACGGGACTCCATCAATCTAAGTTAAACAGGGCTCTGTTTAAGTGAGAATACCATGATGGCAGATTTTTCAGTGTTAACTCGCATGGTCAAATCTCATGAGCTACTGTTGTAAGCTCTTAAAAAAAATACTGTTGTATTTTTGTTAAGAGCTTCAAGTCATCCGCATATGATATCATATCTGTTCTTTTGTGTATTAGTGCGTTAATGATAGCTGTAAAAAGAATGCTAGACAGGACTCCCCCTTTTGGCATGCCTGCTTGTATTTGCCTTATGTTTTCCAAAAGTTGATCGAACAAATTCTTTCCAATATCTTCTACACTTTGCATAATTCTTTGTTGAGACAAAGTAATGTCTTGTATCATTGTTCATTTCTCTGGAGAAATTGCTTCTACAACTTTTAACACACAACGTTTAACAATTTAACCATCACTGAATGGTTTACTTTCAAAGGTGATCAAATGTGCAATTGATAACTGGCACTTATAGCATATAAACATCTTGAGTGAATAAGTTTTCAGTGTGTTTTGTTGTTTTCTTAATTCGTTAATTCGTTTTATAACTTTGAACAGTTTTCGTTTCGCAACACTCCTTTACATTGATCATAACAGTTATGCTTGGAATCATAGTGTTGGTTTAAATTATATTCTTTAAAAACTGAAACAGTCTCCTCACACACCAAACACACTGCTTTTCGTGTACTCAATGATGAACTTCAGTCACATTTGATTAAACCATGACCCTCCAAATTGACTTTGGGAACATTTTTAAGGATAATGTTTTACTTCAGTACAAATTAATATTGATTTAATACAATGAACAAATTATATCAAATAGAATTTCACAATATGAAAAGATTGATATGTATGTAACTGTATTTATATTCATATGGCAGCACTGGCCTACGCGTATTAGTTTGATGCAGTCGAGATCGATGCATGTACACGCAGAGGTTCACTCTCTAAAATGCTGTTTTAGTTCACTTTCAGTTGCTCTGCCTGACCGTATAAAATTACTAGAGAGCCAGATATGTCCAGCAGGCCACCGCAGGTGGGAAAAGACAGAGTGGTAATCAATGGACACTGCTCTTCATGGACTAATACTATCAGTGGAATCACTCAGGGTTCATTGTTGGGCCCATTGTTGTTTATATTTATCAATGGTATTGATGAAGGTAGATCAGGCTTCATGTTCAAGTTTGCAGTCGATATGAAGGTTGACAGGGTTAGTAATGACAGTATGTTCCTGCAACAGGATCCAGAAAAGTTGGGCAGATGAGCTGAGAGGTGGCAACTGAAGTTCGACATTGACAAATGCAAAGTACTGTATATGGGTAGCAGTAATCCCAGCAAAACGTACCAGCTGTGGTACTAAACTCAGGATAGTGGAGAATGAAAAGGACCTGGTGTAACCGTGCAGTCAGATATGAAGTTTTCTGAGTAGTGCAGATAGCCTGCAAGGGCAGCTCATGGGGTCTTGTCAATGATATACAGGAATTTTGCTAGCAGGGATAAGGAGGTGATTATCCCCTTGTATAAGGCAGTGGTCAGGCCACACCTTGAGTACTGTATACAGGTCTGGACCCTCATTTCAGAAAGGATGTAGAGCTGATGGAACAAAGGATTGCACTTGCCAAGAAAGGCTTAAGTTCTGCAAATTGTCTGGAGACTAGGCACCTGTGTGGTGACCTGATTGAGGAATATAAGGCCTTGAATGGTTTGAGCAAGTTCAATGCTGATGGGATTCTTCCTACTGTTCAGGAGGGTCATGGTTTAATCAAATGTGGACTGAAGTTCATCATTGAGTACACGAAAAGCAGTGTGTTTGGTGTGTGAGGAGACTGTTTCAGTTTTTAAAGAATATAATTTTAAATGGCACACCCGAGGGGGCATAAATTCAAGTTGTAGAAATGATGTACAGAAATGTGCCTTTAGCCAGTGGGTGGTTGATTGCTGGAACAAACTTCCACTGGTCATTGTGGAAATTGATACCTTAAATAAATTGAAGGACAAATGTTTGGAATGAATGGATAGATGAAATGGGAAGAGGGTTTTTTTTTTTTTTTTTTGGCAGATGCTGTATAAGCTTGCTTTCTTGCACCATACACCTCTGCTAATGCTAACGTGGTGACAGTTGAGTATGGGGTCGATGGAGTTGACAGTATTGCTTATGCCAATGATTTAGTATTTCTTATCGGGGGGCCTTCTGTAAGGATTAGAAGACAAGGTGGTTGCCTGTCTAAAGGACTTGATATCTTGGTCTTCACCACAAAAGCTTGAGGTTTCCACACAGAATAAGTGGTTCCACTGCTGAAGGGTAGTCTTAGCAGGGTAAGGTCTTCTATTTGCCTTTCTTAAATCTTTTCTTCGAGATTCATCAAGCAGAACACGTACCATGAAGTGTGCCTAGAGGAGCATTTTTAACTTTATTGTCCACACCAGATATTAACGATAGAAGATAAAAAACACTATGTTTAGCTCCACAGAGTCATCTGCACCAACTGGGGAATCAAGTGGAAAGCCCTCCATCACCTCACACTTTGTCCCAATTTTGACATGTATCTGGAGCTTGGAAGAGGGGAGAGTTATTCATTGTAGTTTTACATCTCTTCTTTTGGCACAGAGATTTCCTCTTCTGGGTATCACACAAACGGGTCAAATGGTATCCAGAGATGCATTGAATGTTCTAGCTGGAAAACTTCCAGCAGACCTTCTTGTGGTTAGGTGCCACTTGACTTATGCTCTTAAAAGAGGAATTTCCAGAGAGATTTTAGGCCTCCAATCATGCCAAGTTGGGCAGGGGGCTGACTGCCTGATTTTGTTATTTGAGTGGAGGTGCATCAGTGATGAGTTAGATAACAATTGGCAGTCTTAATGGACTAATTCTGAGACATTTGCTTTCCTGCCTTCAATGCTCTTGTGGTGAGACAGAAACCAGCCTCCAAGACATGCTTAGACGTCCACAATATATGAATCACTCGATTCATATATTGTGGACTCCTCACTCGAAGCCTCGGTTCGAGTGAGGAATCTTCTTTATGAAGATAACTTGCCTATATTGTCTGAGGACCAGACAAGGTTGGGCCACTTTTTTTATAATACATAAAACAGTTTTAGGAGACAAGCACTCATTAGATAGTAGTGACCTATGTCTTCATGGTGGGGACAGTAGCTTTTAAGAGAGTATGACAGCCCATTCCCACAGCAAGGCCAAATGTTTAGTGCTCACAATTAATATCTTAATAACTCATTTTATTTTACGGGTCTATTTATATTGCTTTGTTTTGCATTAGTAGAATCCAGCTAACTTAGTTTTGATACTATATGGGCAAGACACCCAGGTGGTGTAGTAAGGTTTAAATTTACTGATCACATATTAAGGATTCCTTATGTGCAGTGATATAACGACTAGATCACAAGTACAGCATAGCTTAATTTTCAGCACTTTAATAGCTTCAAATAATAGCTTTACTATCACTTTAATAGCTTCAAATCCAATTTATCATGCACAGAGTTAACATGACATGTTCAATCTTGTAATCATAATCCACACATTGATTCGGCTATTACAATAACTAAACTAAATTTTAGTTATAAATTTCGTGAAAATGAGGCCCTTGTCATTGAATGGTTATGCCACAACTCGTTCAACATATTAAACATGAAGGTTCCAATCAACCTCTCCCCTATTTGGAATTTAACACGTATAAAGCTTCCAAGTGCACTGAAATGCATTTCGGGAATTTAACTAGTATATAACACACTTTGCGTGATCCTCTCTTTCCACTAAAGCTAACTGAGCATGGTTTCGAAATTCGTTCATGTGCAACTATTAGCTCTATACTATTTTAATTTTTTAAATACATGAATTTAATAAGACAACCATAGAATGGAATGTGCACTTCCCTTTCTTAGGCAAATTTTAACACATTTTAAAGCTCATAATTTAGTAATTTTTAAGTTTTTAAAATTTATAATTAAACTAAATTATGAACAGTCACTTGTCGGAATTCCAACTTTTTATAATTACCATGTACCTGTTATAAATTTCATCAAACTAAGTGGTTATTACGAGGTGAGTACTGAAAATTAAGCTATGCTATACTTATGATCTAGATTTGAATTTACTTAAAATGAGGTGGTGGTGGTGGTAAGCCAGAAACAAGCCCCCATGGCATGCTTAACTGTCCACAATATAGGGATTAATTAGCATTGGCATATGATGCAAGAAAGCAAGCTTATATAGCATCAGCCAAAAAAAAAAAAAAAAAAACCCCTTATTTCATCCATCCACTTGCTCTAAATGTTTGTCAAGTTACACCCCGAATCCATTCAAGCCATCAACTTCCACGACAGATGGAAGTCTGTTCCAGCAATCAACCACCCGCTATCCAAAGGCAAACCTCCGCACATCTATCCTACAACTGTCTCTCCTCAACCTGAATTTATGCCCTCTCAGGCGATTATTCTGAGCAAGAGGAAGAATCCCATCAGCACTGAGCATGCTCAAACCATTCAAGGCCCTATACCTCAATCAGATCACCACGCAGGTGCCTAGTCTCCAGGCACTGTAATTTGCAAAACTTAAGCCTTTCTTCGTAAGAGCAACCCTTTTGTTCCATTCACTAATCAAATGGGATTAACGGGATCGTTGGGTTCGAGTGAGGGATCCTCATTCTTTATGAAGCTCATAAGTTTAGTCCTCAGACAACTTGCCTATGTTGTCTGAGGACCTAACAAGGTTGGGTCAATATTTTACAATACATAAAGCAGTTTCAGGAGACGAGTGCTCATTTGACAGTAGTGACGTATGTCATTGTGGAGGAGATGGTGACTTGTAGAAGAGGAGGGGGGTATAGCCCATCCCTACTTCAATTCCAAATAGCCTATGCTTACAACTGATCTCTTACTAACTCGTTTTATTTTAAGCTGGTCTTCGGGTCTGTGTATATTAGTACTGTTTTGCATTAGTATAAACCAGCTAACTTTCTTTTGATATAAATACAAACGAGTCTCATATGCATATGGGTAAGAAATCCAGGTGGTGTAGTAAGGTGTTAGATTACTTAATATGGGGTAGTGGTGAGAAGAAACCCACCTCCAAGGCATGCAAGGTATAATAACTCATTTTATTTTAAGCTGGCCTTTGGGGTGTGTATATTAGCATTATTTTATTAGGAGAAACCAGCTAACCTTGTTCTGATTTTATATACAAAGTTGCATAGAAGCTTACACCTTACTACACCACCTGGTGTAGTAAGGTGTAAGCTTGTTTAAAATGAAATATCGCTGTGATATGGATTTCATCTATTAGATAACCATTTTTCCTTTTTTTATTGTTTTTATAATATATTTCATATTGAGTATACCATTACAAATAAGAACAGCACTAATATATATATATATATATATTTTTTTTTTTTTTATTCCGTAAAAAGTCGTAAGAAGCGACTTTTCTACAAGGAGTGTGGATTATAATTAAAGAAATAAAGACATTAATTTATGAATATTGTAGCGTAAAAAAAAAAAAAAATACTTCACACAACACGATACACAAAAAAAATTTATATTCTTGTATTTATGTGTATTTATATTCTTGAGAAAAAATTACAAATAGTCAACTGAGTGATTTCCAATGGGAGAGGTATGGACATACAATTTTCTGCAAATAATCAAAATTTGCAAATGAGCCTACTGATTATTTACTGATTTCAATTAATATATTATTATTTTTTTTACAATTTGATAAACCCAATTGCACATACAGCAGATACCGTAAAAGTCCAATAATTTGGCATCTTATGGTCAGAAAATTTAATAATTTGGCATATGAACAAGATGACCAAGTATGAATGTATCATCTCCATTCCCTATTCCCCAAGCTTGAGGACAGAGGAACAGCCCATAATCTACTGTATATCAATGTTGTTAGCCTCTCCACCACAAAATCAAGTGATATTTCCTATGATGCTACACTAAATTGCTCTTATTGGTAAATATAAAAATATGGTCTTTCTTTGCTATCGTGCTGAAATACTACTCGAGAGCTCTACTTCTGCATGGTAAGGGCCAGGTGAAGAAAATCTAACAGACTGGAAATGACTCCCTCTTCAGAGAAGTGAGCTTGAAGAGGCTTCCACCCATTCAGAGTTTCATTATTTGCCTATGTCATTTGTCACTAGAGTTAACATTTTTCTGCTTGAATTGAATTTGTCTTAGTTGAGGCAGTAACGCAACTAAAACATTTGATATATTTGGAGTTTATATTTAAAACTAATTGGCAATTCATTCTAAAGATGTTTGAACTCGTATGGAGGGAAAGCCAGAAATGAAAACCTTTAACAATGCAATGATGGCATTCAGTCTGGTAGATCAATCATCAAATTATCTATTATTCATTAATCACTGGTTAGCAATTAAACAGTGGAACTCCATCTACCTTGCAGATTCATTTGAGCAGTTATCTTAATGACAATTGTTCTCTCAGAATTATACACAAAAAGGATTTACCAGAGCAGGCACTACAGTCTGCATTATAATTTTTGCCTTCAGCTTTCTGAACACAAAGGTGAAACATGTTTTTTTTTTTTTTTGATTTGGTAGTTGTTGGCGCATCGGCTTCTATGGCCATATTGCACCTCCCAAGGTTTTTGCAGTACTTTGATCCAAGCCCGAGGCAGGAATCGAACCCGCGACCTTGGGTTGCCGGGCAGGTACTTTACCCACTCGGCTAGCCCGGTCGGCGGTGAAACATGTAGTGCATATTGGTCATTGTTGTGAGATTATTGGAAAGTGGTGTATTATTGCATTCATAGAATTTAATGACATGTAACAGGCAAATATTATTGTGCATTTCAGATTTTCTCCAGCTATCTCCAGTATTGTTCACATTAGATACTGGTCATTTCATATCTGAATTATTAAATACAATTTTTACTATACTGAGTACCTATTTATTTATTTAATGAGAAAAGAAAAAACAAAACATTTACAGCAGGTGATATCACTAGTCAGTGTGAGAGAATGTATTGGAGAATAGTATGAAATACAGGCTACAGTCAGTCCTCATATAACACGATAGTTGTGTTCCTAGAAACCCTTGTGCAATTCAAAATCGTGCAATATAAATAAAAGGACTTATGGGAAAAAAGGGTTAGGTGTTGACCACCCAAGACTAAACACACATTTGTAACCAAAACATTACCAAACACAATAAATAATCCTAAAAAAACACTTGCACAATTAAAAAATGTAAAATTAATAATTTAATCATTTAAATTTAGATTCCTACCTTAAAAATAAATGAAGACAGCTTGAGAGAAAGGGCACGAGAAAGAGTTGAAGCAGCGGAATTATGGGGAAAGTGGAGGCAGGTTGTCATCATTATCGGAACTGGGAGGTGGAGGAGATGCAGATGAGAGCTTTGGATGAAATGTGGTCACGCCAGAACTACAGGGCTGTGGCTCATTTTCTGTCTGTTTCATGGGTGTTTTCATAAAAAAGACATCTAGTTTCTATTGATTTGCTATCTTCCTTCTTTCACAAAGCAGCTGCTTATATGGCTCTAAAGCAGATTGAATTGCATGAAATGCTCTACTGCTTCTTTCTGCATTGTAATTGTTATCTTCTAGCCATTGCATACTTTTCTCAAATGAAATTAAAACTGAAGATAACTACGAAGTAGGAAGCTGTTTTATGGTGGCTTTCAGGCATTCATCACCAGCAAAAAGTTGTTGAAGTTCTTCGGTTGAAAGTTCTTCTTCATGAGACTGAAGAAATTCTTCTAAATCTTCTTGCTCCACCTCCTCAAAGTCAACCTGTTTTGCGAGGGCAACACAATGTGCTTTTCATTTAGGAGCTAGTTTACAGGATTAAAGCCTTTAAAATCACAAATAAAATCTGGTAAAAGAGGCCGCCAAACACTATGTAAGCATCATTCTTCTGTCACTTTGTTCCAAGCCTCCACAACATGTTCTTTATGTTGAATTGCTTCAAGAAGTCTTTAACTGTTGGTGCATTTTCACCCTCTGTTTCTGCTATCAACATCTTAAATGTGATCCTTGTGTAATAATGCTTAAAAGCAGCAATTATTCCTTGGTCAAGTGTGGCTGGATAAAAGATGTTGTGTTAGGGAATAAAAACAGGATTTTGATGTTTGGCGACAGTTCAGTAAAGGTTGGAGAGTGACTTGGTGCATTGTCCAAAACAATTAAAATCTTAAAATCCAAATTTTTCTTTTTGTAGTAGCTTCAAAACATATCTAGAAGAAGATAAGTGAAGATCTGCCCTGTCATCCACCCTCTTCTGCTACTCCTAAAGTAAACACTCAATCTATCCTTAGCAAACTTGAAGCCTGGAGCTCGTGCTTCCTCTCTTGAGATATATGTTCATGATGGCATTTTTTTCCAATACAGTTGGGCTTCATCAAAGTTGAAAATTTGGTCCAATGTATAGCCCTCTTCCTCAACTAGTTTTTTCAGTATCGATGGAAAGGCCTTTACTGCTTCTTCATCTGCATTCACAATTTCACTTGCTAATTTCACATTATGGAAAGCATGACGTTTCTTGAAATTATTAAACCAGCCACTACTGACAGTAAAGGGAGGCACTTCTTGAGGGCTTTCAACTTTATTTCTGAGGTCTTCAAATATTGCCAATGTCTTTGGTTTTATCGTAAGAAAACTTGTTCCTGATCCCTTCTTCGTTTGAAATGCTATCCAAACAGATAACAGACATTCCATCTTTTCCAATTCTTTGTCTTGATCTAAGTGATTTTGTTACACTTTGAGTTGTTCCTGCTAAGAAAGTTGCTTTTATTTTCTCTGCAATTTTTCTAATTGTTCTCAGAATTGCCTCATTTAGGCCTGTAGTACACACAATATCACACATTCTTTAGCATTAGCATTAGTAGAGGCATTTGATGCAAGAAAGCAAGCTTATGCAGCATCAGCCAAAAAAAAAAAAAAAAAAAAAAAGTAACATAAATAAATAAAAATAACCACTTCCACTTCACCCCTCTGTTCGTTCGAAATACCTGTCCAGCTGAGCCTTAAACTTATTTAGGCTATCAACTTCCACGACAAGGGATGGAAGTCTGTTCCACCCACCAACCACCCGCTGGCTAAAGGCAAATTTCCGCACATCTATCCTACATCTGTCTTTCCTCAATTTGAATTTATGCCCTCTCAGGTGATTTTTCTGAGCTAGAGGAAGAATCCCATCAGCATTGAGCATGCTCAAACCATTCAAGGCTTTGTACACCTCTATCAGATCACCCCGCTGGTGCCTAGTTTCCAGACACTGTAATTCGCAAAACTTAAGCCTTTCTTCGTAAGAGAACCCCTTTGTCCCATTCAACAATCTAGTTGCCCTTCTCTGTACTCGTTCCAGCAGCTCTACATCCTTCCTGAAATGAGGCCTCCAGGCCTGTATACAGTACTCTAGGTGTGGCCTGACCATTGCCTTATACAAGGGAATAATCACCTCCTTATCCCTGCTAGAAAAATTCCTATATATCATTGACAATACACCATGAGCTACTCTTGCAGCCCATCTGCACTGCTCAGAGAACTTCATATCTGCCTGCACAACCACCCCCAAGTCCCTTTCATTCTCTACCACTGTCAGTGTTGTACCACAGAGTTGATACGTTGCTCTGGGGTTGCTGTTTCCCATGTGTAGTACTTTACATTTGTCAATGTTAAACTTCATTTGCCACCTCTCAGCCCATCTGCTCAACCTTTCCAGATCCTGTTGCAGCAGCATAGTGTCAGTAGTGTCCTTGACAACCCTGCCAACCTTCGTATCGTCTGCAAACTTGGACATTAAGCCTGATATACCATCATCAATATCATTTATAAATACAGAAAACAATAAAGGCCCCAATACTGAACCCTGAGGGACTCCACTAATAACATTAGTCCACGATGAGCAGTGTCCATTGATTACCACTCTCTGTCTTCTCCCCCTCAACCACCCCTTTATCCATAGCAGCAACTTGCCTCCAATGTCACACTGCTCCAATTTGTGCAGCAGTCTTCCATGTGCAACAGTATCAAAAGCCTTTCTAAGATCCAAGTATATAATATCAAAGTTATTCCCTGCATCCAGTTCTTTTGTGACTGCATCATAGTATCCAATCTTTCATTCCGGTCAAACTGTTCACAATTTCATATTTTTCTACTATCGACATTGCTTTTTCTTTTCTTTATGAACCTGAAGTATCTTCACCAAGATGCTTCCTTTTCACACTTTTTTCAAGTATTTTCTCATTATTTTTTTAGGAATAGAGACCAAGTATAAAAAGAACAAAAATGAGGAGGCAATCTTGATACACATAAACAGCACAGCTTGCAAGTAGCAACTGAATAAACGATGCAGTGCCCATGTAGAAATTGAATAAACAATGCAGTAAAGGTAGAAATTTGTTTTGAGTAATTTAATTTCAAGCAGAGATTTTGAAGGCCCACATTTTAAGTGTGGAAAGGGTCAAATGATGGGCAACTCGAATGGTGAGATCCCCGATCTGACCATTCGAGGAAAGACTCAAATTACGTGGGATACAGAGCTTGGCAACCAAGCTCTGTATCCCAAGCTCTGAGAGGGATAAGTAAAATGAATCAAAGTGGAATTCTCACTGTTATAGAGAATTCCAGAACTAGAGGTCATAAGTTAACGTTTAGATTAGATTGTAGGAAGTTTTCTTTTAGCCAGAGAAACCATTAAAATCTTAAAATTCAAATTTTTCTTTTTGCAGTAGCTTCAAAACATATCTAGTAGGAGATCAGTGAAGATCTGCCCTGTCATCCACCATCTTCTGCTGTACCTACAGTAAACATCCAAAGTAGACCATCATCATCAGCCATTTTCAATCCACTGCAGGATGAAGGATTCTACAGCACTTTCCAGTTCCTTCTGTTTTGTGCAATGGCCATCCATTTACTACCCACAAATTCATGAATTTCATCTTTCCATCTCCGTTGTTGTCTTCCAGGTTTTCTTCTAGCTCCTCTTGGATACCATTCTGTTATTTTCTTGGTCCATCTGTCATCATGTCTTTGAGCTATGTGTCCTGCCCAACACCATTTTAGTTCTTTGATTTTGATAAGAATGTCCTTTACTTGAGTTTGCTGCCTAATCCATGTGTTTCTCTTCTTATCTAACAGTCTTATTCCCAATATAATTCGTTCCATTCTTCGCTGTGTAGTTCTCACCTTCTCTTCCATTCTTTTGGTGAGTGCCCAAGTTTCACTTCCATAAGTCATGGTGGGGAATATACATTGGTCCATTTTTTTATGTTTCAGACAAATTGAGATATTGCTCCTCAGTATGTGACTATATTTCCTGAATGCTATCCATCCAAAATTTATTCTTCTCTTGACTTCCAGCCATTTATCATTATTACAGCTAATGACTTGTCCCAGATAAGTATATAACTCCACCTTTTCAATTACTGTTCCTTCAATCATTATATCTCTTTCTGTGGCATACTTGTTCGTCATTACTTTTGTTTTAACCATATTCATCTTTAGTCTAAAATCCTTACTAACTCTGCATAACTCATTAAGGTTTTCCTCTAATTCTTTGGGATCACGGCTTGTGACCACAGTGTCATCTGCAAATCGTAAATGGTTCAGGTACTCTCCATTCACATTGACTCCGTTCTGCAACCAGTCTAATCTTCTGAAAACGTCCTCAAGGGCAGGAGTAACCAACTTCAGAGATATTGTATCTCCTTGTCGAACTCCTTTCTCAATTTTAAATTTACTACTGTCTTTATCTAGTCTAATAAAGGAGGTAGAATTCTCATATATTTTCTTCAAAATCATAATATATGGGGTATCTATGCCTTGTCTTTCCAGTGCCCAAAACATTGATCCACAGTGAGAATCCTGTTTTAAAGCCAGGTTGCTCTTTCACTTGATTCGCATCAAGTATTCTTTCTAATCTGTTAGAATGACCCTTGTGAACAACTTGTAGATATGGGATAACAAGCTAATTGTCTATAATTTCCAATTTCTGATTTATTTTCTTTCTTATGCAGCAAAACTGTGATTGCATTATTCCACTCTTTAGGTGTCACACCTTTTCTAATGCATTTTGTGAACAGTCTTGCCAGTTTTTGTGTCATATCTCTTCCTTCCAATTTTGACAACTGTACAGTAACTTCATCTTTCCCTGGAGATTTGTGATTCTTCATTTTCTTCAACACAAGTTCTACCTCATCAGGAAGTATATCAGGTATGTTGTATGTGTTAGTAATTTACGATCCATCTTCCCCACTGCTGGTATCATTCCCTCGCTCCTTGAATAATTCTCTATAGTAGTCTTCTGCTATTTGAATTATGCCTTCTCTGCTATTAATAAGTACACCATCGCTATTCATCAGTTTCAGTATCATTTGTCTTTCTGTATTACTGCTCATGGCTGCTGATTTAAAACCTTTGTTTTCCCTTAATGCTTGTTCTACTTTTCTTGTGTTAAATCTTCTTATGTCTTCTCTGAGTTTCTTTCTAATGGCTTTGCATAACTCAGTATACTCAATTTTCTCCTTGTCAGTGTTTTTCTTGCTCTTCATTTGTTGTCTTCGGTTCATCATGACAAGTGTTTCTTGTCTAATTTTTCCTTCTTTGGATTTCTTTTTTACTTATAGGTTTCTTGGGCTTTATCACTTTCAGAAAGTTGTAATATTCCTTGTTGATATCTTGGTCCTGAGCAGTCTGCAGAAGCTCAAACTTGTTCTTAAGTTCCAGTTCATACTGCTTTTTCTCCTCTTCTGTTATCTCAAAGACCTTTGTATTATTTACTCGAGTCAGTTTTTTTTCTTTCTTTTCTTACATCTCTATCAACTGTGCATCTTACCATTCTGTGATCACTTCCAAAATTTACCTTGTTCAGGACAATAACATTATTAGCATCAGCATTAGTAGAGGCATATGATGCAAGAAAGCAAGCTTATGCAGCATCAGCCAAGAAAAAAAAAAAAAAAAAAAAAACCGCTCCCATTTCACCTCTCCATTCGTTCCAAGTACCTGTCCAGCTCAGCCTTAAATTTATTTAGGCTATCAACTTTCACAACAAAGGATGGAAGTCTGTTCCACCAACCAACCACCCGCTGGGTAAAGGCAAACTTCCGCACATCTGTCTTTTCTCAATTTGAATTTATGCCCTCTCAAATGAGCATGATTATTCATGATATATCTTCTGATAGTGAGGATGAAGTCGATTTCATTAGTTGTTAATCCATTTGGGCTCTTCCATGTCCACTTTCTGTTCACCCTTTTCTTGAAAAAAGTGTTCATTACTGACATTCCTCGAGATTATGCAAATACTATAAGTCTTTCACCTCTTTCATTTCTTTCTCCAATTCCAAAATTTCCTATAGTTCCCCTTTCTGCACTGTTTTATCTCTTTCCAACCTTAGCATTGAAGTCCCCGATATAGTGAGTTTTCTGTTCATCTGGAAGGCTCTCAATTTCGGTGTACATTTCCTCCACCTCTTCATCATCATGGCTTGATATTGGTGCATAAATCATTATAACCTTCAGCTTATATCTCTTAGAAATCCTGAGTAGTAGTCTCAGTAGTAGTAGGACTGAGGGCCATTTGTTTCGTAATGCTATCGGGTTTGGTCTTTTCCTCTTCACGTTGAATAGGCATCTTGAAGAGAAATACTCTACACGTTTGTTGCCACGTAAGTGACATAACAGGTCTTACCATCGAGGTGTGCATGAGTGGATTTTAGGGAAGCAGGCCAACTGGACTTCTCCTAAATAGAAAGATATTGGATCCATCAGTGTTTTAGACTGAGTGTCTGATAACACAATGAATGCCTATTTTCCTCTAAGGGTAGACCTTACAATCCCTTTTAACGCTTGCGGATTGGCTGCATGGTACACAATAACAGGCTTCAGTTTCAAGTTGCCACTTGGATTTGCTCCTAACATAACAGTCAATCTATCCCTAGCAGACTTGAAGCCTGGAGCTTCTGCTTCCTCTCTTGAGATATATGTTCGTGATGGCATCTTTTTCCAATACAGTCAGGCTTCATCAAAGCCACACTGTATTGATTGCTGGAACAAGGTGCTCTTGCAAGTAGAGGCTGACAGTTTGAATAAATTCAAAAGTCAACTGGATAGTTATCTGCGGGAGGAAGGAAGCATATAATTTGCATTTTCTTATTTATTTATTTTTTACCAGTGCACCTAAAGCCTGTGGCTTCCTTGCCCTACATGGTGCATACTATAACTTCCCATTTTACATGCTCACGTTTTACTAAACCACATTTCTGGAGGTCCCTGCCATAAAACAATAAAAACGATTTGCAGTTTCCAGTTTATTGGGGGTTCCTGGTAGTGGAATCTGCTACAAACGGGTAGTAAAGTTGAACTAATTGAATTTGCAATAATACCAATAGATGGTGTCTGTGGGTTTTTACCTTATTATGTGAAATGTGTTTCCCCTTCCATGAAATCTTCTATCATAAAAAACAAATTTTCAGACTCTTCTCTTCATTCCTACTATGTTGTGTTCAATTAGGGTGATTCGGCCAAGTTTGACTGCCATTTCTTGTAAACACAAATGCGAATCGTGCATAAGCGAATTCTGTTCATGTTATATGCGACATAGTTTCCCTATTTATAAATTGTGTATGAACAAATTTGTATCGTGTAAACATGTGTTATATGAGGACTGACTATATAAGTAAATAAATTTTATGAATTTGAAATGCTCGTCAAGACATCAAAGGCAAATATTGCCGGGATAGCAGAGATGTGGCGTCACAGAGATATAAGGAATGCAGAATTGGAATTTGAGGAGTGCAATGTGTACAGAAAGGATAGAGAGGATAGGAAGAGAGGAAGGGATATGCTGTTAATAAACACATAAAATCTAAGGCTTTTCATCAAGTTGGCGTGGTTGGACAGTGCAATGTTGAGTCAGTTTGGTGTGACAAAAGACCATAAGCACTAGGAAAGCAAAAATGAGAGTAGGAGTGTGTTATAGGCCTAATGACTCTGATGAGTACAATGAAAAACTGTACAAAGAAATAAATTGGCTAGTAAATCAGAATGTCTTATAATGGGGAATTTTAACCTCCCTGATATAGACTGGAACTTGTGGATTGGTCATACGCACGCACGCACTAGCAAGACATTTGTAGATTTATTGGATGATTGTTTTCTACAGCAGCATGTTTGAGAGGCAATCAGAAAGAGTTATACTCTTGACCTGCTTAAATAGACTCCTCACACCTCTTGTAGGAAATACCATCCACACTGTCACTAAAAGCGGCGAGTTCACTCACCTTATTAAAGAGCTCTCAATCTCTGACAACGAGATTATGGCATCACTCGACGTAGTATCCCTATTTACATCGATTCTTGTCCAACAAGCCATAAGCTGCAACAAGAGGCTTCTGGAGAATGACCCAAACCTACCGAGCAGAACATCACTGTGCACTCATGACATCTGCACTGCCCTCAACCTGTGCTTATCAGGCAGCGTCATTACCTTGTGAAGATTCCTTATACAAGCAAGTGCACGGCACAGCCATGGGAACTCCTGTTAGTTCCGTCGGGACCAACATCGCCATGGAAGAACAGATATTGCTGAATCCACCTGTACCTATAACAATATTGTGCAGATACATTGATTACATCTTCACTGTCATCCCACGTGGTTCGGAAACAACATTATTGAAGTACCTCAATTAATTGTCTGTGCTCATCCAGTTCACTTTAGAGTTAAAAGTGGACAGATTCCTTCAATTCTTGGATGTCCTGGTAAATGTGTGGGCCCACAATTGAAAATTCAGTAGCCAGCAAGACAATGTAGTGCATCAGTTCACCAACCACAGATCTGGCCACGCAACAAGCCATCTCAACAGCACAGCCCGCACCCTTTTCTCCCAGGATTGGAGCCACTCGAGCACAGATGAAGATAGGCGCAACGAGATTTCCCGAATGAGGACAGACTTGGTCAATTGTGACTATCCAACCCACATATTGGACAAGTGCATACTGCAAGCGCAGCAGCTTGCAATCCACCCGAGAGCACCACCAACTCGTGACAATGTACCTACTGCTTATATTCCCTACTATCCGAGCATGTGGGGCCAGATTTCAAAAATCCTTCGAGAATACAAAAAAATGCGTGCAGCTACCTGGTAGAAACTTGTGTTCTCTGGTTTCCAACGTGAAGGCTCTGGTCACTCCTCTCTTCTGCAGTAGTGTAGTATACCACATAACCTGTAAAGAATGTAACACCTGCTACATAGGGGAGACCCCAAGATGCCTTCAAGACCACCTTGCAGAGCACAACAGATTGATTCGCCTTCCTAAGACAGATCAATCTGCAATTAGTAGAGGCATATGATGCAAGAAAGCAAGCTTATGCAGCATCAAGCAAAAAAAAAAAAAAAAAAACCCTCCAATTTCACCCCTCCGTTCTTTCAAAATACCTGTCCAGCCGAGCCTTAAATTTATTTAGGCCATCAACTTCCACAACAAGGGATGTAAGTCTGTCCCGCCAACCAACTACCCGCTGGCTAAATGCAAATTTCCGCACATCTATCCTACATCTGTCTTTCCTCAATTTGAATTTATACCCTCTCAGTTGATTATTCTGAGCAAGAGGAAGAAGCCCATCGGCATTGAGCATGCTCCAACCATTCAAGGCTTTATCCACTACTATCAGATCACCTCGCTGGTGCCTAGTCTCCAGAACTGTAATTTGCAAAACTTAAGCCTTTCTTCGTAAGAGCAACCCTTTGTTCCATTCAGTAATCTTGTGGCCCTTCTCTGTACTCGTTCCAGCATCTCTACATCCTTCTTGAAATGAGGCCTCCAGACCTGTACACAGTACTCAAGGTGCGGCATGACCATTGCCTTATACAAGGAAATAATCACCTCCCTATCCCTGCTAGAAAAATTCCTGTATATCATTGACAAGAAACCATGAGCTACTCTTGCATCCCGTCTGCAATGCTCAGAGAATTTCATATCTTCCTGCACAATTACCCCCAGGTCCTTTTCATTCTCTACCACTGTCAGTGTAGTACCACGGAGTTGATATGTTGCTCTGGGTTACTGTTTCCCATATGCACTTCTTTACATTTGTCAATGTTAAACTTCATTTGCCACCTCTCAGCCCATCTGCCCAACCTTTCCAGATCCTGTTGCTGCAGCAGCATAGTGTCAGTAGTGTCCTTAACAACCCTGCCAACCTTTGTATTGTCTGCAAACTTGGACATTAAGCTTGATATACCATCATCAATATCATTTATAAATACAGAAAACAATAATGGACCCAACACTGAACCCTGAGGGACTCCGCTAATAATATTAGTCCACGATGAGCAGTGTCCATTGATTACCACTCTCTGTCTTCTCCCACCAACCATATCTTTATCCATAGCAGCAATTATATAATATTATATAATATTATATATATAATATTATATATATAATATTATATATATATAATATTATATATATATAATATATAATATTATATATATAATATTAAAGTTATTCCCTGCATCCAGTTCTTTTGTGACTGCATCATAGTATCCAATCAAATTGGTCAGGCAAGACTTTCCCTTAATAAAACCATGCTGTGTCCGAGCTATAACTGAAGTCTTGTCTAGATGATCCTGCAGTGATTCATTAACCAGTGCCTCCATTAATTTTCCTGAAACAGAAATTAAACTCAAAGGTCTATAATTACTTGTGTCAGCCTTTGATCCTCCTTTGTGAATTGGGGGGGGTTACATTTGCACATCTCCCCTGAGTCCAAAGAAGCTCTCATGATTATGGCTTAGGGTTTGCTTACTTTCTTTGCTGCCTCGTTTAATATAATTGGATAGATCCCATCCACCCTAGGTGCCTTTCTTGTATTTATCTTCAACAATTTCTCCTCCACTTTACTTTCAATTATTACAAGATCATCTAGCTCATTGACAGTGTTTACTTCATCTATGGCATTCCCCTTCCTGAATAAATCCTCATGTGTGATTGTAGATGAAAAATATTGATTTAGTTTGTTAGCTACCTGAGCAGGATCATGAACAGTTGAACCAACGATATAAAGTAGACCAATCTGATTCATCCCCTCCCTTCTAGAGTTTACATAAGTAAAGAACTCCTTGCTGTTTTTCTTTGCATCCCTTGCCAAAGATTTCTTGTAATCTGCCTTCGCCTGCCTAACCTCATTTGTAACTTGGTTACAGATCAACTTATATCTATCATAGGCTTCTGTGAAACATTTGTTAATTTATATGTATCCCATGCATTTTTCTTCTCTGCCATATGTCTCACTAGTTCATCTGACATCCATTTAAGCCTGAACCTAGAACAATATTTCTTAGTTGGTATGTAAAGCCTAGTAGCTTCCAAGATAAGTTCTTTGAATGCTTCCCCCATCAGGGGTACAGTTTGAGATTGCTGTTGGTAACATCATCAGTTGGTCAAACTGTATAGAATTTAAATACTGTCTCAGACCATCGTAGTCGCCCTTACGAAAGCAATAACCCTTCCCTTTACCCCTGATGGTAATTAACTCCTTGAGTAAATCCCACTTCAGCACACTGTGATCACTGCCACCTAGTGGTTCCTGTATCTGCAGATTCTTAATGCATGAAGAATCACTACTGATAATCAGATCAAGAGTATTACTCCCTCTAGTTACCTCCTGTACATGCTGATGTAGAAAATAATCATCCAATAAATCCACAAAAGCCTTGATAGTGTGTGAGTGACCAACACAAAAATTCCAGTCAATATCTGGGAAATTAAAATCTCCCATTATAAGACTCTCTGATTTACTGGCCCACTCTATTTCCCTGTACAGTTTCTTATTATACTCATCTGAGTCATTAGGCCTATAGCACACTCCTACTCTCAATTTTGATCTCCCAATGCTTATGTCACACCAAACTGACTCGATGAAGAGTCAGTTTGGTGTGACATGGTGCGACTCGCTTCACTTCCTTGGATTTTATGTGTTTCTTAGCTAATAGAATAATCCATTCCACCCTTCCTATCCTGTCTATCCTTTCTGTACACATTGTACTTCCTAAATTCCAGTTCTGCATTCCTTATATCTGTGTGACACCACGACTCTGATATCCCAACAATATCTGCCTTTGATGTTTTGAGCAATACCTCAAATTCATCAAATTTATTTACTAAACTCCTAGCATTGGTGTACACGCAAGTATACATGCACCCGTTTTATTTTAGCTACCCTAACACAACCGATGTGTTTACTTGTACCGCAATGACTTCCAGCAGTCTCTCGAAATATCCTCCATCTTGTTTTTCAGGCTGCTGCTAATTCCAGTAGAAGCAGTGCAAGAATCACTTTCACCTCTGCCAGTGGCTACTGTTAATCTATTAGTCCTTGTGTCCCCCCAATCTAGCATTTTTCCTCAATAGCATCAGCAAATATTCTTGCACCCCTTCTATTTAAGTGTATCCCATCCCTGTAGAAGCAATCTCTCCTGTTAACAAGTACAGACCAGGCTGAAAAAAATTCTACCCCTTGAGCCTTGCACAATCTTTCCATAGCCGAATTGATCGACAAGGCTCTGATCATATCCTACTACCTATCGTGTCTGGGCAGAATTGCAGACACTTTCAAATTCAACCCTAATTCACGGCTTTTTTTCAACAGTGACCTGTACTTGTTAAGTAATTCTGCCAGTCTCCTACTCTTAATATCATTAGTGCCAACGTGCACAACTATATCACCTTTTGTGCACTTAAAAGATGATATCCGCTCTATGTCATCAACCTTTGCCGCTGGCAGACATACCCTGGTCCAATCGCAGAGCACTTCTAGTTGACCCACCCTGACCTTAATCCCAAGCATGACTATGAAGTGACTGACCTGTTCGACACTTTCACCACCGACTCTGGCTGGAGTAACTTAATATATCATGTAATTCAAGAACTATGAACTGCAGAAAGCAAATGAGACTACACCCTATCTTGGAGTCAACTGTTTTGAGACTAGATAAATGATGGAAGCATAACCACACACGACCATGCAGCAACAATGAACACCAATCTAGTGGTTGAATGATCAACCTCGTGCCCATGCACACACCTCATTGCATGCACAACTATATCCTTTAAAACAGTGTCTCTAACATCTCCATTCTGTTAGCATTAGCATTAGTAGAGGCATATGATGCAACAAAGCAAGCTTATGCAGCATCAGCCAAAAAAAAAAAAAAAAAAAACCACTTCCACTTCACCCCTCTGTTCATTCAAAATACCTGTACAGCTGAGCCTTAAATTTGTTTAGGCTATCAACTTCCACAACAAGGGATGGAAGTCTGTTCCACCAACCAACTACCCGCTGGCTAAAGGCAAATTTCCGCACATCTATCGTACATCTGTCTTTCCTCAATTTAAATTTATGCACTCTCTCATGTGATTATTCTGAGCAAGAGGCAGTATTCCATCAGCATTGAGCATGCTCAAACCATTCAAGGCTTTGTACACCTCTATCAGATCACCTCGCCGGTGCCTAGTCTCTAGACACTGGAAGAGCAACCCTTCGTTCCATTCACTAAACTTGTTGCCCTTCTCTCTACTCATTTCAGCAGCTCTACATTGTTCTTGAAATGAGGCCTCCAGACCTGTATACAGTACTCAAGGTAAGGACTGACCATTGCATTATACAAGGGAATAATCACCTCCCTATCCCTGCTTGAAAAATTCCTGTATATCATTGATAAGACACCATGAGCTACTCTTTGCGCCCGTCTGCACTGCTCAGAGAACTTCATATCTGCCTGCACAATTACCCCCAGGTCCATTTCATTCTCCATCACTATCAGTGTAGTACCACAGAGTTGACACGTTGCTCTGGGGTTGCTGTTTCCAATATGTAGTACTTTACATTTGTCAATGTTAAAGCTTCATTTGCTACCTCTCAGCCCATCTGCTCAAACTTTCCAGATCCTGTTGCAGCAGCAGCAGCAGCAGCAGCATTGCGTCCTTAACAACCCTGCCAACCTTTGTATCATCTGCAAATTTGGACATTAAGCTTGATATACCATCATCAATATTATTTATAAATACAGAAAACAACAATGGACCCAACACTGAACCCTGAGGGACTCCACTAATAACATTAGTCCATGATGAGCAGTGTCCATTAATTACCACTCTGCCTTCTGCCACTCAACCATCCCTTTATCCATAGCAACAATTTGCCATCAAAAGCCTTTCTAAGATTCAAATATATAATATCAAAGTTATTCCCTGCATCCAATTCTTTTGTGACTACATCATAGTATCCAATCAAATTGGTCAGGCAAGACCTTCCTTAACAAAACCATGCTGTGTCTGAGCTATAACTGAATTCTTGTCAAGATGATCCTGCAATGCTTCTTTAACCAGAGCTTCCATTAATTTTCCTGGAACAGAAGTTAAACTCACAGGTCTATAATTATTTGTGTCAGCCTTTGATCCACCTTTGTGAATTGGGGTTACATTTGCATATCTCCAGTCTGTGGGTACCTCCCCTGAGTCCAAGGAAGCTCTAATAATTATGGGCTAATGGACTGCTTACTTCCTTTGCTGCCTCCTTTAATATAACTGGATAGATCCCATCCACCCGTGGTGCCTTTCTTGTATTTATCTTCAACAATTTCTCCTCTACTTTACTCTCAATTATTACAAGATCATCTAGCTCATTGTCAGTGTTTACTTCATCTATGGCATTCCCCTTCCTGAATAACTCCTCATGTGCGAATGTCGATGCAAAACATTGATTTAGTTTGTTTGCTACCTGAGCAGGATCATGAACAGTTGAACCATCGATATCAAGTGGACCAATCTGATTCATCCCCTTCCTTCTAGAGTTTACATAAGTAAAGAACTCCTTGCTGTTTTTCTTTGCATCCCTTGCCAAAGATTTCTCGTAATCTGCCTTCACCCAGCTAACCTCCTTTGTAACTTGATTGCAGATCAACTGTTTGTTATTTGGTTTTTTAGGAGCATTAGCAGCTAAGGCCATATTGCTCCGGGAAATGCGGTGGTCATTCCTTGACCTTTCCGCATCCTCCGTATTTGGTGGTGACGGGCTCGAACCCCGGTCTAATCAAGAAGCGTGTGCTACGCACTGCTGCTCCTTCCCACCTGGCTACGGAGGCGCCTGCAGATCAACTATCATAGGCTTCTGTGTCACATGTTAATTTATATGTATCCCATGCATTTTTGTTCTATGCCATATGTCTCATTAGTTCATCTGACATCCATTTAGGCCTGAACCTTGAACAATATTTCTTAGTTGGTATGTAAAGCCTAGTAGCTTCCAAGATAAGTTCTTTGAATGCTTTCCATTTTGAGTTTGCTGTTGGTAACATCATCAGTTGGTCCCACTGTACAGAATTTAAATACCGTCTCAGACCATCATAGTCGCCTTTATGAAAGCAATCACCCTTCCCTTTACCCCTGATGGTAGTTAACCCCTTGAGTAAATCCCACTTCAGCACACTGTGATCACTGCCACCTAGTGGTTCCTGTACCTGCAGATTTTTAATGCATGAAGAATCACCACTGATAATCAAATCAAGAGTATTGTTCCCTCTAGCTACCTCCCGAACATGCTGATTTAGAAAACGATCATCCAATAAATCCTCAAAAGCCTTGCTAGTGTGTGAGTGACCAACCCACAAATTCCAGTAAATATATCTGGGAAATTAAAATCTCCCATTATAAGACTCGCTGATTTACTGGCCCACTCTATTTTCCTGTACAGTTTCTTATTATACTCATCAGAGTCAGTAGGCCTATTACACACTATTACTCTCAATTTTGATCTCCCAATGCTTATGTCACACCAAACTGACTCGACACTGCACTGTCCAGCGATGTCGACTGGCTTCACTTCTTGGATTTTATGTGTTTCTTAACTAATAGCATAACCCCTCCTCCCTTCCTATCCTGTCTATCCTTTCTGTAGACGTTGTACTCCCCAAATTCCAGTTCTGCATTACTTATATCAGTGTGACACGACGTCTCTGATATCCCAACAATATCCGCCTTTAATTCTTTGAGCAATACCTCAAATTCATCAAATTTATTTACCAAACTCCTAGCATTGGTGTACACACAAGTATACATGCACCTGTTATTTTTCTTAGCTATCCTAACACAACCCATGTGTTTACTTGTACCCCAATGACTCCCAGCAGTCTCTGAAATAGCCTGCATCTTATTTTCCAAGCTGCTGCTCATTCCAATAGAAGCAGTGCAAGAATCACTTTCACTTCTGCCAGTGGCTACTTTTAATCTATTAATCCTTGTGTCCTCCCAATCTAGCAGTTTTCTGACCCACCTAACACTGCCCCGATAGCATCAGCAAACATTCTTGCACCCTTTCTATTTAAGTGTATCCCATCCCTGTAGAAGCAGTCTCTTCTGTTAACAAGTACAGACCAGGCTGAAAAAAATTCAGCCCCTTGAGCCTTGCACAATCTTTCCAGGGCCGAATTGATTGACAGGGCTCTCATCATATACTCCCTCCTATCATGCCTGGGCAGAATTTCAGACACTTTCAAATTCAACCGTAATTCACGGCTTTTTTTCAACAGTGACCTGTACTTGTTAAGTAATTCCGCCAGTCTCCTACTCTTAATATCAGTAGTGCCAATGTGTACAACTATATCACCTTTTGTGCCCTTAAAAGATGATATCCACTCTACGTCATCAACCTTTGCCCCTGGCAGACATACCCTGGTCCTGTTCCACCTATCCTTTTTTTACAAAGCATGTTTCCCGTTTCCCTGACAATAGAGTCACCAACAACTACTAGTTCCTTTGGGACCAGCGCATTCTGCCTTGGGGGCAGAATGCGCTGACGAAGAGGCCCGTTTAGCCTCATAAGCTACAAACCATTTGTAATTAAATGAGTATTAAAAATTTCTTACTGGACATAAGTATTTATTTAAGCAATGGATCCCAGTACTGTAGGCCTATTTACTCTCATACTCTTGATCTGATTAACAGCAGGGATTAATTATTCATGCATTAAGAATCTGCAGATAAAGGATCAACTAGGTGGCAGTGATCACACTGGGGTTTATTGAAAGACGCAACTACCATCATGGGTAAAGAAAAGGTAATTACATTACACTGGTCTCAGACAGTTTTTAAATTCTATACAGTGGGACCAACTGATGATGTTACCGACAACAAATTCTAAATGGGAAGCATTCAAGGAATTAATCTTGGAAGCTACTAGGCTTTTCTAACCAACCAGGAAATACACCTCGAGGTTTAGGCCTAAAATGGATGTCAGATGAAATAACGAGACTCGTGGCAGAGAATAAAAATGTATGGGATGCATATAAATTAATAGGCGACACAGAAGGCTATGGTAGATATTATTTTATTTATTTATTTTTTTTGTTATTTTTGGTTTTTAGGAGCATTAGCAGCTAAGGTCATATTGCTCCCTGACCTTTCCGCATCCTCTGTATTTGGTGGTCATGAGCTCAAACCCGGGTCTAATCAAAAAGCATGTGCTTTGCACTGCTGCTCCTGCCCACCTGCTACAGAGGCACCATGGTAGATATAAGTAAGTCCATAATCAAGACACACGTAATCAGGTTAGGCAAGCAGAGGCAGATTACTAGAAATCTTTGGAAAAGAAAAACAGCAAAGACCTCTGTATTTATGTAACCTCTAGAAGGAATAGGATGAATCAGATTGGTCCACTTGAAATCAATGGTTCGACCGTTGATGATCTGGCTCAGCTTAGTAACAAACTGAATGAGTACTTTGCACATATACATTCACACATGAGGAATACTGTGGGGAATTAAAGTGCAGAAGTTTATCAAATGATAGAAATTGTTGAAGTTAAACATAAGGAAGGCATTTTAGGTGGATGGAATCTATCCAGTTACATTAAAATAGGCAGCAAAGGAAGTAAGTAAGTAAACCCTGAGCCATAATTATGAGAGCATCCTTGGATTAAGGGGTGGTCCCTATGTACTGTAGATATGCAAATATATATACAGTATAAGGCCTTGAAGAAAACAGACCTGTTAGTTTAACTTCTGTTCCTGGAAAAATAATGGAGTTGCTGGATAAAGAAGCAGTGCAGGATCATTTAGACAAGGATGCAGTAATAATTCAGACACAGCATTGGTTTGTTAAAGGTAAGTCTTGTCTGATAAATCTGATTGGATACTATGATGTGGTCACAAAGGAACAGGACACAAAAAAAATAATTTTGATATCATATACTTGGATTTCAGGACAGCTTTTGATACTGTTTCCCATGGAAGACTGCTGTACAAATGGGAGCAGTATAGCATTAAGGGCAAGTTGCTGCTATGGATAAAGGGATGGTTGAATGGGAAAAGACAGAGAGTGGCAATCAATGGACGCTGCTCTTCATGGACTAATGTTATTAGTGGTGTCCCCCAAGAGTTCGTATTGGGCCCATTGTTGTTTACTGTATTTATCAATGATATTGATGAAGGTATATTAGGCTTAATGTCCAAGTTTGTATATGATACAAAGATTGATAGGGTTGTTAATGATAGTACATTACTGCAACGGGATATCGAAAAGTTCAGCAGATAAGCTGAGAAGTGGCAACGAGAGTTTAACATTGACAAATGCAAAGTACTGCATATGGGTAGAAGAAACCCCAGCAAAACATACCAATTGTGTGGTACAAAACTTAGGTTGGTAGAAAATGAAAAAGACCTGGGAGTAATTGTGCAGCCAGATATGAAGTTTTTTGAGAAGTGCAGACAGGCTGCCAGAGCAGGGCCTGGGATATTGTCAATGATATACAGGAATTTTTCTAGTAGGCAAAAGGAGATGATTATCTCTTTGTATAAGGCAATGGTCAGGCCACATCTTCAGTATTGTGCACAGGTCTGGAGGCCTCATTTTAGGAAGGATGTAGAGTTGCTTGATCGAGTACAGAGAAGGACAAGATTGATGATAGGAACAAAGGGGTACTTTTACCAAAAGAGTCTTAAGTTCTCCAAGTTGCAGCATCTGAAGACTAGGCACCTGCAAGGTGATCTTATCGAGGTGTATAAGGGCTTGAACGGGTTGAGCAGACCCAATTCTGATGGGATTCTTCCTCTTGCTCAGATTACGAACCTGAGAGCGCATAAATTCAAATTGAGAAAGACAGTTATAGAATAGATGTGCGGAAATTTTCCTTTGGCCAATGAGTAGTTGATTGCTGGAAGAAACTTCCATCTGTCGTTGTGGAAGTTGATAGCTAAATAAATTCAACAAGGAACTGGACAAAGGTTTAAAGGGATTGGATGCATGAAGTTTTTTATTTTTTTTTGGCTGATGATACATAAGCTTGCTTTCTTGCATCACAAGCCTCTACTACTTCTACAAAAAGCTTTTAACCTGCCAGGGATTAGAAAGACAGAGTACTACTTCAATGTAGAAATTAAAATTCTTTAAGAAAAGAATGCAACTATGTGTTCAGTTTTTGTCTTTATTGTCTGGAGGTACTGTTGTCACTCCAGTGATCTGTGTTTTGACATATATTCACTATAGAAATGACTATGCTATCCACAAGACAAACTAAAGCTTGGTGATGCTGGTTGATTATTTTTAATCAAACAGCATCACCAAGAAGTGGAATCCATTGTTCACTAAAAATCTGAAGACACCAATGTGACCAGTTTCAGAGCTGTTTGGCTCCTAATCAGATAAGCAGCATTAGCATTAGTAGAGGCATACGATGCAAGAAAACAAGCTTATTAGCATTAGTAGAGGCATATGATGCAAGAAAGCAAGCTTATTCAGCATCAGCCAAAAAAAAAAAAAAAACACAACCACTACTCCCATTTCACCCCTCTGTTCGTTCGAAATACCTGTCCAGCTGAGCCTTAAATTTGTTTAGGCTATCAACTTCAACAAGTGATGGAAGTCTATTCCATAAACCAACTGCCCGCTGGCTAAAGGCAAATTTCCACACATCTATCTGACATCCGTCCTTCCTCAATTTGAATTTATGCCCACTCAGGTGATTATTCTGAGCAAGACGAAGAATCCCATTGGCATTGAGCATGCTCAAGCCATTCAAAGCCTTATACACCTCTATCAGATCACCTCGCCGATGCCTAGTCTCCAGACTCGGTAATTTGCAAAACTTAAACCTTTCTTCATAAGAGCAACCCTTTGTTCCATTCACTAATCTTGTTGCCCTTCTCCGTACTCGTTCCAGCAGCTCTACATCCTTCCTGAAATGAGGCCTCCAGACCTGTATACAAGGGAATAATCACATCCCTATCCCTGCTAGAAAAATTCCTGTATATCATTCACAAAACACCATGAGCTACTCTTGCAGCTCGTCTGCACTGCTTAGAGAACTTCATATCTGCCTGCACAATTACCCCAGGTCCTTTTCATTCTCTACCACTGTCAGCGTAGTAACACAGAGTTGATACGTTGATCTGGGGTTACTGTTTCCATTATGTAGTACTTTACTTTTGTCAATGTTAAACTTCATTTGCCACCTCTCAGCCCCTCTGTTCAACCTTTCCAGATCCTGTTGCAGCAACATAGCATCAGTAGTGTCCTTAACAACCCTGCCAAACCTTTGTATCGTCTGCAAACTTGGACATTAAGCTTGATATACCATCATCAATATCATTTATAAATATAGAAAACAAAACAATGGACCCAACACTGAACCCTGAGGAACTCCACTAATAACATTAGTCCACGTTGAGCAGTGTCCATTGATTACCACTCTCTGTTTTCTGCCACTCAACCATCCCTTTATCCATAGCAGCAATTTACCTCCAATGCCACACTGCTCCAATTTGTGCAGCAATCTTCCATGCATAACAGTATCAAAAGCCTTTCTAAGACCCAAATATATAATATCAAAGTTATTCCCTGCATCCAGTTCTTTGGTGACTACATCATAGTATCCAATCGAATTGGTCAGACAAGACCTGCCCTTAACAAAACCATGCTGTGTCTGAGCTATAACTGAATTCTTGTCCAGATGATCCTGCAGTGCTTCTTTAACCAGTGCCTCCATTAATTTTCCTGGAACCGAAGTTAAACTAACAGGTCTATAATTACTTGTGTCAGCCTTTGATCCTCCTTTGTGAATTGGGGTTACATTTGCACATATCCAGTCTATGGGTACCTCCCCTGAGTCCAAAGAAGCTCTCATAATTATGGGTAGGGGTTTGCTTACTTCCTTGGCTGCCTCCTTTAATATAACTGGACAGATCCCATCCACCCCGGGTGCCTTTTTTATGTTTATCCTCAACAATTTCTCCTCCACTTTCCTCTCAGTTATTAGAAAATCATCTTTTTTTTTTTTTTTTTTTTTTGATTTGGTAGTTGTTGGCGCATCGGCTTCTGTGGCCATATTGCACCTCCCAAGGTTTTTGCTGTACTTTGATCCAAGCCCGAGGCGGGAATCGAACCCGCGACCTTTGGGTTACCGGGCAGGTACTTTACCCACTCGGCTAGAAAATCATCTAGCTCACTGCCAATGTTTACTTCACCTACGACATTCCCCTTCCTGAATAACTCCTCACGTGTGAATGTAGATGCAAAATACTCGTTTAGATTGTTAGCCACCTGAGCAGGATCCTCAACTGTTGAACCATCAACATCCAGTGGACCAATCTGATTCAATCATCCCTTTCCTTCTTGAGTTTAAATAGGTAAATAACTCTTTTCTGTTTTTCTTTGCATCCTTTGCCAAGGATTTCTCATAATCTGCCTTTGCCTGTCTAATCTCCTTTGTGACTTGGTTACAGACCAACTTATATCTATCATAGGCTTCCATGTCACCCATTAATTTGTATGTATCCCATGCATTTTTCTTCTCTGCCATATGTCTCATTAGTTCATCTGACAACCATTTAGGCCTGAACCTTGAACAATATTTCTTGGTTGGTATGTAAAGCCTGGTAGCTTCCAAGATTAGTTCCTTGAATGCTTCCCATTTTGAATTTGCTGTTGGTAACATTATCAGTTGGTCCCACTGTATAGAATTTAAATACTGTCTCACCATCATAGTCGCCTTTACGAAAGCAAAAACCCTTCCCTTTACCTCTGATGGTAGTTACCTCCTTGAGTAAATCCCACTTCAGCACACTGTGATCACTGCCACCTAGTGGTTCCTTTATCTGCAGATTCTTAATGCATGAAGAATCACTACTGATAATCAGATCAAGAGTATTAATCCCTCTAGTTGCCTCCCAAACATGCTGGTGTAGAAAACAATCATCCAATAAATCCACAAAAGCCTTGCTAGTGTGTGAGTGAGCAACCCACAAATTCCAGTCAATATCTGGGAAATTAAAATCCCCCATTATAAGACTCTCTGATTTACTGGCGCATTCTATTTCCCTGTACAGTATCTTATTATACTCATCAGAGTCATTAGGCCTATAGCACACTCCTACTCTGAATTTTGATTTTCATATGCTTATGTCACACCAAACTGACTCAACACTGCACTGTCCCGCGATGTCGACTGGCTTCACTTCCTTGGATTTTATGTGTTTTTTAACTAATAGCATAACCCCTCCTCCCTTCCTATCCTGTCTATCCTTTCTGTAGACGTTGTACTCCCCAAATTCCAGTTCTGCATTCCTTATATCTGTGTGACACCATGTCTCTGATATCCCAACAATATCCGCCTTTGATGTTTTGAGCAATACCTCAAATTCATCAAATTTATTTACTAAACTCCTAGCATTGGTGTACATGCAAGTATACATCACCTGTTTTTATTCTTAGCTACCCTAACACAACCCATGTGTTTACTTGTACCGCAATGACTTCCAGCAGTCTCTCGAAATATCCTGCATCTTGTTTTTCAGGCTTCTGCCCATTCCAATAGAAGCAGCATAAAAAAAAAAAAAAAAACCTCCCATTTCACCCCTCCATTCATTCCAAATGCCTGTCCAGCTCAGCCATAAATTTATTTAGGCTATCAGCTTTCACCATTAAAGATGGAAGTTTAGTCACCAATCAACTGCCTGCTGGCTAAATGCAAATTTCCAAACATCTATTTTACAAGTGTCTTTCCTCAATTTGAAACTGTGCCTCTTCAGGTTCTTAATCTGAGCAAGAGGAAGAATCCCATCAGCATTCAGCCATCTCAACCGATTCAAGGCCTTATACACTTCAAACAGATCAGATCAACTTGGAGAGTTGGCACCTCACAGATGCCTACTCTCCAAGGTATTGCTACCCGTGCAATGCCAGGAGAGTATGGGTATTGCTACCCATACTTTCCAGGCGTTGCAATTTGCAGGACTTAAGTCTTTCTTCTTCTTAAGAGCACCCCTTTGTTCCCCTCAGCAATCTTGTTACCCTTCTTTGTACTCGTTCTAGCGACTCAACATCCTTCCTAAAATGAGGCCTCCGGACCTGTATACAGTACTCTAGATGTGGCCTGACCATTGCCTTGCATAACGGATAATCACCTCCATGTCCCTGCTAGCAAAATTCCTATATATCATTAACAAGACTCCATGACCTGCCCTGGCGGCCCATTTGCATTGCTCAGTTAACTTCATATTTGACTGCACAATTTCCCCCTGGTCTTTTTCACTTTCCACTTTCCTGAGTGTAGTACCACACAGTTGGTATGTTTCACTTCTGAATATGTACTGCACATAGGTAGCAATAACCCATATGCAAAGTACTGAATATGGGTTATTGCTATCCATATGCAGTACTTTGCATTAGTCAATATTAAACTTCAGCTACCACTTCTCAGCCCATTTGTCTAATTTATCTAGATCCAGTTGGAGTAGCATACTGTCTTTACTGTCATTAACAACCCTGCCAACCTTTGTATCATCTGCAAACTTGGACATTAAACCTGATAAACCTTCACAATATCATTGATAAATATACAAAACAACAATAGGCCCAACACTGAACCCAAGGGAACTCCACAAATAACATTTGTCCACAAAGAGTAGTGTCGATTGATTACCACTGTCTGTTGTCTCCCAAACAACCATCCCTTTATCCAATGTAGAAATTTACCCTTAATGCCATACCTTTCCAATTTGTTCAGCAGTCTTCCATGTGCAACAATATCAAAAGCTTTCCTGAAACCAAGTATATTAATTCAAAATTATTTTTGACATTCAGTTCCCTTGTAACCACATCATAGTATCCAATCAAATTGGTCAGACAAGACCTCCCTTTAACAAACCTATGCTGTGTCATAACTATTACTGCAGTCTTATCTAGATGATCGTGCAATGCTTCTTTAACCAGTGATTCCATTATTTTTCCTGGAACACAAGTTAAACTAACAGGTCTATAGTTACTTGTGTCACCTTTTGAAATCCCTTTTTGAATTGGTGATATACATTTGCACACCTCCAGTCCATGGGGACCTCCCCTGAGTTCATGGAAGCTCTCATAATTATGGCTAAGGGTTTGCTTACTTCCTTTTCTGCCTCCTTTAATATAACTGGATAGATCCTATCCACCCGTGCCTTTTTTATGTTTAACTTCAACAATTCTCCTCCACTTTTCTCTCAGTTATTACAAAATCACTTAGCTCCATGTTAGAGTTTGATAACCTTCTGGCACTCAACTCATTGAATAACTCCTCATGTGTGAATGTAGATGCAAAATACTCATTCAGTTTATCAGCTAGTGGAGCATGATCATCAATAGTCAACCCATCTATGTTAAGTTGTCCAATCTGATTCATCCCTTTCCTTCTAGAGTTAAAGTAAAGAACTCTTTGCTGTTTTTCTTTGCATCCTTTGCCAAAGTTTTCTCATAATCTTCCTTCACCTGCCTTACCTCCTTTGTGACTTGATTACACTAGTTTATATCTGCCATAGGCTTCAGTATCACCTGGTACTTTATATGCATCACATACATTTTTCTTCTCTGGCACGAGCCTCATTAATTCATCTAACATCCATTTATGCCTAAACCATGAACCATATTTCTTAGTTGGAATGAAAAGCCTAGTAGCCTCCAAAATTAAGTCCCTGAAGGCTTCCCATTTAGAATTCAATGTTGGTAACATCATCAGTTGATCCCACTGTACAGAATTTAAAAACTGTCTGAGAGTAGTCACCTGCTTGTAGTCACCTTTACAAAAGCAAAAGCCCTTCCCTTTAGTCTTGATGGTATTTACATCTTTAAGTAATTCCCACATCAGTACATTGTGATCACTGTCACCTAGTGGTTCCTTTATCTGCAAATTCTTAATGCATGAATAATCACTGCTGATAATCAGATCAAGAGTATTACTCCCTCTGGTTGCCTCTCGAACATGTTGCTGTAAAAAACAGTCATCCAATAAATCTGCAAAAGTCTTGCTTGTGTGCAAATAACCAACCCACAAGTTCCAGTCAATATCTGGAAAGTGAAAATCCCCATTATAAGACATTCTGATTTACTGGTTCACTCTATTTTGCTGCACAATTGCTCATTATACTCATCAGGCCTATAACACACACCTACTCTCAGCCGACCGGGCTAGCCGGGTGGGTAAAGTGCCTGCCTGGCAACCCAAAGGTCGCGGGTTCGATTCCCGCCTCGGGCTTGGATCAAAGTACTGCAAAAACCTTGGGAGGTGCATTATGGACACAGAAGCCTATGCGCCAACAACTACCACAAAAAAAAAAAAAAAAAAAAACCACCTACTCTCATTTTTCCTTTGCCAGTTCTTTTGTCACACCAAACAGACTTAACATTGCATTGTCCCATAACCCCTCCTCCCTTCCTATCCTATGTATCCTTCCTGTACACATTGTACTCCACAAATTCCAATTCTGCACTGCTTATATCTGTGTGACAGCACGTCTCATATATCCCAACAATATCTGGCTTTGATGTCTTGACTAGCACTTCAAGCTTATAAAATTTATTAACTCTACTCCTACCATTGGTGTATATGCACCTGTTCCTGCTCTTAGTTACCCTAACACAGCCCATGTATTTACTTGTTCCACTATGATTCCCAGCAGTCCTGGAAATCTCCAAGTAGTCTCATTTAGTTAACTTTTGCAAAATGGAATAAATTTAAGTTATCAGATAGTAGAAAAAAATTTCAAATTGAAAATATAACATTCATTTTTATATTATGCAATATTATTACCGGGTTGGGTTAGTGTAATTCAGCAAATTAGTAAACCAACGGGATATATTTTAATGCAGGTACTGAAATATCTTGAGAAGCAAATGCTACTTTGCTTTGCTTTATTTTTTTCTGTCATTACTGTCTGGTTAGACTACTGTACTGATATTCCATTGTCAGTGAGTGGTGGTGCTTGAGGTTATACTCACCTTAGAAACAACTTAGTTAGACTTGAGTTGACCAAATTTACTAATAACATTTTTCATCAAATAATATAAAGGAGGTGAATACATTATTCATTAAAAATGCAAAGGCATTTTTAGTTTCAGAGTTCCCTCACTGGCAAGGTAACCTCAATTAGCAACTTGGTGAATCAATACACTTATTCACCATTCAACACAAGGTGCTAAATGCAGCAACTGGTTATTTGAGGTGCAGTAAACAGCACTGACATGACCTGAATAGCACCTTTGAGTTTTTAACAAATACTGTAATGGATTTGCTCCTTCATGATGTTATTTGCTCTCTACATCATGTTTATGGATCTATGTTATTCCTAATGTTACTCTTGCTTTATTTGAAAGCAAGCATAAACCCCAGCTCTGACACTGGAGAGGCAAAAGCATCCAAGGCTGTAAAGATAAAAAACATAACACAAAGTAGCATTCTTTTCTCAAAAACAACTTCAAAACCTGCATTGAAATGGTACCTTGATTCTTTGATAAACTTCAGTTTATCAAAGCCAACGCAACCTAGTAATAAGACTTACATTATATATGAAATAGATATTACATTTTATATCAGAATTTTGTTTCCACACACTACAAGGCTGGTAATTTTGATCCAATACATTTATTCACCATTTGATATGATGGCTGCTAACAGAGACTAGCTGCCTGAAGAATAGCCAAATAAGTACAAAACTAATCACAACAGCATTTTAATCCTTCTTTGATCAAATGGAGGACAATAATCCACCATCATATTTAAAAAATGATGACTGGTACTTGCATCTGCAGCGATAAAATTCACAGTACCTTCCTATCTAAACCTAAATAATAGATTCAGTATGATTTGAGATCAACTGTGGGTCAGCAGTCTAAATACACAAATTGAACTGAATGACAATAGCCATCCACACAACAACAAATCTTGTTATGATTCTAGTTTTGATTTTGGAGTGCAGCATTCTTGTTCACTCTGAAAGCATGTGGTTATTTTATTCTGATCGCATTATTATTTAGATATTAGTTTACATTCTAGAGTCCAACATTCTGTAATAACACATTTATTTTATTTAGGTATAAATAGAGGTTACTATATAGCACTGGTTGAAACATAACTGTAAGTATTTTAATGAATATACATATCATGGACTAAAAAGAGAACTGGGTAGGCAGAGGCATTGGGGGCATGAACACTGGGGGAGGGGGGGCTTAGCTACTCTGGAAATGGATTTTGAGCAAGAGCACGGATAGGCATGAGTTTCAGGAAAAGAGAAATTGGAGGGAGAAGAGAAACTGAAGATGGGCTCAGGCTGTTTGTGCACAATTGCTGATTTTTGCTCTCTTTTTTTAATTATTATTATAAATCAAAAATTATTACGATTTTATAATGCACTGTGCACTTTAACTCAGTTGTTTCCTTTTAATTTATAATTGTCATTCCCAATAAACAATTATTTTGAATAAAACTGTATTCTTAAGTTACGAATAGGAAATTTATTTGAATAAGTGAATAATTTCACTTATTATTCTTAACAGAATAAGTTTACTTGTGAATAACAAAATTATTTTTATTATTCACAAATAAAATAAGCATTTTATACTTGTAATTCATTATTTTGAATAAATTTTACCCAACACTCGCCTCATTAAAGGGCATTTATAATAAATTGGTCAACTACTAAGCGCCGGCACTTAGGATGAAGGGTCCTAAGTCATGAATCGTCGTTAGTGTAGTATCTCAAATAGAGAGCTTTATGGTAACTGAAAAAAAGTTTCTAGTACCTTGGCCTAAAACTGAGGAACTAATGAAAATGTTGTCTATTTGAGTCTTTTCAGTTGTTGTGAATGACAAGGGCGGGAGAAGCAACTCAGATTTTTTCCTAGAGAAGCAATTAAAGTCTTGGGGGAGAAGCAACTCAGATTTTTTCCTGGAGAAGCAATTAAAATCTTGGGGGAGAAGCAACTGGCAGGTGAGGGGCCTGGCAATGCACTGTGCAGGTGCCTCTCTACTACCATTGCCTCAACACTAGCTCTCTGAATACCTCCTTGACGGGACAATTCTAGCTTTGAAAATTGTTAAAAAATACTTCTTATCGAAAAATTTATAAATGACCTATATAGTATTATTAACTAACTATTTAGCAACCTTTTTGTCACAAGTTACTTAATACAAAGAAGTGTGCTATTGAAGTGCAATAAAAAAAATGTTTTTTTTTTTAAATTTTAACACAAAAAGTAGTGGCCACAGGTGGATTCACACTGTTGTTGTTGTTGTTTGGTTTTTAGGAGCATTAGCAACTAAGGCCATATTGCTCCAGGGATATGCGGTGGTCATTCCCTGACCTTTCCACATCCTCCTTATTTGGTGGTCACGGGCTCGAACCCTGGTCTAATCAAGAAGCGTGTGCTATGCACTGCTTCTCCTGCTCACCTGGCTAGAGGCGCCGGGGGGGGGGGGTATTCACACTGAATGCAAGTATGAGAGGGGGTATTCACACTGAATGCAAGTATGAGAGGGGGTATTCACACTGAATGCAAGTATTCATTGGCTGGGGCAGCCATATGAATCTATGGCTGCCCCAGCCAATGAATATTCTCTTTTGAGCTCCCAGAATTAACCAGTTTATGCTTGTAGGTGACTTGGTCTTTGTTTTGTATTTGGGTTTAGTATCATCCACACCAGTCTCATCTTGCAGGTATAAATACTTCCAGACTTTTATTAAAGATCTTGGCTTTGAGCTCCTCTGGTGTTACACTCTGGTACCAATGAAAGAGCACAATTGAAGAACTTTTTTTCTTTGAGGCTTTCGCCCTTAAGCCAAAATTTGTCACGTTGGTATTATTCAGGATGGTTTTCGCCTCCTCCCTAGTGTCTGTTTCTATTAAGAATCATGGATGCCTGGTCTTTCTGATATTCTTTATTTTTACAGTTTTCATTTGCTCCTTTAAATTTTTCATGAGTGCTTTCTAGATCACTTCATTGGTATCTAATTGTGTGTCTTCCATTGTAACAAAATAACATGTGAATGAGGCTTTCTTACCACCTTTTGGGTTTTATACTTTGCCTAGTTGGTTGGGTGCATATTGTGCAGCATTCCTCAATGCCTCTGCAAAGGAGTGAGGGTGTTGTTGCATTTGTTCCCCCTCCCCGTGTGAGAACTTCATTTGCTTGAAATCTCTCGTGATCAATGTGTAGGTTCAGAACCACTGTCTCCATTTTACTGAATATTTCTATCACATCAGTTCTTATCGCAGCAGCAATTCTTCTTGATTGCTTAGCCATGTATTTTTTTAGTGTTCCTCTAATGGCAATAATCTGTTCCACTGGAGTCAATGGAGGAACTTGGGTAATAGGGGGTTCCTGACTCTTTTGTTCTTCATGCTCGGAGTCACTGGATGATTCATTGGCAGCCTCTTCATGGATTTCCTTGGTTGTAAAAGAGTCAGTAGCAGACCTTCTCCTATGCCTCTCTTTCTTCTTGGTCTTTGTAGGTTTATTTGTACCTTCCCCAGTAGCTGGGGCCTCACTCCTTGAGTGGATTGAGTAATCTGCTCATTCCTTATCAATCAATTCAACTTCAGTGTTGCTCATCTTGTTTTAGTGGGTATCAGGATTAATGAGGAATATGAATAATCAAGGATCTATTCATAGTAAGTTGAAACATTGCTGTTTGCTCGTGCATTGCTGTTTGCCAAAAACCACAAGTTTGTCGGTCAAATAGGGACCAAGCAACTAAGTCAGCGATTTTTTGTAGGCTGACTTGAATGTTTTTGAAAACTATATGTATGCTGATCAAGTGGGGTGAATTTGTAACGTTCTGCAAATAGATTTCCTGATTGTATACATGGGCTATCCCATTCAGCTAGTCCTTGTTAAGTTTGAACAAGTACACAGTAAACACAGTATTAACTGTGTTTACTGTGTACTTGTTGTTCCCTGAGAAACAAAAGGCAGAGGGTTGGCATCTTCAGTAAGGCACTTGTTGAGAAGGCCCAAAAGGGTGGTAGGGTAGCTTTCAATGAATTTCTTGACTACATCAAATTTGAGTAAGACAGCACCTGGCATTTTGGCATCTTTCAATTTAGTCATCTTTCATTTAACTTGAAATGGACAGTAATGCAGAGTAGGAGAAACTGGTTGGTTGGTTGTGTTGGGGTTTATTGGCACATGGACTATGCGAATCATAATATCCCAGTTCATATGATATGTTGTATTTCAAAGACTTTGAATTTGACTCAATTTGGGTTTGAGCTGTTCCTTTTAGCCTGGTTGATACTTCATTTGATTAGTCTATTCATTGTATTTAATTCTTTAGCAGATGTGATATAGATTAATAGCTTTAAGGAAGGTGAAAACATTTGTATGGTCATCTCTATCATTCAAGAGGTCCACTTGGGTAATGGTGTGTTCATTTGCATAGGTAGGAGAGTCTATTTATATATGTTAGGCAGAAGAAATGGATCAATTCTATGGGACAATTATACATAAGTAGGCACATGATATAATTTGCATTCAAAAATGGATTCTATTGCAGCACTTTTTCTCCAAATAAAAATAATCAATGATGAAGACTGAAATTAAAGACCATATGGGGCACTAATTAAAATTCTCAGTGACATAATCCTAAGAGATATTTTTAACTACCTTCCTCCTGTTTGGTTAAAGTAATTACTGATGATTCAAGCACAGTGTGCATGTAGCCCAGTGGTCAGGAGCGAGAGTGCACAACACATGTTCCTTGAGTGGACCGGGGTTCAAGCCCGTGACTACTAAATACGATAAATATTTGTATTGACAATTTATTGTAAACTCTACTGACTTGGTTGTCATGCCAGAGTATAAACAGGAACTAAAAAATGGTGAACTATACAACAAAATAAAATAATCATATCCCCCAAGCTGCGAATCATACATCTAACATTTTGGATTATGCTACAGAACGGATTATGCTACAATACGTTAACTACATTAAAGGCTACTGGAAGAGACTAAAATTACTACCAACCACAGATCGTTATCATGATCGTTACATAAAAGACATGGAGGAATGCATGTTTTAAGATAACTTTTGAGCTGAGCAACAACCAGTTAATTTATAGCAGCATCACCTCCAATCATAACAAACATGGTGGCACAGGAACAGACAAACCAATCTATTTTCTCTGTTATTTCTAGGGAGGGGGGGAATTGTTTTTACAATGATAGACAGTACGAGCAATAGTCACTGAGTTCATGTCAAGACTGAGATGTCAATAAGAACTTCTCTGAACTAATGGGAATAAATACAGGGAACTTCTAATATAAAAGGAACATGCATTGCTGATGCTTTATTCAGTTACTGAAATTTGTTATAATGAATGACTTATAACATTATTACTATGTGGTTACAACTTAGAATTCATTTATTAAATTTTATATCGTGTACAATGTTAAAGTTTAACAAAATTATATAAATTGATGCAGTTTTTGGTTTTATATGGGAAATTAAAATAGACATACTTTGGAATAATAAATTAGCATTAGCATTAGTAGAGGCATTTGATGAAAGAAAGCAAGCTTATGCAGCATCAGCCAAAAAAAAAAATAATAATAAATAAATAAATAAAAAATAACCACTTCACCCCTCTGTTTGTTCGAAATACCTGTCCAGCTGAGCCTTAAACTTATTTAGGCTATCAACTTCCATGACAAGGGATGGAAGTCTGTTCCACCAACCAACCACCCGCTGGCTAAAGGCAAAATTCCGCACATCTATCCTACATCTGTCTTTCCTCAATTTGAATTTATGTCCTCTCAGGTGATTATTCTGAGCAAGAGGAAGAATCCCATCAGCATTGAGCATGCCAAACCATTCAAGGCTTTATACACCACTATCAGATCACCTCACTGGTGCCTAGTCTCCAAACACTGTAATTTGCAAAACTTAAGCCTTTCTTCGTAAGAGCATCCCTTTGTTCCATTCACTAATCTTGTTGCCCTTCTCTGTACTCATTCAGGCAGCTCTACATCCTTCTTGAAATGAGGCCTCCAGGCCTGTATACAGTACTCTAGATGTGGCCTGACCATTGCCTTATACAAGGGAATAATCACCTCCTTATCCCTGTTAGAAAAATTCCTATATATATTTGACAATACACTATGAGCTACTCTTGCAGCCCGTCTGCACTGCTCAGAGAACTTCATATCTGCCTGCACAACCACCCCTAGGTCCCTTTCATTCTCTACCACTGTCAGTGTAGTACCACAGAGTTGATACGTTGCTCTGGGGTTGCTGTTTCCCATATGTAGTACTTTACATTTGTCAATGTTAAACTTCATTTGCCACCTCTCAGCCCATCTGCTCAACCTTTTCAGATCCTGTTTCAGCAGCATAGTGTCAGTAGTGTCCTTGACAACCCTGCCAACCTTCGTATCGTCTGCAAACTTGGACATTAAGCTTGATATACCATCATCAATATCATTTATAAATGCAGAAAACAATAATGGACTCAATACAGAACCCTGAGGGACTCCACCAATAACATTAGTCCATGATGAGCAGTGTCCATTGATTACCACTGTCTGTCTTCTCCCACTCAACCACCCCTTTATCCATAGCAGCAATTTGCCTCAAATGCCACACTGCTCCAATTTGTGCAGCAGTCTTCCATGTGCAACAGTATCAAAAGCCTTTCTAAGATCCAAGTATATAATATCAAAGTTATTCCCTGCATCCAGTTCTTTTGTGACTGCATCATAGTATCCAATCAAATTGGTCAGGCAAGACTTTCCCTTAACAAAACCATGCTGTGTCCGAGCTATAACTGAAGCCTTGTCTAGATGATCCTGCAGTGCTTCTTTAACCAGTGCCTCCATTAATTTTCCGGGAACAGAAGTTAAACTCACAGGTCTATAATTACTTGTGTCAGCCTTTGATCCTCCTTTGTGAATTGGGGTCACATTTGCACATCTCCAGTCCATGGGTACCTCCCCTGAGTCCAAGGAAGCTCTCATAATTATGGCTAAGGGTTTGCTTACTTCCTTTAATATAACTGGATAGATCCCATCCACCCCCAGGTGCCTTTCTTGTGTTTATCTTCAACAATTTCTCCTCCACTTTACTCTCAGTTATTACAAGGTTCTCTAGCTTACTGCCAGAGTTGAATACACCTCTGGCATTCCCCTCGCTGAATAACTCCTCATGTGTGAATGTCGATGCAAAATATTCATTTAGTTTGTTAGCTACCTGAACAGGATCATCAACAGTTGACCCATCGATATCAAGTGGACCAATCTGATTCATCCCCTTCCTTCTAGAGTTTACATAAGTAAAGAACTCATGGCTGTTTTTCTTTGCATCCCTTGCCAAAGATTTCTCGTAATCTGCCTTCGCCTGCCTAACCTCCTTTGTAACTTGGTTACAGATCAACTTGTATCTATCATAGGCTTCTGTGTCACATGTTAATTTGTATTTATCCCATGCATTTTTCTTCTCTGACATATGTCTCATTAGTTCATCTGACATCCATTTAGTCCTAAACCTTGAACAATATTTCTTAGTTGGTATGTGAAGCCTAGTAGCTTCCAAGATAAGTTCTTTGAATGCTTCCCATTTTGAATTTGCTGTTGGTAACATCATCATGTGGTCCCACTGTATAGAATTTAAATACTGTCTCAGTTCATCGTAGTCACCTTTACGAAAGCAATAACCCTTCCCTTTACTCCTAATGGTAGTTACCTCTTTGAGTAAATCTCACTTGAGCACACTGTGATCACTGCCACCTAGTGGTTCCTTTATCTGCAGATTCTTAATGCATGAAGAATCACTACTGATAATCAAATCAAGAGTATTACTCCCTCTAGTTGCCTCCCAAACATGCTGATGTAGAAAACAATCATCCAATAAATCCACAAAGTCTTGCTAGTGTGTGAGTGACCAGCCCCCAAATTCCAGTCAATATCTGGGAAATTAAAATCCCCCATTATAAGACTCTCTGATTTACTGGCCCACTCTATTTCCCTGTACAGTTTCTTATTATACTCATCAGAGTCATTAGGCCTATAGCACACTCCTACTCTCAATTTTGATCTCCCAATGCTTATGTCACACCAAGCTGACTCGACACTGCACTGTCCAGCAATGTCGACTGGCTTCACTTCCTTGGATTTTATGTATTTCTTATCTAATAGCATAACCCCTCTTCCCTTCCTATCTGTAGATATTGTACTCCCCAAATTCCAGTTCTCCATTCCTTGTATCTGTGTGACACTACGTCTCTGAAATCCCAACAATATCTGCCTTTGATGTTTTGAGCAATACCTCAAATTCATCAAATTTATTTACTAAACTCCTAGCATTGGTGTACATGCAAGTATACATGCACCTGTTCTTTTTCTTAGCTACCCTAACACAACCCATGTGTTTACTTGTACCCCAATGATTCCCAGCAGTCTCTGAAATATCCTGCATCTTATTTTCCAAGCTGCTGCTCATTCCAATAGAAGCAGTGCAAGAATCACTTTCACCTCTGCCAGTGGCTACTGTTAATCTATTAGTCCTTGTATCCCCAAATCTAGCATTTTTCCGACCCACCTAACACAGCCTCGACAGCATCAGCAAATATTCTTGCACCCTTTCTATTTAAGTGTATCCCATCCCTGTAGAAGCAGTCTCTCCTGTTAACAAGTACAGACCAGGCTGAAAAAATTCTACCCCTTGAGCCTTGCACAATCTTTCCAGGGCCAAATTAATTGAGAGAGAGAGCCTTGCAGTAGCAGAGATTTATATGATAAAAGGAGATAGAATTACCTGCTTGGAAATGGCCGATTATTATTATTTTTTTGGCTGTGTGCGCGTGCGTGTGTGGGTGCACCGTGCATATTATTCTATTATAGTATAATCATAATTACATATATACATACCTGTTTCTTTGTAGTATACAATTCATCCCAAACCCTACGAGCTGCACCTGCAACCAGTATGGCACCCTCCTGAATAGATGTTTGCCCCCTGTTTTCAGAATCGTACTTTACACTCACATGCCAGGTTGTTCTTCTGTTAACATCTCTGCTGCTTGACAAAATAAAATTTACTACATTTTCATGTTACCACATTTATTATATTTGAAAGAATTAATTCAAAACAATCCTAATATGTAATAATACTAAAAATTCATAATTACATGCAGTATAACTTCGATTGTCCATCACCCTATTTACTGTCAGTCTCTGTTGACCGGCACTTAACCCCACTATGCCGTAATGCATTGTGGTATTGGCACCATGTATCATTCAGTCTTTGTATACAACTCACTGTACACGGTTGTACTTTAACCTCTTCTTTCGCATATTAATAATTTTTATTTTGTAAACCCATTGAAATTGCAGAGAAATGTAAGAGAATAGTGTTAGGATTAACACAAAAAATTGAAATAATCAATCATCTAAGAAAAAGTGAAAGTGCTACAAGTATAGCATTGGTTTATGGAATAGGAAGAACAACAGTAAATGATATAAAGCATGATGCAGACAAAATTGAAAACCACTGGAAACCACTGATGGTAATGTTAAAAGTCACAAAACAATGAAGCTTGCTAAAAATAAACAACTGGATACTACAATGTTTCAATGGCTTGTTCAAAAATGTAGCCAAGGAATTCCATTGTCGGGACCTATAATAATTTGAAGAGCCATTTAAATCAATAAAAAACCAGGCGGAGATCCTTCATTCAAGGCTAGCATCAGATTGTTCGGCAAATTTAAGTTTTGCCGTGGTATTTGACAGTTATCTCACCAGGGTGAGAAGCTAAGTGCAGCTAACTCAGCAAATTCTGTTTATAGTGAAATTTTTTCCACCATAAAGTGCGGTTCAAGTTGTCTCGGTCAGATAAACCTCAGGCTGTCGTGCATTCCCATACTCCATCCATCCATGTCCTCCTAGGTCTTCCTCTTCTCCTTTTTCCTGGAGGTATACATTTCAGGATAGCATTTGGATATCTGGCTTCTTGCATTCATTTTACATGTCCATACCAGGTTAAATTTTTTTCTTTGATAGTATCAATAATATTCATTTTCACTTCCATTTTCTGTCTCTTCTAGAAGTTCTTGCTGAGTGTCTCCAAAAATACATTTCTGTGCAGAGCAATTTGTTTTCCCCTCGCCTATTCAATGTCCAGGTTTCCGCTCCATACAATAAAAGACTTTGTACAATCATTTGAAATATAAGTTTCTTTGTTTTATTTAGAATGTTTCTGCTCCATAAAACAGAATTTAACATCCCGATAGCCTTTCTGCCATCTGCAATTCTCTTATTGATCACTTTGTAAGATTGATCCTAAATATTTGAATTTATCAACTTTTTTTGATTTTAAAACCTTCAATATTTAGAATGTGTCCTGATCCTGAATACAACATTTCAGTCTTGCTAAAATTGATTTTAGACCTCCATTGTTTATAAAAAACAATAAAAGATTGCATCACTATAATGGTATGTGCTAATGCCAGTAGTAGCCATAAATTACCTTTGGTTGTTATAGGAAAACCAAAAAGGCCTAGATCATTTAAAAATATTAATTTAAATACTTTTCCAGTTAAATATTTCTCACAAAACAACACGTGGATGAGCTAAGATATATTTCATGATTAGTTTCATAAAACATTTGTACCACGTATAAGTTCACATTTGGCTTCAAACGGTTTACCACAATATGCAATGCTACTGATGGACAATGCGCTTACTCATCCCATACACATATGTGATTTAAAAAGCAATGATGGAAAAATATCATGCCACTTTCTGTCGGCAAACACGGTATCTCTCATTCAACCGATGAACCAAGGGGTGACTGAGAGTATGAAACATCGTTATAACAAAATGTTCATTTAAAAACTTGTTTCAGCAGAAAATAAATTTGATTAGATAGAGTTTTGGAAAAGCTAGACTATAAAAGCTGCAATTTTCAATGTCATTGATGCCCGGAATGATGTTCCAGTTCAAACAATACAAAGAAGCTCCAATAAGTTGTGTCCAGAAATATATTCAACTGATACAGAAACCAATTCAAAAGAAACCGAAATTTTGCAGTTATATGTTTGAATATTCCTGGTTTTAAAAATAATTTGATGGAGGAATTAAATGTCTGACTGAACATGAACAAAATGGACATTGGATGCAAAATTTTAGACGATGATGAAATTGTGCAAAGTGATGACAATTTTGGATGATTCTGAAACTGAGGAAGAAGAAAAAGATGCTGCTAATGGAACAACAAAACATAATTAGCCATTGTGAAGCTGAAACTACGTTGTCAAAGTGCATTAAGTGGTTCGAGGTACAATAAGAAGCAAATGTTACGGAACTTTTACTTTTGTGTAAAATTCGTAACACTGCCTCCCAAAAGACTCGAGGAGTAATGATACAAAAGAAATTGACTGACTTTTTTTTTGCTTTCTTTTTGTTTTCTTTTAAATTTCTTTAATGACAGAACAAATTTTTATGTATGTAATACTGTTTTCTTTTAAGTTTTTTATGACGTTATTAGACCACTGTAAGTCAAAATATTAAAAATAGGTATGTATGTAGTTATCTGTACAATGATTTTTTGAAGACCCAGTAAAAAATAAATAATAATTGGAGTTTAACTGAATTTCATTAGGTTATGTATTATGTAATAAAATAAACAAGTTAGAGAACCCGATCTATTGTAGGTATAATATTTTTAAATGTACATATTCTATTATCCGTCATGGTTTCGTCCTGTACCCTGGCAGATAATCGAAGTTCTACTGTATATATAAACACCAAATATGCAAACAGTCAACAAGCAAACTTTTGTACATAGAACAAACACAGCTCCAAAACACTTAATATTCCCATGACTTCTCTCAAAAGTATCTAAAAGTAATTCACAACTGGATCTGGACCTCACTTGGCATGATAAATTTTTATATGCAGTAATGTCATGGTGAAATTTTTTTTTTCTTGTTCACTGATGACCACCAAAGTTGGGGAGGAAAAAGTTAAGATCCACATGTAGAAATTAATTTTTAAATTCATATTACAACCAAGTTCTTTGTATGCTTGCAGCAGTTGTTCAACAATTTTCTAATCAGTTACTGATCACCGATTCCTTAAAGGTTATAGCAGAGTGCTTTCAAAGCATTTCACTGATTTTTTTATGTACATCAAGAATATTATCAAAAGAATCATCATTAATGGATTTTATTGTAGACGGTCACACACAGAGAGAGAGAGAGAGAGAGAGAGAGAGAGTCTAGTAGTAGTAATAGTAGTGGCATGTGACGCAAAAAAGCAAGTGTTTCTGGCTGATGCTGCCCCCTTAGCCAAAAAAAAAAAAAAAAATTTACAAAACAATTCATTCTAAATGTTTGTCCAGTTCCTCCTTAAATTTATTTAATCTAACAATTCCACAATGACCGATGGAAGTTTGTTTCAGCAATTAACCACCTGCTGGCTAAAGGCAAATTTCTGCATATCTGTCTTCCCTCAATTTGAATTTATGCCCCATTAGGTTTGTTATCTGAACAAGTGGAAGAATCCCATCAGAATTCAGCGTGCTCAACCCATTCAAGGCCTTATACACCTCAATCAGAACAATGCACAGGTGCCTAGTATCCAGCCACTGCAATTTGCAGAATTTAAACCTCTCTCTTGCTAAGAGAATCTCTTCATTCCCCTCACCAATCTTGTTGCCCTTCTCTGTACACGCTCAAGCAAATCTACATCCTCCCTAAAATGAGGCCTCCAGACCTGTACGCAGTACTCAAGCCGTGGCCTGACCACTGAATTATACAGAGGGACAATCACTTCCTTTTCCCTGATAGCAAAATTCCTGTATATCATTGACAAAATCCCATTACCTGCCCTGGCAGCGTGTCTGCATTGCTCAGAAAACATCATACCTGATGGGACAATTACTCCCAGATCTTTTTAATTTTCTACCAAATTAAGCATAGTAAGACACAGTTGGTACGTTTCTCTGGGGTTACCTCTACCCATAGGCAGTACTTTGCATTTGTCAATGTTAAACTTCAGTTGTCACTTTTCAGCCCATCTGCCCAAATTTTCGAGATACTGTTGCAGAAGCACACTGCCATTGCTCTCATTAACAACCTGCTAACCTTTGTATCATTAGCATTAGCATTAGTAGAGGCATTTGATGCAAGAAAGCAAGCTTATGCAGCATCAGCCAAAAAAAAAAAAAAAAAAAACCACTTCCACTTCACCCCTCTGTTCGTTCAAAATACCTGTCCAGCTGAGCCTTAAACTTATTTAGGCTATCAACCTCCACCACAAGGGATGGAAGTCTGTTCCACCAACCAACCACCCGCTGGCTAAAGGCAAATTTCCGCACGTCTATCCTACATTTGTCTTTCCTCAATTTGAATTTATGCCCTCTCAGGTGATTTTTCTGAGCTAGAGGAAGAATCCCATCAGCATTGAGCATGCTTAAACCATTCAAGGCTTTATACACCTCTATCAGATCACCTCGCTGGTGCCTAGTCTCCAGACACTGTAATTTGCAAAACTTAAGCCTTTCTTCGTAAGAGCACCCCTTTGTTCCATTCACTAATCTTCTTGTTGCCCTTCTCTGTACTCATTCCAGCAGCTCTACATCCTTCTTGAAATGAGGCCTCCAGACCTGTATACAGTACTCTAGGTGTGGCCTGACCATTGCCTTATACAATGGAATAATCACCTCCTTATCCCTGCTGGAAAAATTCCTGTATATCATTGACAATACTCCATGAGCTACTCTTGCAGCCCGTCTGCACTGCTCAGAGAACTTCATATCTGCCTGCACAACCACCCCCAAGTCCCTTTCATTCTCTACCATTGTCAGTGTAGTACCACAGAGTTAATACGTTGCTCTGGGTTTGCTGTTTCCCATGTGTAGTACTTTACATTTGTCAATGTTAAACTTCATTTGCCACCTCTCAGCCCATCTGCTCAACCTTTCCAGATCCTGTTGCAGCAGCATAGTGTCAGTAGTGTCCTTGACAACCCTGCCAACCTTTGTATCATCTGCAAACTTGGACATTAAGCTTGATATACCATCATCAATATCATTTATAAATACAGAAAACAATAATGGACCCAACACTGAGCCCTGAGGGACTCCACTAATAACATTAGTCCACGATGAGCAGTGTCCATTGATTACCACTCTCTGTCTTCTCCCCCGCAATCACTCCTTTATCCAAGGCAGCAATTTGCCTCCAATGTCGCACTGCTCCAATTCGTGTAGCAGTCTTCCATGTGCAACAGTATCAAAAGCCTTTCTAAGATCCAAGTATATAATATCAAAGTTATTCCCTGCATCCAGTTCTTTTGTGACTGCATCATAGTATCCAATCAAGTTGGTCAAGCAAGACTTCCCCTTAACAAAACCATGCTGTGTCCGAGATATAACTGAAGTCTTGTCTAAATGATCCTGCACTGCTTCTTTAACCAGTGCCTCCATTAATTTTCCTGGAACAGAAGTTAAGCTCACAGGTCTATAATTACTTGTGTCAGCCTTTGATCCTCCTTTGTGAATTGGGGTCACATTTGCACATTTCCAGTCTATGGGTACCTCCCCTGAGTCCAAGGAAGCTCTCATAATTATGGCTCTCATAATCATCTCCATACTTTGACACTAAGCCTGATATACCTTCATCAATATCATTGATAAATATACAAAACAACAGTGGACCCAACACCGAACTCTGTGGGACTCCACTTAACATTAGTCCATGAAGAGCAGCACCCATTAATTACCACCCTCTGTCTTCTCCCACTCAACCATCCTTTTATCCATTGTAGCAACTTACCCTTAATACCATTCTGCTCCAATTTGTACAAAAGTCTTCCATGCACAACAGTGTCAAAAGCTTTCCTGATATTCAAGTACATGATATCAAAATTATATTTTGCATCCAGTTCCTCTGTAACCACATCATAATATCCAATAAAATTTGTCAGACAAGACTTTCCCTTAACAAACCCATGATGTGTCTAAATTATTGCTGCAGTCTTGTCTAGATGATCCTGCAATGCATCTTTAACCAGTGACACCATTATTTTACCAGGAACAGAAGTTAAACTAACTGGTCTGTAATTACTCGCGTCACCCTTCGATCCCCCTTTGTGAATTGGGGATACATTTGCACATCTCCAGTCCATGGGGACCTCCACTGAGTCCAAGGATACACTCATAATTATGGCTAAGGGTTTGATTACTTCCTTTGCCGCGTTCTTTAATATAACTGGATAGATCCCATCCACCCCAGGTGCCTTTCTTATGTTTAACTTTAACAATTTCTCCTCCACTTTGCTCTCAGTTATTACAAAATCATTATACACCCTGCTACAATTTGATAACCTTCTAGAATTTTCACACCTTAATAACTCCTCATTTGTGAATGAAGATGCAAAATACTCATTCAGTTTGTATTTATCTGAGCAGGATCATCAACAGTCGAACCATCGATATTAAGTGGACCAATCTGATTCATCCCCTTCCTTTCAGAATTTATATAAGTAAAGAAATCCTTGCTGTTTTTATTAGCATCCTTTCCCAAAGATTTCTCATAATCTGCCTTCGCCTGCCTAATCTCCTTTGTAACCTGATTACAGACTAACTTATTTCTGCCACAGGCTTTTGTGTGTCGTCTGATAATTTATATGCATCCCATGCATTTTTCTTCTCTGTCACGAGTCTCATTAGTTCATTTGACAACCATTTAGGCTTAAACCATGAACAATATTTCTTAATAGGTATGAAACTTTTAGTAGCTTCCACGATTAATTCCTTGAACGCTTCCCACTTAAAATTTGCTGTTGGTAACATCATCAGTTGATCCCACTGTACTGAATTTAAAAACTGTCTGAGACCACTGTAGTCAACTTTACGGAAGCAAAAACCCTTTCCTTTACCCCTGAAGGTAATTATATCTTTAAGTAAATCCCACATCAGTACAATGTGATCACTGTCACCTAGTGGTTCCTTTATCTGCAAATACACGAATGATCACTGCTGATAACCAGATCGAGCCTATATCCCTCTCTGGTTGCCCCTTGAACAATCATCCAATAAATCCACAAAAGTCTTACTAGTGTACGAGTGACCAAACCACAAGTTACAGTAAATATCTGGGAAGTTAAAATCCCTCATTATAAAATTTCTGATTTACTAGCCCACTCTATTTCTCTGTACAACTGTTCATTGTACTCATTCAAGTCATTAGGTCTATAACACACTCCTACTCTTTATTTTTGCTTTCGCAGTACTTATGTGACACCAAACTGACTCAACAGTGCACTGTCCATCTATATCAATTGGATATAGATGGACAGGGCATCTATATCAACTGGATGCACTTCTTTTGATTTTATGTTTTTCTTAGTTAACAGCATAACTCGTCCTCCCTTCCTATCCTTTCTGTACATATTGTACTCCCCAAATTCCAATTCTGCATTCCTAATATCTGTGTGACACCACGTCTCTGATATCCCAACCATATCCACCGTTGATGTCTTGACCGACACTTCAAATTCATCAAATTTATTTACTATACTTCTACCATTGGTATACATGCACCTATTCTTATTCTTAGTTAACCTAACACACTCCATATACCCACCTGTTTCACAATGTCTGCCAGCAGTCCCTGAAATCCTATGCACCCCTCCAGGCCGCTGCTTATTCTAATAGAAGTAATGCAAGAATCACCTTCACCTCTGCCTGCAGTTACTTTTAAACTTTTAGTTTGTGAATCCCCCCAAGCTATCAGTTTTCCGACCCACCTAACACTGCCTCGATAGCATCAGCAAATATTCTTGCACTCTTTCTATTTAAATGTATCCCATCCCTGTAGAAACAGTCTCTCCTGTTAACAAGCACAGACCACGCTGAAAAAAATTCTACCCCATGAGCCTTGCACATTGCCTCCAGGGCCGAATTGATTGACAAGGCTCTCTCATCATGTACTCCCTCCTATCGTGTCTGGGCAGAATTGCAGACACTTTCAAATTTAACCCTAACTCATGAATTTTTTGCAAAATTGACCTGTACTTGTTAAGTAAATCTGCAGATCTCCTACTCTTAATGTCATTCATGCCAACGTGTACAACAATATCACCCTTTGTGCCTTTAAAAGATGATATACAGTTCACTATGTCATCAACTTTTGCCTCTGGAAGACATACCCTAGTCCGATTCCATATATCCTTTTTACACAATATATTCCCTGTCTCCCTGACAACAGAGTCACCAAGAATAACTAACTCCTGTGGGACCAGTGCATTCTGCCTTGGAGATTGCCGCTGTGTTGCCTGATGCCTAGGAGTGAGATCTGGCATTGAGTTGGGCAGCTGAGAGCTTGATGGGCCCCTCATATTAATTTCTTCAAGGGCATCTACCCTACACCTCAACTCTCATAGATGCCCATTAGAATGCCAAGTTGACACCTAATTTCTAGACACTCTCTGCATCTAGCACATACAAAGACATCCTCCTTGGCTAGATCATGTTCTGTTCCAGAGAGTTCGGCAAACATTTCACAAGTTGCACATTTTTTTAGGCTGTAATGCGTTGGGGAATCGCCCCCCTCAGTTCTCCCCAGAGTCACAGCACTCCTGCAACTTTGTGCCCGTTGCTTTGCTGCTCTAGTCTGAGGCATGATATTTTAAATTAATAAGATCAATAAATTTAATTAACTAATTGTTAATACTACAATATCTAATAGAATCCTAAATGCAGTGATGCGTATTACGCTATATGTTTTTATGTTAGAGCTACTTAGTTATCACAATTAAAAATTTGAATTCCCTACCACCCTATACAAAAATAATGGCTGCAATATTCGAACGAAACAACGGTTTTACGTATATTAAGTAGTAATCTACAAAAACTCTTATCTAAATTAAAAATAAAAATAACCATCATAAATAGACCTATAAGGCTACTTATAAACTACAATAAAAAATAACAATTAGGTAAATAAAATGGCAAACACATCGCTTTTTCGGATACCTGTAATTCACAGCTGTAATTTTTAAAGAGAGTCAGTGCCCTCTTTAAAGAGAGCTAACATGTTTTTTTAAGTTGGCTCCAGTGGATTAAAAGAACAGGATTAAGATCAGGCATCTAGTAGACAATTTTTTTAAAATTTTTATTTAAATTTAATTTGTGCAATTTTTATATTTTATTTCAGTAATTTTGGGAAAGTAATTTCAATTTTTTATGAATTTAATTCTTAAATTTTCTAAAGCTATTTCTGATAAGTTACATTTTATGGTGGCTAAAGTTTTGGTAACAGTTCAATTTGTATAATATGCTGGTAATTTAAATTCTGTATTATTTTGTAATTTTTCTTAAATTAAAATTTTACCTAAATAATAGTTGTTACAAGATCCACTTTCAAAACATTGTCCATAGATATTAGATGGAAATGGCTGTGGGCATTTTTGTTGAGTTTGTTGCTTGTATAGCCAGTGGCATGTATTCTAAGGTTGGTCTAGCAGACAAACCATGATCAACACACAATTCTTTTCTTTTTCTGTTGTAAGGAGTGTAATCATCTCAAATTAAAACTTAGTGCGTGTATTGCTAGACGAATTTGAATCACTGAGGAAAATGATGCTTACCCCAGAAACAAACATCAGGTTTGTTTCTGATGGACAGAAATATCTTGCGACCTGCCAAGTTATGCATCCTCTCATCATATCGAGTGCATAAGGCTCTGGTTCAATAAGATTTAGTTTTGGAAGACTTTATTGTCAGGGGACATGGTTTCATTTTGTTGCAACAAAGACAGGTGGACTACAACCGGAGACAGTTTGAAACAATCCTACATGAGCAACAGGTGATGACATTACCAACGGATTTTACACAAGATAAAGAGAATATTATTATATATATATATATATATATAGTAACTAATGATATTAAACAAATGCGACCTGATGAATTGTTGGATATACATAGGACCATGCTGGAAAAATTATATGAGTGAGTTAGAATGTGTATGTGCCTGTAATTCTGCCAGACATGATAGGAGGAATCATATGCTCAAATCTTCGTGCATTAATTCAAGACTTGATGCTGCAAGGCTTTTGGGGAGGGGGGATTTCTATCGGGATGTCATGAACTTGTAGGTAGAAGGAATCTATTTGGTAGAGACAGAATTCATTTGACCAAAGTGGTGCAAGGGTTCTTCCCAGTATTACTAAGAATACCTTAAGAGTTCAGGGAAACTACTAGTTGTAGGGTGGGGTAGCAAGACAAGGGCAGTGTAGACATGCAATTACCTGATAATATGGGTTAAAGTAATGCTTATGAACATCAAGAGTTCTTGTTTCTTACCACATAAGCTGACATTGGCAAGATGTTCAGAGGGCAGCAAAGTTTCAAATAAGCAGGAAGCTAAAGCTAGGGATACAAGCTTAAATAACTTCAAGGGGCACATCCGAGTAATAAGATAAAGAAGAATACTTAGTCTTAACTGTATTTACAATTATGTCAGGAATGAACAACTGATTAGGCCATCTAATGCTGACATAAAAGGGGTAATGGAAACATGGTGCCACCAGGAAACTGAGGATGATGACAATGGTGTGATTCTTCATATCAAATGCAGCCCAAGTATGAAAAGAGCTTTTGCAGAGTCAGAAGATTCACCTACTAGCACAGAATCTGCATGGTGTGAGTTAGTTGGAAGCAAAGGTATAATAAGAGTGGGAGTAATCTATGGGCTAGACTGTGAAGTCATTGCATGTAGAGACTATGACAAGAGTCTCTACATTCAAATGGCATGGGTGAGCAGTGTAAGTGTCATATTATGGGTGATTTCAATTTACGAGAATTTAGATGAGAGGATAACTCACTATGGGGAATAAAATTTTTAAACAAACTCGATTATTATTTGTACCAGCATGTCAGACAAAATTCTAGGAGTAACACATCATCATTATTCATAAATCAGATATCATAGGTTTTTTTTTTTTTATAAAAACCCCAAACACCAGAGGTATTAGAACCTATAATACTTAGTACCGTGCTTGGGTTGGAGGTTGAGAAGACGAAAGAAGATATTTGTTGACATTACACCTTGAATTTCTGTAGACTGAAATTTTCAGAAAATACATGTGAAGGAATGTTCTCGAAAATGGCAGTTGAATGAAAAAACGAGGAAGATGAAAAGTTGGTTCAGTGAGTTTAAAGTTGGACACTAAAAAGATGTTGGCTGGTGGCAGCATGTGTTCGGGTAGTTTTGAAAGAGAGAGAGTGGGATTTATAGAAGCCAATTCAGAAGAACAGTGCCCATGGAAGTATCTGTAGAAAAGGCATGCAGCAGAAACAGTACATCTATGAGAAAAAGAGTGGACAGACTCTGTTAGAGAGAAGTCATTAATTAACCTAACTGCTCTCTTCAGAATGGAATCTGAAGAGAGGTTAAGGGGGCAACTCCCCAGAAGTGGGAACAATATTCCATGGTAGGGCAGATTTGCGATTTGTACAGAGTGAACAGCTGTTTGGAAGAAAAGTAACACCGAGAGAAAACCAAGTTTTTTAGATGCTGAGGAAGAAATATTTGTAATGTGCTTGTGCCAAGAGAGATTAGAAGTGAGGGTAATCCCCAAAAGAGATATATCATTTTGCCTAGAAATCGGAGTGTCACCAAAGATAACTTTAGCATTAGCAAAGGCACATAATGCAAGAAAACAAGCTTATATAGCATCAGCCAAAAAAAAAAAAAAACCCTTTATTCACCTATCCACTTGCTCCAAATGTTTCTCAAGTTCTGCCTTGAATCTATTTAAGCTACTAACTTCTACAATGACAGATGGAAGTTTGTACCAGCAATCGACCACCCGCTGGCTAAAGGCAAACTTCTGCACATCTATCCTACATCTGTGTTTCCTCAATTTGAATTTATGCCCTCTCAGGCAATTATTCTGAGCAAGAGGAATAACCCCATCTGCACTGAGCAAGTCAAACCATTCAAGACGTTATACACCTCAATCATATCACCCTGCAGGTGCCTAGTCTCCAAACAATGTAATTTGCAAAACTTAAGAATTTCTTCGTAAGAGCAACCGTTTGTTCCATTCACTAATCTTGTTGCCCTTCTCTGTACTCGTTCCAACAGCTCTACATCCTTCTTAAAATGAGGCCTCCAGACCTGTATACAATACTCAAGATGTGGCCTGACCCTTGCCTTATACATTTCTCCATTACTTTAGAAAGAGTAGAAGTAATTGATGTGGGACGAAAATTGGATGGGAGGGACTTGTCACCCATTTTAGGAACTGGCTGGATATGAACAAATTTTCAAGTAGAAGGAAAAACACTTTTGGAATGAGAAAGTGAAAAGAAGGGCAGCAAAGTACAGGAGTAAGTTCAGGAGCATAGGTTTTGAGAACAAGTGGAGAAATACCTTCAGGACCTGGTGCTTTCTTAGCATCGAGATTCGTCAAAATCCTTCTGACATCCTTTTGAGGGAAGACCACAGGAAGCACTGAATGGAGCGTGTTGGGAATGGTGGGAGGTGTTTACAATATATCAATAATACATGAGTTAATACATCCTGGAAGAAAAATGGGATGCTAGCAGGTCCACTTTACCCTTGGCTGAAGTGACAACAGAACCATCTGGTTTTGATAGAGGTGGGAGCAGCGATGGGCAAAAGTTGTGGCCAATAGCTTTGGCAAGAGACCAGAATGCTCGGCTACCATTAGGGCAAGAAGCAAGTTTTCTACTCTTAGCCTGTTCAAAATCTAGTTTGGACTGATTAATGACCGCTTTACAATTGTTGCGAGCTTTGGTGTAGGCAGAAAATGAAACTGAAGAATTGGAAAGAAGCCAATTACAATATGCAACGTTCTTCTCTTGAACAGCCTTAGCACATTTCATGGAAAAGCAAGGCTTAGATAAAGGACAAGATTTTAAAGTGGAGTGTGGAATAAAGAATTCCATTCCTACAAGAATAATTTCACTGATACGATCTGAACAAATGTTGACATCAGAAGTTTTTAAAGAGTAATCCGAACAAGGAAAAGAAGAAAACAAATCTCGTAGGTCATCCCATTTTGCATTCTTGTAATGCCGAACAATACGAGGTTGGGAATAGTTATGAGATAAAGGCCCCACTGGAGAAGAGACAATCACCAAGTTGTGATCTGAGATGCCTAAAGGACCTCTCACTTCGACCATGTACTTTGAGAAAAAGATTAAGTGTATTGGCTGTATGGTTAGGATTGTTCGGTATTCTTGTAGGTCAATGAACAATCTGTGCAAGGTCATTAGAAATTGCAAAAGACTCAGCATCTTGACCAGCTGGGTTGGAGTGACTAGAAAATGAAAGCCAGCTGGAATTGTGAACATTAAAATCACCAAGGAAAATTACCTCACTGTTAGGAAAGTTGGACTGGAGAAAGTCAACTTGCAAAAAGAGAAAGTCAAAGAGCTCCAAGTGATTACTGGAGTTGGGAAAACGGTACAGACAACAGATGAATTTGACACAATGAGGTAGAGAGATTTTAAGCCAGAGAAGATCAAAAAGAGGAGATTCAAAATTACCAAGTCTCCAACAGGGAATATCGGAACAGACATATGCACAAGTACCATCTTTGAGGCGAAAGAAATCATACATAATCATACATAATATGAATAATTTGGGCAGCTGAGATGAGCAGTAGTTGAATTAACCGATAACTGAGATTCTATCAGAAAAAGTACATGGGGTTTGTCAGACTGCAAGTGTAAATAGTCATCACTGAGATTAGAATTGAGACCACGTATATTTCTGAAATGAACTAGGAAGTGTTTGGGAGGTTTAGATCTTTTCACAGGGAAGCTTACTCTATTAGTTTGACAATTCATGGTATATTCAATAGTAAGAAAAAGTGGGGGAGGACACGCTGTATGAAGTAATGAAATTTTTGGATATAGCATACACATGGTAAGAATATACCCAGATCGTTGACATAACGTGGCCTCGACAATTCCCCACACATACACATTACTCGGACTCCCTCCAGTCACTATCTGGTAGAGTAGAGGTAGCAAGATTATACACTAGCTGATCCGGAAGCCTCCTAAAGAGTTACCAATAGGTTCGGTCTGGTGTACTAACTAGCGGCTGGCCTGTGAACCCCGTTTTAGAGCTGCACCCTTGAAATGTAAGGAAGATTAGATCTTGCCATGATGTTCATCATAACCTCAAAAGTCATCAGTCATACTGCATGATGGAAGTGATAGGGAAGGGTGGATCGGAATTTAGCTAGGAAAATTAAACATGGGTTCCACCACTTCAAACCACTATAAGCAAAGTGGTGGAATTGCACCAGTTGATGAGAATCATAGACCACCTAGTATTGCCTGGAAACACAGAGGGGCGGTATTCCTCCATGTGGAGTGGGTGCCACACCTCGACCCCTGCTTACGTTGGTTCATATCTGGGTGGTTACCCATAGTGTGCTTGTGCATGGAGGTTATAACCAGGATTACTAACAGTTGTACTATCGTGAAGGTGCAAACAGAGGATTTGGCTGTCACAGACCATCCGGACTTTGCCAAAATTGGATCTACTTGACTTGAATGTCACCTGAATATCAGTTCCATCAGCATTTTAGACTTTCACGTAGCAAGTACAGCTTGTCTGGCATATCTGAGAGAATGTCTGTGACAACCTCAAGGACCAGTACAGGAACCACTGGCAGGTAGTGATCATAAAATCAAAAATAGCATGAAAAAGCAAGACCACAGCATTTTAAGTTTATACTAGACTTAAAATGCTGGTGTCAGCTGGTGTCGTGAACACTGCCAAAACAGCAAACTACACATAGCACTCCTAACGTTGCAATGGGTACCACCATCGATTCACATTTTCTATTTTCAGTTTCAAGGTGGATGTTGTTCAAGTTGGAAGTAACCGCCCATTTATGTATACAGTTGATTGTGAGTAGAAAGCGAAATCAACTTTGGTGGCTGCATTTAGCACAAATAGGTTAAAAACAGGACAGTTTTATATTGTTTGAAACACACAGGAAGTCTCCTGAGAAGTTTTTTTTTTTTTTTTATGTTTTATTTTACAGAATTATGATGAACTTCAAATGATAATTGGTGAAAAAATCGCAAAACTCGATGTCAAAATCAATAAAACAATATTGATGTTTACATCTATGCTTTATATGCTGTACCGAGAGGACAGCATATAAAGCTAGATGACAACTCCTACTAATTGAAATATTTGAAAAATTCACTGTTTAAAGAAGTGATGCAACATCTAAACAACAGTAATAGTTCAGACACAGCACAGGCTTGTTAAGGGATAGTCTTGTCTGACTAATTTGATTGGATACTACGATGTGGTCACAAAGGAATTGAAAAAAATAATTTTGATATCATATACTTGGATTTCAGGAAAGCTTTTGATACTGTTGCACATGGAAGACTGCTGTACAAATTGGAGCATTTTGGCATTAAGGGCAAGTTGCTGCAATGGATAAAGGGATGAATGATTGGGAGACGGCAAAGAGTGGTAATAAATGGACACTGCTCTATGTGGACTAATGTTATTAGTGGAGTCCCCCAGGCTTTGGTGCTCGGCAAATGGTTGTTTTGTGTATTTATTAATGATATCAATTAAGGTATATCAAGCTTATCATCCAAGTTTACAGATGATACAAAGGTTGGCAGGATTGTTAATGATAGTAAAGACAGTTATGCTACTGCAACAGGATCTAGAAATGTTAGGTAGATGGGTTGAGAAGTGGCAACTGAAGTTTAATGTTGACAAATGTAAAGTACTGCATATGGATAGCAGTAACCTAAGAGAAACGTACCAACTGTGTGGTACTACACTCAGGGAAGTGGAAAGTGAAAAAGACCTGGGGGAATTGTGCAGTCAAATATGAAGTTCGCTCGCAGATGGGCTGCTAGCGAACTGTCATGGAGTTCCCTAGCAGCATGGAGTTCCCCAAAAGTATAATAAACAAATTAAGGCCAACAATCCCATGCACTGGGAGAATACCCCCCTCAGGCAATACAAATGCCAAGGCATTTGTTTTCTTGCAATGTCTTCAATGGCACTGGCAGGCATGCAGTGCCAGCTAATGTTGTCCAACACAGCATTGGAAGGCCCATTTAGTTTGCATGCCTTACCCTCTGATTCCTGTAAACCTGGTTGTTCGAAGGCATTTCTGCTGCTGCCACCGTGCTTCGAGTGCCCATATGTATAGCCCTAAGACAATACTTGGCATACGTCAATTGAGCAGACTGCAGAGAGAAGGTGAAAACAGCAGAATTACAAAATACCTTTAAAGCAATAATTACAAAAGCCATGAACTCATGTAGGAATTACTTAAAGATGTAACTACCATCAAGACTAGAGGGAAGGGCTTTTGTTTTCGTAAAGATGACTACAGAGGTCACAGACAGTTTTAAAATTCTGTACAGTGGGATCAACTGATGATGTTACCAATGTTGAATTCTAAATGGGAAGCCTTCAGGAACTTAATTTTGGAGACTACTAGGCTTTTCATTCCAACTAAGAAATGCTGTTCAAGGTTTAGGCCTAAATGGATGTCAGATGAATTAATGAGGCTCATGGCAGAGAAGAAAAATGTATGGGATGCATATAAAGTACCAAGTGACACAGAAGCCTAGGGCAGATATAAACTAGCATAATTAAGTCACAAAAGAGGTTAGGCAGGCAAAGGCAGATTACAAAAAATCTTTGGCAAAAAATACAAAGAAAAACAGCAAAGAGTTCTTTATTTATGTAAACTCTAGAAGGAAAGGGATGAATCAGATTGGACAACTTAGCATGCTCAGGTAGCTGATAAACTGAATGAGTATTTTGCATCTACGTTCACACATGAGGAGTTATTCAATGAGGTGAGTGCCAGAAGTTTATCAAACTCTAACTGGGAGCTAAGTGATTTTGTAATAACTGAGAGCAGAGTGGAGGAGAAATTGTTGAAGTTAACCATAAAAAAGGCACCTGGGGTGGACAGGATCAATCCAATTATATTAGAGGCAGGAAAGGAAGTAAGCAAACCCTTAGCCATAATTATGAGAGTTTCCTTGGACTCAGGGGAAATCCCCATGGACTGGAGGTGTGCAAATGTATCACCAATTCAAAAAGGGAGTTCAAAAGGTGACTCAAGTAACTATAGACCTGTTAGTTTAACTTTTGTACCAGGGGAAATAATGGAATCACTAATTAAAGAAGCATTGCAGGATCATTTAGACAAGACTGCAGTAATAGTTACAACACAGCACTGGTTTGTTAAAGGGGGGGGGGTCTTGTCTGATCAATTTTATTGGATACTATGATGTGGTCACAAAGGAACTGAATGTCAAAAATAATTTTGATATCATATAATTGGATTTCAGGAAAGCTTTTGATACTGTTGCACATGGAAGACTGCTGTACAAATTGGAGAGGTATGGCATTAAGGATAAATTGCTACAATGGATAAAGGGATTGTTGATTGGGAGACAACAGAGAGTGGTAATCAATGGACACTGCTCTTCATGGAAAAATGTTATTAGTGGAGTTCCCCTGGGTTCGGTGTTGGGCCCATTGTTGTTTTACATATTTATCAGATATTGAGAAGGTATATCTGGTTTAATGTCCAAGTTTGCAGATGATATAAAGTTTAGCAGGGTTGTTAACGACAGTAAAGACAGTATGCTACTCCAACTGGATCTAGATAAGTTAGGCAAATGGGCTGAGAAGTGGCAACTGAAATTTAATATTGACAAATGCAAAGTACTGCATATGGGTAGCAATAACCAAAGAGAAACGTACCAACCATGTGGTACTACACTCAGAGAAGTGGAGAATGAAAAAGACCTGGAAGTAATTGTGCAGTCGGATATAAAGTTTGCTGATCAGTGCAGACGGGTTGCCAGAACAGGTCATGGAGTCTTGTCAATGATATATAGGAATTTTGCTATCAGGGACAGGGAGGTGATTATCCTGTTTTACAAGGCAATGGTCAGGCCACACCTAGAATAGTGTAGGGGTGCTCTTACCAAAAAAGGCTTAAGTTCTGCAAATTGCAGTGCCTAGAAAGTAGGCGCCTGTGAGGTGAGCTGATTGAGGTGTATAAGGTATTGAATGGGTTGAGCAGGCTGAATGCTGATGGGATTCTTCCACTTGCTCAGATTAAGAACCTGCGGGGGGCAGTTTCAAATTGAGGAAAGATAGTTGTAGAATAGATATGCAGAAATTTGCCTTTAGCCAGTGAGTAGTTGACTGGTGGAAGAGGCTTTGTCTTTTGTTGTGGAAGCTAATAGCCTAAATAAATTTAAGGCTGAGCTGGACAGGCATTTGGAACTAATGGAGGGGTGAAATGGGAGGTTTTTTTTTTTTTTTTTTTTTTGGCTGATGCTGCATAAGATCATCTGACCACCAGTGTTCATGTTATCAGTTGCACGAAGCTTCTTCTTAATCTTGGACATATGTGTCCATGATACTGGTACTGTACTATGCTTTTTTTCTATCATTTTGAGGTTTTGGCCATTTGTGTTGAGGCTGCATCATTTTATTTAATATAATTTTTGATGTTTTTACTTGAAACGGCATTATTTGTGCCCAGTTTGCTATTGAGATGATGTTTAGAGAAATAGATGTCTGTTTGTGTTTTAGCTGCATAGGTTGATGTGGAAGATGATAGTGGAATATACTTTTTAGCTTCCTGATATTCAGCCTTATATTTTTGAATTTGCTTTTAATTTTTTTTCCAAGGGGTGTAGTCTACTTTACAGTTGGGACAACATGAAGATTTCTTGTTTCATTCCTTATGGGAGGGTTCCTTCAGGCCACAGGTGGTACACACATATATATACCTCTATATGCTGTTTGGGTGTAGCTGAACTTCTGGAACTTGTAACATCTAATTAAATTGAGGATGTATGGTTGCACCTGACAGTTTAGGTATCCTGCTTCCACAGATTTTGGTGGAGTCAGGGTATTAAAGGTATGTATGGGAGTACATGCTAGGAGAAATCCTGACTTTTTTTATAAGTATTCTCTTAACCTGGTTAACATTTGGGATCGTCAGTTCTTAGGCAATTTCTTCTTCTGGGCAGTTTAACAGATTCCATTCTCTGATGATGCCTTTTGAAGTATTCAGTGTGAAATGTGGAAATTTGATTAATGTTATATTATGACTGTGATGGGAACCCCAGCAAATACTGTCATTTTCAGAAGTAGCTATGAATATTGACAATGCACAATTTCTACTAGCAGATTGCCAGATCTCAGATAGTGAACTATTTTTGGTGCTCCAGACATCTCTGCATAACACAGGAAGCCAGTTTGGCTGACAGGCTGTTTTGTTAGTGAGTGTACGATCAGGAAATCAGGAAGAGTGGAAAAGTATTATTTGTTTGTTTCCTTTTTTGCAGAAGATGAGTAAGCATCATCTACGTGCCAGCAAAAAAATAACTGATCTGTAGTTCTAGATGGAATCTGGTTTGCCAAGTTTAGCCCTGAAGTATAACTTTTTCCTTCCAATTTTCAGCCAACCACCACATGGAGGCAGTAGCAGTGCCAACCAGTGGCCCATCAATCAGAAGGTGAAAACAACAGTATGTTGCTAGTGGGTGTAGTAGTAATGCTACAAACAGATATAGCAGTCATCTTGCAAGCAGAGGACAGTTTATGAAAGTTTCCTGGTGTCTTACACTAGAAAGACACCAGGAAATCACACTAGAGAGAGAGATCGCTTCGACACTATCACTTGGGACCCAAAAGTTTGTCAAACCCTAACAGGGAACCGAATCTGTGATAGCTCAGAGAAAAGTGAAAGGGAAATTGACGCAAAACATAAAAAGGCACCTACAGTGGATGGGATCTATCAAATATATTAAGGAAGGTAGCAAAGGAGGTAAGCAAACACTTAGCCATAATTCTGAGAGCAACTTTGGATCTAGGGAAAGTCCCTATGTTAGCTTAACTTGTCTTCCAGGGAAAATAACAGTCACTGGTTAAAGAAACAACATAGAACTATCTAGAAAGGAATGCAGTTATACTGCAGTTAAGCATGCATCTTGTCTAACAAATTATTTGAATATGATAATGCAGTAACAAACACACTATATGCAAAAATAATAATCATAATAATAATTTTGATACTGTTGCACATAAAAGACTGCTGTAAAATATGAAACAATTGCCAAGGCACAGACTTCAGGCTTCAGTTCAGCCCGCCGATTTTTCTATATTTATTAATGATGTTGATGAAGATATATCAGGCTTAATGTCTAAGTTTGCAAATGATAAGAAGGTTGGCAGGGTAGTTAATCAAGGTAATCAGAGTATGCTAAACAATATCTAGACAAAGTAAGCAGATGTGCTGAGAAGTGGCAACGAAGTTTAGTAATGAAAAATACAAGGTGCTTCATATAGGGAGCAGCGATCGCAGATTAAAGTACCAACTGTGTGGTGTCATACTCAGAACAATGGAGAATGAAAAGATTTGGGGGTATTTGTGAAGTCAGATATGAAGTTCTGGAGTGGAGCAGTGGAGACAGGCTGTCAGAACAGTTCATGGAATTTGTCAATGATATACAGGAACTTTGCCAGCAGCCATAAAGTGACTATCCCACTGTATAAGGGGCAATGGTTAGGCCACATTTTGAATACTGCATACAGGTATGGAGGATTCATTTGAGGAAGGATAAAGATCTGCTGGAATAATGAGATTGTTGAGAGGAATAGGGGGGGGGGGTGCTCTTACCAACAAATAATTCTGTTCTGCAAATTGCAGCATCTGGAGATTAGGAACCTGTGAGGTGATGTGATGTAGGCGTTTAAGGCTTTCAATGGACTGAGCAAGCTGAATATTGATGGTATTCTTCCTCTTGCTGACTCTACATACTCGAGGGACAATAAATTCAAATTGAGGAAGGCTCAGGGGCTCACATCTGGTGAGTATGGGCTTGGCACACCCAGGGTCCTAAGCTGGATATCATCATTCTTCTCTTTCTTGGTGATTCCTTTCTACTTCTCTCTCTCTTTCTCTCAGGGTAACTTGGAATTTTTTTTGGCTGGTGCAGCATAAGCTTAACAAGATAAGCTGGTGCAGCATATGCTAAACAAGATCTAGACAAAGTAAGCAGATGTGTTGAGAAGTGGCAACTGAAGTTTAGTAATGAAAAATACAAGGTGCTTCATATAGGGAGCAGCAATCCCAGATTAAAGACTTCAGGCTTCCTTACACCATATGGCTCATAATAATAATAATAATAATAATAATGACAGTTGTAGAATAGGTGTGCAGAAGTGTGTCTTTAGCCATTGGTTGGTTTGATTTTTGGAACAAACTTATCTGTTACTGTTGTGGAAGGAGATAGTTTGAATAACCTGTTAGAGGGGATGGACAGGTGAAATAGAAAGTGTTGGCTTATTTTTATTTATATTTTTTTTTTGGCTGATGATGAAAATGATGCAAGAAAGCATGCTTATGCTTTCTTGCATCATTTTCCACTGCTCATATTATACTGTACCATATAGGATTTTGTATGAAACAACTAATTTACAGAGCACCATCCTTCATCAGGCAAAGGATATTGTTATGTTTTTATTTGGTTTTTAGGAGCATTAGCAACTAAGGCCATATTGCTCCGGGATATGCGGTGGTCATTCCCTGACCTTTCCGCATCCTCCGTATTTGGTGGTGACGGGCTCGAACCCCGGTCTAATCAAGAAACGTGTGCTACGCACTGCTGCTCCTTCCCACCTGGCTACGGAGGCGCCGCAAAGGATATTCTCTTCATATAAACAATAATTTTACACAAAATAAGCTTCTATTAACAAGATTCTCCTGCATTATTTTAGAGCATCAGCCAGGGAAAAAAAAAAAAAATTCTCCCATTTTCACCCATCCATTTGCTCCAAAAGTTTCTCCACATGACACAAAAACTGGCAAGACTCTTCACAAAATGCATTGGAAAAGGTGTGACGCCAAAGGAGTGGAATAATGCAATCATAGTTTTGCTGCATAAGAAAGAAAATAAATCAGAAATTGGAAATTATAAACCAATTGCCTTGTTATACCACATCACAAGTTGCTCGCAAGGGTCATTACTAACAGATTAGAAAGAATACTTGATGAGAATCAACTTAAAGAGCAAGCTGGCTTTAGGACAGGATTCTCAACTGTGGATCACCTTCATGTAATATCACAGCTAATGAAGAAAGCAAATGAATATAAAACACCATTATTTGTGGATTATGAAAAGGCATTTAACTAGTAAGGATTTTGGACTAAAGATGAATATGGTTAAAACAAAAGTAATGATGAACAAGTATGCCACAGAAAGGGATATAATGATTGAAGGAGCAGTAATTGAAAAGGTGGAGTCATATACTTATCTGGGACAAATCATTAGCTGTAATAATGATAAATGGCTGGAAGTCAAGAGAAGAATAAATTTTGGATGGATAGCATTCAGGAAATATAGTCACATACTGAGGAGCAATATCCCAATTTGTCTGAAACGTAAAATAATGAACCAATGAACCCACCATGACTTATGGAAGTGAAACTTGGGCACTCACCAAAAGAATAGAAGAGAAGCTGAAAACTACACAGCGAAAAATGGAACGAATTATATTGGGAATCACACTGTTAGATAAAAAGAGAAATACATGGATTAGGCAGCAAACTCAAGTAAAGGACATTCTTATCAAAACTAAAGAACTAAAATGGTCTTGGGCAGAAGACATGATGACAGATGGACTAAGAAAATAACAGAATAGTACCCAAGAGGAGCTAGAAGAAAACCTGGAAGACAACAATGGAGATGGACAGATGAAATTCCTGAGTTTGTGGGAAGTAAATGGATGGCCATTGCACAAAACAGAAAGAACTGGAAAGTTGCTGGAGAGGCCTCCATCCTGCAGTGGATTGAAAATGGCTGATGATGATGAGGCTATACAAGTAGAAGTGGTGTGCTTTTTAGAAACACAGTTTGTACATGTTGCCTTACCTCTACATACAGTTTGCAAGTGGCCAAACTTCTGACAATTAAAACAGCGGAGAAGATTCAGGATGTATGGTCTAATATTACAATGTAGATATCCAACTTTTACTGATCTGGGTGGTTTTCGTGTGCTAAAAGTGAGTATCAGGTTCCTAGTGGGAGTGAATTTCCCCTTCTTTTTTAAAACCGTATTTTTATCTCCTTGGGTTCAGTGGACCCAGTTCAAAGGTCAACTAATAAATTCTATAAGTTTTACTCTTTGGACACAGCTGAAATTCGCTATAGGTGAAGCCAGAACTGTTTTCTTCGATTTTCCCACTTCAATTTTCAAAAATTTCTATTGAATTTCACGGAAATGACAAAAATATGACATCAAGTGTGTATTTTTTTAGGCCTTTTTCTGTTATTTTTCTAAACCCACCCTAATTAGCCTAGGGCTTATGAAACACAATACTTGATTTGTTTGTTTGTTTTGGAGCGGGAGTTTCTGTTTACAGAGTGAAATTGTTTTCTTGGAGCAGAGCGTGAGAAAAACCACTGGTTACGTCACAAACTTCCTAGATACAGCTACATCGAGAGAGTGCCAACGGTCGTTCTTATGTCTCTGCGCGGCTACGTCAGGACCGCTAAGAAAAAAACAAAAGACAACCGCAAGCTACTGTTAGTTGACATAAGAAGCAATAAAGTGAAACAGTAGCAACAACTGTTTATGAATGCGAACAGATCGTATTTCCTTTCTTCAACGTGTATTGTTCCTACGAACAGAAACGAGAAAAACTTGTGTAAAACTGATAACACTGCAATGCGCATTTGATAAAAAAAAAAAGTTTGCTTTATTGTAATTGTTTTTAGTAAACAATATCAGAACAGCAGTTTCCTGGGTTTGATCTTCTAACGAAATTTCAAGAAAATATTTCTATTTATAGCTGCATTATAAACTTCAAAAACTGGTGCATCAAAGGAAAGAAAAAAAAAAAAATTATCTGCTATGAATAACGGGTTGTTTCTTGAAATGTGTATTGTTCACAAAACTGCAATATTTCTAACAATACAAAGCTAACAGATTACGACTAACGGCTGCTCAAAAAGTATTGTTAGAAGATATTTTCTTGTTATGCTTTGACGTCCGGGCAAAAATCAGGCTAATCCGAACTTAGGCATCCTACGATGAAGCTGACTTATTAGAACTTTAGCATCTGTTGTGAAACTGAATGCAATAAAGAAATAGACTTAGAACTTTCGAATCCGCAATGAAACTAACTTACTAGAACTTCAGCATCTGTGATGAGTTACAGTCATTAGTCTCTTTGTGGAGACAGAATAATTTCTTTCACCATTTCTAATTGTTTTGATTATATCTCCTAGAGGACTAGATTCCTCATATCTTAGATCAGTTATACTCGGGTCTATGTACCCAGTAAATTCCTGGGTATTGGAGTCAATTTGCTCTATTTCGCCCTGGCAGGGAGAGTTTTTTCCTACCAAGTTACCGGCCCTGCCACATGGAGGCAGGAGCAGTGCCACTTTGTGACCAAGCACTAGAGGGTTAGTAGCTAATATGTATAAGAAAAGAAAAGAGAAGGTTGCTTTCCTCCTTAATCTAGAAAAGTTAATTTCTTTTCTATAGCTTAGTTAATCGTGTGTTAATGATACTTTAAATAAGGAAATGATTTCGATTTCAAGAAAGAGTGCTAATTCAGGACAACATCGCTTGGCACCTGGGCCTGTAGTAAAGGACTGATCGATAGGATCAGTAGCAGTTTTGGCAGCTGGGTTGGCCTGTTCGTTTCCAGAAATTCCGACATGACCAGGGATCCAACAAAAGAGAACTGTTGTTCCTTCTGGTTTAACTTAGTCAGAGTATTCCAAATTCTCTGACTAAGTTAAACTCAAAAAAATTCTCACTGTCTAAAGTAAGGGGTTATCATTTTTCTTATTCTGTTGTGTAGCTTGGATGGCACTGAACTGAAATTGGATAGCACAGAACTCTGTGCTATCCAATATGTGGATAGCACAGAGTTCTGTGGTATAGCTGCTACATTCAGTCGGGAGTTTCATGGATATCGTAATGTTGGGAAATAATGCTGCTGCAACAAAATGATTTTCAGTTTTAGACCCATCTGTGTAGATTGGTGTGTACTGGCTGTGCTGGGTTCTCAGTGTGGCATGTATTTGTTGTATGTTCTGTTGGGCAGGTTGTGTTTTTCCCCAGGCTGTGAATGAAAGGTCACAGAGCAGTATATGATATATCCTCAAATCTGTCAGATTTTGCTTCCGTATTCAAGTATCCTTGATTTTGTATCAGATTATGTCATTATTAAAGTATCAGATTTTGTATCTATATTAACGTATTTTTTTATACATATTCATGTATCACAAAGGCTTTGATTATCCAAATCCATTACAGATTTAACATATAATTATTATAAAAAAATAAATAAAAGTGTGTGACACATTATTGTTAAATTAAAGAAACTAACTTCAGCTATTTTCATTTAACACTTAAGAAATAGATGACCAATGGTCTGTGAAACTTCTATTTAGAAACAACTTTGCATTTATTAACCCAGTGGTGGCACCTGATACATGCCTTTCCAAAATAATGATCTCATGTTAACAGTTAATTAAGCAATGATTAAAAATCAGATTTTTTAAACCTTCATATAGTCAGATTTTTATTGTAATAGTTTCTGAAGTGATTTTTTATAGTTTTAGCAGATTAATTTCATGCAAGAACTTGTCCGGTTCCTTTCCACTAACTTTGCAATTATTTGTGTGAATAGTAGCAGTGATATGAAATGATGAAACTGCTATGAAGTTTCAAATTATGTGTTTGTTTATAGATCAGAATTCTTTGCTTTTCTTTGTACTGTGAATTTTAAGGAAATTTCCTTAAAATTCACAATACAAATTCACAATACAATAAAATTAAAATTCACAATATGGACGAGGGAGGGAGAGAGAGAGAGAGAGAGAGAGAGAGAGAGAGAGAGAGATAACACTTACTAAATTTGTCCATCCTCTGTGAGCTGAAGGAGACAATAACATAAACATCCAAAAAATTCATGTTCATGATTGGCAGCATCAAGAATTATATTTCTGTGAGAAGAGATTTTTTGAAGGCATTCCAAAACTGTCATCTGATCTAAAAAAAAAAAAAAAAAAAAATTTCATATATGAGATACTCATTGATATCTTAGTAAATGTCAAATTTTACACATAACTGTGACTATGTAATTAATGGCAACGATTTTTATCACCCCACCACAGGCAATCAATCGCTCACTAAAATTAATATCCCTTGTTTTGGATATTAGTCAGTGGAGAAAGCAAAGAAACTGAGGGCAAACTAACACTAAAATGCAAATAATTACTTCATAATGTTAGATGTAATTTGGGCAAGTGAACAGATCAGTATTCCTTAGAAAGGCAGCATTACACTTGACAAGAGAGAGCAATGCAGAGACTGACCAAACACAGTAAAACTGTAGAAGTTCAAGATAAAATTGGTAAAAGGCATTCAAAATTTTCAATGTGAATACTGAATGAACACGAGAGAGAGAGAGTATGGTTCTGGATAGTTGTCTTTATTAAAATACAAAATTTTGCACTAATAGGCAAAAAAAAAAAAAAATAAATAAAATAAAATAAATAAATGTAATTAATGAATCTAAACATTTTCATTCATTACACAAATATACCAAGCCTCAGTTTCACTTTCAATTAACAAAATTTCAAATATTGGCTGTCTCGACCACTATTCATATCAGTTCTCTGATTATTCATCCATGATTCCTTTTTCTTCAAAGGTAGTACTTGTGCACATGACCATTCTGTAAATTTGGCTCAATGCCATAACTTCCTAATTTGGAATCTCCTCTGCCTTAAAATCTATCTCTCTACCCCCAGCTGTAAAATTCATCCATTGCCTGTATCATTCTCCCAGATACACTGATCACTCAGAAATCTTTCACTTCCTTTCATTGAAACTCAACTTTCATCCATCTCTTTCTTAACATGAAGTAATTTTTCTTGGTGATTTTAATGTTCACAACTCCAGCAGTTCAAATGCCAAGACCTTTGCAATTACTAATGAGCTCACTCAACTTGTTCATTTACCTTCTAAAATACCAGACAATCATAACAAAACAGCCAACAAATCTTTGATTTCTTCTCACCAAAAAAAAAAAAAAAACCTATCAAAGTTCATAGCCAATTTTAGGGGTGATATAGATGTCTCAGATTACAACTTTTGTAATCTGAGATTACAAAATGTAATGGTCTCTTTTGTGATGGTCTCTTTTCCAAAGAAGCCCCTCCCTCTCATGAGCATTCTCAGTTGTTGTATTTTGGTGCAAGGGCTACTTAGGCCATATTGCACCGGTCAACGTTATGAATGTTACACTTGCATGGTGACTGTTATGGCATTAGTCAAAAATGATCATGTAATTTTATCTATTTAGTAAAGTGAAAAAACTCCAGCAGATTAGCATTATTACCTATGATGTGGCAGAGGTCAAGGGTTCTTTAAGATATGGTAACAAAGCTTAATGAGACTTGGTGGGCAGTGTGTATAAAGTACACACAACAAGAATATGCTTCACTGTAAGTGGAGAGTTGCACCATGTGCATTGTGGAGAATCATTACCTGTGAAGAGATAAAGGTGGGTAAGTTGACTGGGGCCAATTCACGCTCTGGTTAAGGTTACTTCCTTCTTTCTGTTTATATGGAAACTGGAGGTACATAATTGCAGTTCGGGTTTTATTTGGCAGAGTTTATTATGTGTTTGGGCTTGCCATTGAATTCAGCATTGTTCTCTATATTATGTTCTTTGTGTGTTACACTTGTAGTCAAGATATGGAACATAATACTGTGATAATTCTCTGTTGGATAGATGTTTAGCGGCATAGTCTGCACATTCATTTCCTGGTATCCCAGCATGGCCTGGAATTCAGCAGAAAATGACTACTCACTGGAATTCTTGGAGATGCTTCAGTTTGGATTTTATGAACTTTATTAAAGGATGTGTTTGAGAGGAAATATTCTATAAAGCTATAAGTGCACTCTGGGAGTCTGTATATATCATTCTTTTTTGGATGGACAGATGGAGAATATTTTCTATTCCATAATTCAGCTGTATAGTTGCTGCATTCATTGGGAAGTGATACGAAGAAGATTTTATGAGGGAAAACAAGTGATGCACCCACTCCACTCCACTCTCAGATTTTGACCCATCAGTATATATTTTTGTAAAATGCAGGTAAGTTTGTGTGGGCAATATGCAGTTGTTGTATATTAACATTTGCAAGCGAGTGCTTTCCCCAGTTTAGAAAATAACTGTCACAGGGTGCTTTAATAGAGGACCACAGGGGATCCGTACTGTTTAAATCTTGAAAAACTTTGTCAGGATGTATATTCCAAGTTTACAATAATGCCTGAGATCTGAGAGCAGTAGGCTGAATGCCCTGGGTTTACTTCTATAGAACATTGTGAACTGAGGGTCATTAAGTATTGGCCTAATGGAATGGGTAGGTAGACTTTGGATTTTAGTTGTATAGTTGAGAAGTAACATCTTTCTCCTGAGAATTAGAGGAAGTTCATGAGCTTCATAGAGGAAGTTCATGAGCTTCAATGTAAAGACTTTGAACTGGTGAAGTTCTATAAGCACCTATAGCAATCCCCAAGGCAGAGTGTTGAATTGGGGAAAGTGTGCTAGCACTCTCTCCCTAGAAGAATCATACACCGGCACACCGTAATAAAGGCGAGATCTGATTAGGGCTCTATACAAATGAAGGAATATGTACCGATCTGCACCCCATGATGTCGAAGAATTTTAATTTGTTAACTCTGAGTATGTTAATTTTTTTTCTTGCATGATGTCCGTAGATGTTTAACACATTCCATGAAGTTCAATTTACTATCAAAAGTCAGACCAAGGAAACGAATGCTGTTCACAACTGAGATGAAATGATTTGTTAAGTGTACCTGTGGATCTGGCTGTATCTTCTGTTTGTTACAAAAGTGAACTACTTTAGATTTTGAACAAGAGAGTCGATACCCATTCTGTGCCATCCATAGCTGAATATTATTAATTGAAATTTGGAACTGCCGCTCAGCGAAGGTCATGTTTTGAGAACTGCACGAAACAGTGAGATCATTGGCATAGAGGTATAAATTCAAAGAGTTGGGAATATTTTTAGTCATGTGATTTTTTCTTATGGTGAATGAGGTGGTACTGTGTAGAGAGCCCTGTGAGACCCCTTCTTCTTGTATATCTTGCCCCAGGGGCTCATATCTGGTGAGTATGGGCCTGGCAAACCCAGGGTCCTGAGCTGGATATCATCATTATTCTCTTTCTTGGTGATTCCTTTCTACTTCTGACTCTCTCTCTCTCTCTCTCTCTCTCTCTCTCTCTCTCTCTCTCTCTCTCTCTCTCTCTCTCTCTCTCAGTGTAACTCGTGAATTTTTTTTTTTTTTTTTTTGGCTGGTGAAGCATAAGCCTCGGGCTTCCTTGCTGTTGTTGTTATTTGGTTTTTAGGAGCATTAGCAACTAAGGCCACATTGCTCCGGGGATATGCGGTGGTCATTCTCTAACCTTTCCGCATCCTCTGTATTTGGTGGTCACGGGCTCGAACCCCAGTCTAATCAAGAAGCGTGTGCTACGCACTGCTGCTCCTGCCACCTGGCTACGGAGGCGCCAGGCTTCCTTGCACCACATGGCTAATAATAATAATATGTTTGGGAGTGGATGGCAGAATTGAACTTGAAAGGATCTGTGCTGAATGAAGTTCTATAGGAAATATGGTAATTGGCCTCTCAGGTCAATGGAATGCAGATCTCTCAGGATACCAAAATGCCATGTGGTGTCGAAGGCTTTCTCTACATCATGGCATACCATGACGAGATGCCCATGTTGAATGAATGCATTCCTGATGTTTGTTTCTGCTTTGACCATGAGATTCAGGGCTGATCTATTCTTTCTGAAACCAAACTGATTGTCAGAAATTATATTTTTAGAGTCAAGAAACCAAGTAAGTCGACGGTGAATTACTTTTCTAGAGTTTACTTAAACAGCTGGTGAGAGAAATGCATCTATAGTTTTTAGGAATGGAATGATCTTTTCCTGGTTTGGGAATTGCTATTATATAGGAGTGATGCCAGGAACTGGGGAAAGAATGTTCAAGGAAGATGTGAGTGAAAGAAGAGAGCAGTGAAGAGGCAGATTTTTGTCAATGTGTTGGAGCATTACATAATATATTCCGTTGGGGCCTGCAGCACTGTTTTTTGAGGTAGATATGGCTTCTTGAAGTTCAAGCATTGTAAGTGGATTCATTATAAGGTAAAGAACATGTAGGTCTGAAGTTAAGTTTGGATGTTCAGCTAATACTGTGATCTTCTGGAATGATGGATCATATGCGGTTGAGGCATACAACTGTGAAAACACAGTCCCTAAGGCATTTGCTATATCTGTAGGAGAAGAAAGATCCTGCCCATTCAAGTTGAGAAGTGGGGAGGATAATGGAGGAAATTTGCCATTTAGCTGTTTTATTTTTATCCATATTATTCTTGTATCCGTATTTTTATTAATCGAGCTTGCAAATTGAATCCAAGATTCTTTTAGCTTTTTTTCTAATGTGACAGGCCTTGGCTCTGAGTCTCTTGTAGTTTATAAGATTGGAGATAGTAGGATGTTTTTGAAACAGACTCCATGGTCAGTTTTTTTTCTTTTTTTGCAACCTTGCACTCTTCGTCCCACCAATAACTTATGGTTTTATGGATTGTAGACTGTGATTGTGGAATCACAATATATGCAGCAACCAGTATTTGTTTCGTAATGTGATCAGTAACTGTGTCGACAGGACAGGTTTTGATGATCTGTTCATCAAAGGACACTCAGGAAGTGAATTTTGCTCAATCTGTTTGGGAAAATTTCCATTTTATGTAGTTTTCTAAAATTATGGAATGTGCTGTTTGAATCTTACATATTAACGGAAAGTGATAAATATTGAACGGGTTGTCGAGGGCCATCTGCTCAATACTAGGAAAGAGGGACGGAGAGCAGATGGAAAGATCTAATGCAGAAGTTCTACCTGTAGAGAGATGGATGCAAGTTGGCGAGCCAGTATAGTCAGGTTTCATCTGTCAGCAAGCTGTTTATAAGTTCTCCTTGTCCATCTGCATTGGGAGAACACCACATTGGATGGTGTCCATTGATGTCTCCCAATAAAGAGATGGGGTTGGCAACTGCAGAATAAGATCTTTGAGTTCATGGAGGGTATAGGAGTGATTGGGCGAGAAGCAGATAGAGACAAGTGGTAGATACACGTTACAACAGCTTCATTGGAGGTTTGTAAAGGAATGAGTCTACAAGGTACTCTAAAGCGTGAGTCTAGGAGTATGGCTACCCCTCCACGAGCATTATTTTGTAGCAGTTCTGCTTTCCTAAAAAGTGCATAATTCTTAACTGAGAGAGAGGCGTATAGCATGTTAAATTTGTCTCTTTGATGGTAACAATCGATTAACTCATGTATATCATCAATATTACTGTAAATTCCTCCACAGTTCCATTGTATGATTTAGTGCATTATTTGGTTTTGTTACTTGAGGATGATTCAGATTCTTTTTTTATTCCCAGGCTGCTTGTGGCGATCGAGTTTCATTTTCTCTCTTCTTGGAAAGATTGGGCATCCAGTATCTATGTCATCTTCCACGTGAAGGTCTAGGATAGGTTCATTTGGGTCAGCATCATTATCAGTGTACATGTTTACTGAAGTGATATTGTTTGTCTTCCTATTTTGAGCTAAGCCAGTTTTTGATTTTTAAATGTCTGATGGTCTGTGTGTAGTTGGTAGGACTGTGACTGGGGTGTTGTTGGCTCTATCTACTACCTTTTGCTCCTTGGGAATATGTTTCTTCTATGGTGACAGTATAGATCGGGCGCAATCTGCAATCGATATGGTTGGGGGAACTGATACTTCAGTTTGTGTTGCTGTTGATTGATATTTTTGTATTGCTGCTGCATATATGTTCTTGGGTGCATTGAGCATTTTGTCTTTGCCTCTTTTCGTAACGTTTAGGAAAGACAGAACTGCTACAAACGGTATGTAATTTTTTGTTCTACCCTGTACTTCTGGATTTTTTTTCCTGTTTTCCAGAGGTCGCATGATTTGGAATAGGCTGGATAGGCACCTTTGCAATTCGGACAGTGTTGTTTTGGCATCAGTCTGCGAATGTTCTTTTGGCTCACAGTTTGGACAGACTGAATCTCCTCGACATGCCATTTGTGCTTGATCAAATTTTTGGCACTTGTAGCATCTTATAGGATTTGGAATAAAGGGTTGTACTCTGCAGTTAAGACAGCTGGCTTTTACATTGGATGGTAAGATAGGTGTTCCGAATGCCAGGATGATGTTGTGGGTGGGAATAAGATCCATCTTTCCTGATCCTGATGCGTTTGGCTTGTATCACTTTTTGATGTTTGAGTTCCTGGGCCAGTTCATCTTCTGTTACATTTATCAGATCCCATTCTACAGTTACTCCTTTGAAAGTATTTAATGTTGCATGTGGGTGACTTGAATGGGTAGTCCTCCAAATGTTAGTTTCAGCAGTCTGTCAGAATGTGTACGACTCACTGTTTCTGCAAGGAGGTCTCCAGATCTCAGTCTTCTCACCATAAATAGGCCTGACGTAGCCCAGTGGTCAGGAGAGAGAGTGCATAGCACGCGTTCCTTGAGTGGACCGGGGTTCAAGCCCATGACTACTAAATACGATAAATATTTGTATTGACGATTTATTGTAAACTCTACTGACTTGGTTGTCGTGCCGGAGTATAAACAGAAAAATTTATTTATTTATTTATTTTGGGTGAACCTGCCACATTTCTAAGCATTTTTGTATAAGAAATGGTGAGAGAGTGCTCATAGATTTGTCTGACAGAGAATGTAAGATAAGGAATGATAGGCACTCCTGTTGGTCAGTGTCTGTACGCAATCGTTTAGACTTTGTTGCGTCATGGGAAATTTCATGGTCAGCATCGCTGACAGTACTGCATGAGCACCTAGGCTGCTCAAGCTCTGGATAATCATCATAGTCAGCTCCTTTTTGTCCTGGGGGTTAACTTTCCCTCCCAGGTTTCTGGCCCCACCACAGGGAGGCAGGAGCAGTGCCACAAGGAGGCCAGTGGTTAGATAAGTTAGTTGGTTAGTAAAAAAAAGTAATATATATATAATGAAAGAGAAAGGTGAATTTCCTTATTATTCTTACTTGTGACTTTCCAAGTGTAGAACTAGATTATAAATGAACTGCTAATAGAGAACAATATAACTTAAAATGAACTTTTATTGCTGAGAAAGATCACTATATAATTGCACTTTGAATGTTTGACCTTGAATTTGCTTGGCGCCCAGGGCCAGCATTCTCAGCCTCATGTCATTTGCCATTACATGAATGTGAAATGACATGCATGATTTCTATTTATCTTTTCACTGGTTGGATTATTGGTGAATAGGGGAAACCCTGGAGCCTGCCAAAAAAATAATAAAATACTTTGAATTTTTGGTTGGATTATTGTTTTAAATCTTCTAATTACAATGTTTGCTCAGAGAATGTCAATGACTTTTTTCTTGTACAGATGAAAACCTTTTTCCACATTCCACTCTAAAATCCCATCCTTTATCTATAAATATGCTATCTATAAATTTCCAATAAATATGCTAAGCTGCTCAAGACAAAAGAGTTTCATATCAAAATTGGCTTTCATCCAAATTTCCAGGTTCATTTTTTGCCTGCACTAAATCTCTCAACAATTGTACAGCATTTATTAATCAAGCCAGACTTGATTTTGAATAGGTTAAGAGTAGAACACTTTCTTCTGATCTAAATGGTAGCCAAGTCTATCTATATTTCCACCTTTGTGACAAAGGTGGAAATATAGATGGACTTGGCTAGCTTGGTTTTGTTGCATTCTCAGCTAAAAATAAAGCCAAATTAATAACATTCGACATTTCTCCTAACTCTTGTGTTGACAGTTTTGGTAAATCACTTTCTACAATACCAAATACATAGCACTCAGTGCGTTACATGGTCTTCCAACAGAAGCACGTTAGAACTCTGAATAATTTTGATACCAAGAAAACTCCCCATCACTAAAAACCTATGCTCCCAAGCTTGCTCCTGTTTGTGTCACCTTTTAACACTTTCTTATTCCACTATTTTTCCTTCTGGTTGGAAATATGCTCATATCCATCTATTCATAAAAAAGCTTGACACATACCTCTTCTAATTATCCCTGTATTGCATTTACTGTACCTTTTCCAATATGATGGAAAAATATATCTGCCATTAACTCTTCAACTATCTCAAAACTGTCCACTGACCAATGATCCCTCCATATGGATTCCATCAGTGTTGGCCCACTGGTGATATACTGGCTTATGTTACCTTGGAAAAATTTAATGGAAAAGTTAGAAAAACTCTAGCACTCATTCTTGGTATTTTTGATCACATTTACTATAAAGGTCTTTAAACACACTCCCATCTTATGATGTGATAAATGATTTTTGCAACTGGGTATCCATTTCCAAAAACAGTTCTCTCTTTCTCTCACAAGTCACTATAAGTGATGGTAGAGATCTTGCTATCTTCTGACTTCTATAACAAGGCTAGTGTATCTCAAGGTCACATACTCTTTTTCTCTTATATATTAATGACACTTTTCAAATAACTAGAAGTTCCATCACTGTTTTGCCGGTGATAGGATACTATATTTCATGTTTGAGAAACCTTGCCCTGCACAAACAGACTCAACTTCTCAAATATCCACCAATAATAACATAATGCTGATCTCCACATAATTCTCTAATGGGGGCAAAGAAAACTTAGCTTATTTGAATCCTACTAAAACTCTGTCTTAGAAATTACAAAAAGAATTCTTCAGCTCCAACATTTATATTCAATGACACTCAGCCTTCTAGAAAAGATCAAACATCTCAATTAGGAATTACCCTGAATTCTAATCTTTCTCTTGGCATAAGCACATCCCAAATACTGCTTTCTCTGTATTTAAAAAAAAAAAAAAAGGGGGGGGGTTCCGTTTCTAGATAGCAGTAAATCCACCAAAAATTTATTCACTTTCACAGGAAGGCATGCAACATCCCTTTCAGAATAATCAGATTACAAGGAGTCCACTGCCATCAAGTGCTGACATCTCTTCTTTTAATACTCTTGCTACTCTAGTTTTTAGGCATGCCATGACAAGAACAATATCAAAAATTAACTATACATGTCACAAAGTTGTCCAAAGGAAGCCTACCTGATTTTCTGTTATTTCGAAGATAATGTCCAACTGATGATGATGCACAGGGGCTCACATCTGGTGAGTATGGGCTTGGCACACCCTGGGTCCTGAGCTGGATATCATCATTCTTCTCTTTCTTGGTGATTCCTTTCTACTTTCTCTCTCTCTCTCTCTCTCTCTCTCTCAGGGTAACTTGGAATTTTTTTTATAGTACAGCATAAGCCTCAGGCTTATGCTGCACCATACGGCTAATAACCATACGGCTAATAACCAAATTTTATTATTATGGCCAATAACCATAATAATAAAATTTGTGCCAAACCATTTCAAGTGGATATTTCTTTTTATTATTATTGTTATTAGCCGTATAGTACAGCATAAGCCTGAGGCTTATGCTGCACCATACGGCTAATAACAATAATAATAAAAAGAAATATCCACTTGAAATGGTTTGGCACAAATTTTATTATTATGGTTGTTCACTGGCATCCACATAAGGACTTTGGACAGGTGAAGTATAAAATGCTCTATTGGCAATTCATATGGCTTTGTGGTGAACTAAATCAAGCTAATAATTAATGGAATTTCTATAGCTCAGGAATAGATTTGGGAACCAGAGTCAAGTGTAAAGCAAAATTCTTTATAAAGGTCTAATAATGTGAGTCTATTTGCTCCCGAAAAAGTAGAGAAGACAGCACATTATATTTGTAAACTGTTTGTACATTTTGTTGTGAACTAATGAATACATTGATAAAAGTCAGCTTCTGATGAAAAATTAGTCCTGGAAATTTTGTTTCTATTATCACTGGAATAGAAGTCCAAGTCTGAGGTTAGGGTCTGGATGAAAAATTCCATCTGCAACAAGGATGTACACAATCTGAATACTTGAACTCGCTGGCTTACAATGGTCAGGAACTAAGGTGGTTAAATAATTTGTTGCAATTGTTGTTCAATAACTCTCATGCTGAAACAGTGAAAAAAATATTAAAATCATTCACAAAGTGCTGTTTACTGAGTTTGTAATATGGGATGTGTTAGCACTCTTTGAAGGAGGAGATGTCAGTGGTATTGTCAGAGGAGCATTTGGGTTGTTGCTTATGTATACTTGGTTGTTGCTCAGAGAGGATACTTCTAACCCAATCAGAAAATGATTTATTAATGGGAACTGTGACATCGGTCTGAGTGGAGACTGTTTGATACATTTTTATGGGATTGGAATAGGTTACATTTTTGTTTATAGGAGGTACAACTAGTTTTCTCGCTTCTTGGTAACTGACTTTGTTATCAACAATTTTTTTTTCTTTTTTTTTTTTTTTACCCCCTCAGTTTTCCATTTTCACATCTGGGAATATGCAGGATCATCACCTTTGCAATTTGGGCAGGTCATTTTTGTAGTCGTACAGCCACTATGTATGTGATCCGAGGACCCAAAGTTAGGGCAAACAGGAACTCCTCTGCATACAGTTTGTGAGTGGCCATATCTTTGGCATTATAACATCGTAAAAGATTGGGAATGTAGGGGTGAATGTGGCAAAGTAAATAACCTGCTTTTACAGAGGAGGGCAAGTTAGGTGTACTAAAGGAGAAAATAATATTTCTGGTTGGTATAAGTTGATTATCTTTTTTAGTCATTATACGTTTTGCTTGAATTACATTTTGTCACTGCAGCTCTTGGGTTATTTCCTCCTCTGTGATATTTAAAAGGTCCCAACTGGATATTACACCCTTAGATGAATTTAGAGTTGCATGAAGAGATATTTTTACTGGAATGCTGGCAAAATTTGTAAGCTGTAAAAGTTTCTCTGAATGCCTGTGGTTCGTAGTTTCCACTAATAAGTCTCTTAATTGAAGTCTTTTAACAGTCTTAGGAGATCCTGCAATACCTTCCAGATGTTTTTGTATTACGAAGGGAGACAGTTTGCTCATAGGCTGACTAGTGAGGGAGCGGAAAATTAAAAATGATGGGCAGTGTTGCTCCATCTAATTAGTCTTCTGTCTCTTTGGATGATCATTCCCTAAGCCATGATTGGTGTCATGGTCAAAGCAGGTGTCTGTTCTTGAGTTCGAAGGGTCTAATGGTGGATGATTATTTTTATCCATGATGGCTCCTTTTGGCCCTGGGGGTTTCTCTTTACCACCCAGGTTACCGGCCCTGCCACAGGGAGGCAGGAGCAGTGCTGCGTTGTGGCCAAGCGTAGAGTTAGAAAGGCTATCTAAATTAAAGAAAAAGGTGCTTTCCTTCTTCTGGGCTCTCTTCTTATTTCTTTTAAGAAATTTGAGCTACTTAACAGAAATTTTTATAAATGCGAGAGAAAACAAAGGAATACTCAGTCGCTGGGGAGAAAAATGCTCAATAAATGCTCAATATCACTTGGCCATGGAAATGCTTGGCACCCGGGGCCCAATCTGCAGAAAAAGGAACCATTAGATGGCAGTGATCACAGTGTATTGATTTGGGATATACTCAAAGATGTAATTACCATATGGGGTAAAGGGAAGGGTTTTTGCTTTTGTAAAGGTGACTACAGTGATCTCAGACATTTTTTTAATTCTATACAGTGGGACCAACTGATGATGTTACTAACAGCAAATTCTAAATAGGAAGCATTCAAAGAATTAATCTTGAAAACTGCTAGGCTTTTCATACCAACTAAGAAATACTGTTCAAGGATCAGGCCTAAATGAATCTCAGATGAGTAAATGAGGTCCATGGTAGAGAAGAAAAATGCATAGGATGCATATAAATTATCAGGCAACACAGACGCATATGGCAGATATAAGCTAGTCTGTAGAGATTAGGTAAGCAAAGGGAGATTATGAGAAATCGTTGGCAAAGGATGCAAAGAAAAATAGTAAAGACTTCATTACTTATGTTAAGTCTAGAAGGAAAGGGATGAATCAGATTGGTCCAATTGATATCGATGGTTCAGTTATTGATGATTCTGCTCAGTAGCTGACAAACTGAAAGAGCATTTTGCATCTACATTCACACATGAGGAATTCTATAGGGAAGTGGAGGCCAGAAGCGTATGAAACTCTGAGAAGCACTGTAGGAACATCTAGAATCCAATCAAATTGGTCTTATCTGATCAATTTGATTGGATACCATGATGTGGTCACAAAGGACTGGATGCAAAAAAGAATTTTATATCATATACTTGGATTTTAGGAAAGCTTTTGATATTGTTGCACATGGAAGAATATTGTACAAGTTGGAGTAATATGGCATTAAGGACAAGTTGCTGCTATGGATTAAGGGATGGTTGAGCGGGAGAAGGCAGAGTGGTAATTAATGTATAATACTCTTTGTAGACTAATGTTATTAATGGAGTCCCCCAGGGGTCCAGAAAACAAATGGGTCCATATTAGACCCATTGTTGTTTTCTGTATTTATCAATGATACTGATGAAGGTATATTAGGCTTAATATCCAAGTTTGCAGATGATACGAAGGTTGGTAGGGTTGTTAATGACAGTAAGGATAGTATAATACTGCAACAGGATCTGGAAAAGTTCAGAAGATGGGTTGAGAGGTAGCAACTGAAGTTTAACTTTGACAAATGCAAAGTGCTGCATATGGGTAGCAGTAACCCCAAAGTAACATACCAACTGTGAGGTACCACACTCAGGGCAGTGCAGAATGAAAAATACCTGAGGGTAATTATGTGGTCAGATATATAGTTTTCTGAGCAGTGAAGACAGGCTACCAGAGCGGCTCATGGAGTCTTGTCAATGATATACAGGAATTTAGCTAGCAGGGATAAGGATATGATTATCCCCTTGTATAACGCAATGGTCACGCCACACCTTGATTACTGCATTCCAATCTGGAGGCCTCAATTTAGGATAGACGTATAGATGCTGGAACAAGGACAGAGAAGGGCCATGAGGTTAGTTTAACTGTCAATAGAACAGGTTTCAATAATCTGATCATCAAAGTGGAAGTGAACTTTGCCCAATCTTCTTTGGAAAATTTCCATTTTATGTGGTTTTCTGAAATTATGGAATATGTTGTTTGAATCTTACATATTAACAGAAAGTGATAACTATTGAGTGGGTTGTCAAGAGCTATCCACTCAATACCAGGAAAGAGGGAGCAGATGGTGAGATCTATTGCAGAAGTTCTAAGATCTTGCAGAGAGATGGATGCAAGTTGGCAAGCCAGTATTTAGTATAGTCAGGTTTTGTTTGTCAGTGAGCTGTTCAATAAGTTCTTGTCCATTTGATGGAGGTTTGTAAAGGAATGTTTCTGCAAGGTACTCTTGAATCTAGCAGTATGGCTACCCCTTCATGAGCATTATTTGTGATAGTCCTGTCTTTCCTAAAAAGCATGTAATTTTAGGAGACTAGGCACCTGCAAGGTTATCTAATGAGGTGTATAAGGCCTTGAATGGATTAAGTTCAATGCTAATGGAATTCTTCCTCTTGCTCAGATTACTCACTTGAGGAGGAATAAATTCAAATTGAGGAAACACAGTTGTAGATGTGCAGAAATTTTCCTTTAGCCAGTGGGTGGTTGATTGCTGGAACAAATTTCCATCTATCATTGTGGAAGCATACAGCTTAAATAAATTCAAGGCAGAACTAGCCAAACTTTTGGAATGAATGGATAGGAGAAATGGGAAGGTTTTTTTTTTTTTTTTTTTGGCTGATGCTGGTAAGCTTGCTTTCTTGCATGCCTCTATTAATGCTAATGCTCTTTATATTAGTTTAAAACACAAACTAAGTCATTCCACCCTTATTGCTTAATTAATGTGGCATGTTATAATTTTCTGTTGGTAGTCCAAATGTGTTAAAGTGTTTTATCCAGCAAAGCCTGCAACAAGAATCCTTACAATATTCAACACTGCCTCATCCATTATCACAAGAGTTTATCATATGTTATGATTTTGGGGAATCAGTATTGGTAAGTTTTCATTATGGGGAACAGGCCTTATTGTAGATTTATACAGTGCTGCTTTTTTTCTGGATATACCACATATTTTTGTCATGTTGAGATAGCAATCTCATTTTGGCTATGTAGTTCTTGTCACATCACAGGAACAGCAACTAGCATGTTTTTAATTTTTGTAGTTAGCCATATCCTGAGATATGTGGTGGAATTAACATAGCTCATATCTGTAACCGAAGTTCTGTCCTAATCACCCATTTTGTAATCAGGTACAAAGAATATGAACTTTTAATAATACTGCAGATTTTCTTCCATTGAATTTTTTTGTAAACTATCCACACACAGAACAGAAATTGTCAGGGAGATTCAACCATCTCCTTTGCTTCTGCTTAAACATTTTAACAATAAAAAGCTATAAAAAAAAAAAAAAAAAAAAAAGCACAAAAGAAACAAACAATAAGTAACCCATAGGCAAATTAGAAAACACACGCACAAAACTGTCTTTTCATTACTGAAAGAGAGATTGGAAACAGGCAGACAAAGCTGAACCTGTTAATGCTTTCAACATTACTGCTATTTATAATCACATGTAAACATTAATATTTGGGTAAATTCCTGTATCTGTAGAAAACGTGACGTGAAAATTTAAAAACAATTTTCGAAATATTTTCAAAAAATTGACTACAAACAGCTGATATATCAGTGGAGGTAAAAATCACGTTTTCCAGCGTAATTAGATAGATGGTTGAATGAGTGTAGAGAAGGGTGGTTTTTTTTCTTTATTTGACTGATGCTGCACAAGCTTATTTCCTTCAGTCATTTTATGTAACTAATTCTGATATTAACATTAATACATGTGATAAGGTAAACAGAAAAAAGAAAGGCAGTTTGATAATTATGTCTGCTGCTAACACGGGATCATTTGCATACAGACTGCAACTGTCTTTATGTTCCAATCTAATATACAATCACAGTGTGGTTTTATATTATTTCTAGTAATAAGAGATGACATATTCTGACCTCGTATCAGCTATGGCCACAAGGCATTATTAGTACATAAGGCATGGCCTGTTAGATGAATGTATTATAACTTCTCTGCAACTGTGTGGGAAGAAAAGAAAAGTAATCAAGAAGAAAACTGTTATATATACAGATAAAAGAGATCAAGAGGGAAAACTGCTATATGCTGAGACTGTACAGTAGACTTGCAGTTATATGTGCCTAAACTGTAAGTAATACTTGGCCAACCAGCTTTATTCTTATAGAAACCTACAGTAGAGTCCTGCATCAGGTCAGGTCTCAGCAATTTTGCAGTTGGGTTCCAGTTTTTTTACAAATAATTCATTGCCATATGACCGCAAAAGAGCAGAATTAAAAGGATGAACAGAAAGAAAGAGAAAGGTAGATAATTTATTTAATGTGGAAAATTCAAGCAATGAAAATGTTGAACCATGTGATGAAATTCAAAATTATCACACAATAAAACATCCAAAACTAATTTTCAATTGCTGAAGTGGTGGGAAAAAAAAAAAAATTTCTTTTTTCAAAATCTTGCAGCTGTAACTTGTTTCGTTCTTACCATTCCTGTCAGCAGCATAGCCAGTGAAAATAGATTTTTATATAGCTGTATTTTTAATCCAAGAAAGAAACTCAGATGAAACCAGAAACTGTTGATGACTGCCCTCTTTCTGCATATCAAAAATGTGTAAAATTAATTATATTATGAATATTTCTATTTCATTTTTTAAAAATTCTCTGTATTATTTACAATAAAAATATTAATATTGTTGATGATTGAGTTTTTCATTATTATTGGTTGTGTAAAAAATTAAGACAAATTTTCTTTATATGCTTTTTTCTTTGTGGGTTGCAAATTAAAACAAATTTTCTTTATATGATTTTTTCTTTGTAGGTTGCAGGTCTTGTTCAGTTGCACTTCTAGTTACTATAAGTGTGGGTCAGACGCAGGTCTAATACAATGGACCCATGCATGTGGGAACAAGAGTAGCCTTGTGCAGGCGAAGTTTTTACGGCTCAGGAAAATAGAAGTTTTTTTCTTTATTAACTTAAATTGGCATATTAACTTATTTTCTATAGAAGCTTTATATTCCTAGCTACGATACTTAGTTTAAATTTTAACTTATATAGAGATTTTGTAGGTTATTATTTAGTATCGGTAAAGGTATCCAAATCCACATGTTTTACAAATTTTGCAGAGCCGGCGAACAGGACGTTTTTTAGCTATATTTAGCTGCTTTATTGACTAATTGTTATATTAAATTATTTTGTATAAGTAGCTTATAGAGCTAGTCAGGATCCTTGGTTTATTCTCAATTGAGGCAGCAAGATTTTGGAAGTTAATTATTCCTTAAGAGTCCGTAGATTTCCGTTCGTAACTTGCCGCCATTGTTATACATGATTCAACGCTATATCCCAAACTAGATAACATTAGCTTAGTATAGTATAGTATATAATATTATCAATTAATCAGTAAAATTTATTAATCTTGTTGAATTTCATTGTCAATTAAATTGTACTTTTTAACTAAATACATATAACAACTTAGATTTTAGAAACGGAATATAATTCATTAATACATAACTGATTCGGGAGTTATATAAAGAAACTCGAAGATAATACATGATACTGAAAAAATATATATAGATATATAGTGTTACAACTGAGTTGGTATACAACTCAGTTGTAACACTCAAGTTTAGGGTTATAATTTTTGTACTGAAATTGAATCGAAATCATGACTCAGGCCAGAGCAGCAAAGTAAAACGCTCAAATTAAATGGAGTGCCATGGCTCAGGGGAGAACTCAGGGGGGGCAGGTTCCCTCTGAATAACAGCCTTTTAAAATGCACTGCTTGCTTGATGTTTGCGGAGCAATCAGGTAAGGGATATGATATTGCCAAGGGGGGGGTGTCTTTGTGTGCACGCGGTGTAAGGAGTGTAAGGAAATGAGGCGACAACTCAGCATTGTTATGGGCCTATATGAGAGCTTGAAGGATAGGGTGGATGCCCTCGAAGGATTTAAATTGAGGGGGGCCCATCAAGCTCTCAGTTGCCCACATCAATGCCAGAGCTTGCACTTGATCATCACGCAACACAGCAGCATACCCCAAGGCAGAATGCGCTGGTCCCACAGGAACTAGTAGTTGTTATGACTCTATTGTCAGGGAAACGGAGAACATGCTATGTAAAAAGAATAGATAGAACAAGACCAGGGTATGTCTGCAAGGGGCAAAGGTTGATGATGTTGTAGAGCGGATATCATCTTTTAAGGGCACAAAAAGTGATATTGTTGTACACGTTGGCACTAATGATATTAAGAGTAGGAGACTGGCAGAATTACTTAACAAGTACAGGTCACTGTTGAAAAAAAGCTGTGAATTAGGGTTGAATTTGAAAGTGTCTGCAATTCTGCCCAGACACGATAGGAGGGAGTACATGATGAGAGCATTGCAGAACAATTCGGCCCTAGAAAAATTGTGCAAGGCTCAAGGGGTAGAAATTTTTTCAGCCTGGTCTGTACTTGTTAACAGGAGAGATTGCTTCTACAGGGATAGGATAGGATACACTTAAATAGAAAGGGTGCAATAATATTTGCTGATGCTATCGAGGCAGTGTTAGGTGGGTCAGAAAACTGCTAGCTTGGGGGGGGAATACAAGAACTAATAGATTAACAGTAGCCACTGGCAGAGGTGAAAGTGATTCTTGCACTGCTTCTATTGGAATGAGCAGCAGCCTGGAAAACAAGAGGCAGGGTATTTCAGAGACTGCTGGGAGTCATTTCGGTACAAGTAAACACATGGGTTGTGTTAGGGTAGCTAAGAATAGGAACAGGTGCATGTATTGCTTGTACACTAATGCTAGGAGTGGTAAATAAATTTGATGAATTTGAGGTATTGCTCAAAACATCAAAGGCAGATATTGTTAGGATGTCAGAGTCATGGTGTCACACAGATATAAGGAATGCAGAACTGGAATTTGGGAAATACAATGTGTACAGAAAGGATAGACAGGATAGGAAGGGAGGAGGGGTTATGCTATTAGTTAAGAAACACATAAAATCCAAGGAAGTGAAGCCAGTCAACATCACTGGACAGTGCAGTGTCGAGTCAGTTTGGTGTGACATAAGCATCGGTCACTGTTGAACAAAAGCCGAGAATTAGGGTTCAATTTGAAAGTGTCTGCAATTCTGCCCAGACACGATAGGAGGGAGTATATGATGAGAGCCTTGTCGATCAATTCGGCCCTGGAAAGATTGTGCAAGGCTCAAGGGGTAGAATTTTTTTCAGCCTGGACTGTACTTGTTAACAGGAGAGATTGCTTCTACAGGGATGGGATACACTTAAATAGAAATGGTGCAAGAATATTTGCTGATGCTACCGAAGCAGTGTTAGGTGGGTCGGAAAACTGCTAGCTTGGGGGGAGACAAAGACCAATAGATTGACAGCAGCCACTGGCAGAGGTGAAAGAGATTCTTGCACTGCTTCTATTAGAATGAGCAGAAGCCTGGAAAACAAGATGAATGGTATTTCAGAGACTGCTGGGAGCCATTGTGGTACAAGTAAACACATGGGTTGTGTTAGGGTAGCTAAGAATAGAAACAGGTGCAGGTATACTTGCGTGTACACCAATGCTAGGAGTTTAGTAAATAAATTTGATGAATTTGAGGTATTCCTCAAAACATCAAAGGCAGATATTGTTGGGATATCAGAAACGTGGTGTCACACAGATATAAGGGATGCAGAACTGCAATTTGGGGAGTACAATGTCTACAGAAAGGATAGACAGGATAGAAAGGGGGGTGGGGTTATGCTATTAGTTAAGAAACACATAAAAACTAAGGAAGTGAAGCCAGTCGACATCGCCGGACAGTGCAGTGTTGAGTCAGTTTGGTGTGACATAAGCATTGGGAGATCAAAATTGAGAGTAGGAGTGTGCTATAGGCCTAATGACTCTGATGAGTATAATAAGGAACTGTACAGGGAAATAGAGTGGGCCAGTAAATCAGAAAGTCTTATAATGGGAGATTTTAATTTCCCAGATATTGACTGGAATTTGGGGGCTGGTTACTCACACACTAGCAGGGCTTTTGTGGATTTATTGGATGATTGTTTTCTACATCAGCATGTTCGGGAGGCAACTAGAGGGAGTAATACTCTTGATTTGATTATCAGCAGTGATTCTTCATGCATTAAGAATCTGCAGATAAACGAACCACTAGGTGGCAGTGATCACAGTGTGCTGAAGTGGGATTTACTCAAAGAGGTAACTACCATTAGGGGTAAAGGGAAGGGTTATTGCTTCCGTATAGGCGACTACGATGGACTGAGACAGTATTTAAATTCTATACGGTGGTACCAACTGATGATGTTAACAACAGCAAATTCAAAATGGGAAGCATTCAAAGAACTTATTTTGGAAGCTACTAGGCTTTACATACCAACTAAGAAATATTGTTCAAGGTTTAGGCCAAAATGGATGTCAGATGAACTAATGAGGCATATGGCAGAGAAGAAAAATGCATGGGATACTTACAAATTAACACATGACACAGAAGCCAATGATAGATACAAGTTGATATGCAACCAAGTTACAAAGGTTAGGCAGGCAAAGGGAGATTATGAGAAATCCTTGGCAAGGGATGCAAAGAAAAACAGCAAAGAGTTCTTTACTTATGTTAACTCTAGAAGGAAGGGGATGAATCAGATTGGTCCACTTGATATTGATGGGTCAACTGTTGATGATCCTGCTCAGGTAGCTAACAAAGTAATTGAATATTTTGCATCGACATTCACACATGAGGAGTTATTCAGCAAGGGGAATGCCAGAGGTGTATTCAACTCTAGCAGTAAGCTACAGAATCTTGAAATAACTGGGAGTAAAGTGGAGGAGAAACTGTTGAAGATAAACACAAGAAAGGCACCCGGGCTGGATGGGATCTATCCAGTTATATTAAAGGAGGCAGCAAAGGAAGTAAGCGAACCCTTAGCCATAATTATGAGAGCTTCCTCGGACTCAGGGGAGGTACCCATAGACTGGAAATGTGCAAATGTGACCCCAATTCACAAAGGAGGATCAAAGGCTGACACAAGTAATTATAGACCTGTGAGCTTAACTTCTGTTTCAGGAAAATTAATGGAGGCATATGGCAGAGACACTGTCTTGTCTAAATGACAAGACACTGTCTTGTCTAAATGATCCTGCAGTTAACACTGCAGGATCATTTAGACAAGACTTCAGTTATAGCACAGACACAGCATGGTTTTGTTAAGGGGAAGTCTTGCCTGACCAACTTGATTGGATATTATGATGCAGTCACAAAAGAACTGGATGCAGGGAATAACTTTGATATTATATACTTGGATCTTAGAAAGGCTTTTGATACTGTTGCACATGGAATACTGTTACACAAATTGGAGCAGTGTGACATTGGAGGCAAATTGCTGCTATGGATAAAGGGGTGGTTGAGGGGGAGAAGACAGACAGTGGTAATCAATGGACACTGCTCATCGTGGACTAATGTTATTAGTGGAGTCCCTCAGGGCTCAGTGTTGGGTCCATTATTGTTTTCTGTATTTATAAATGATATTGATGATGGTATATCAAGCTTAATGTCCAAGTATGCAGATGATACAAAGGTTGGCAGGGTTGTCAAGGACACTACTGACACTATGCTGCTGCAACATGATCTGGAAAGGTTGAGCAGATGGGTTGAGAGGTGGCAAATGAAGTTTAACATTGACAAATGTAAAGTACTACACATGGGAAACAGCAACCCCAGAGCAACGTATCAACTCTGTGGTACTACACTGACAGTGGTAGAGAATGAAAGGGACTTGGGGGTGGTTGTGCAGGCAGATATGAAGTTCTCTGAGCAGTGCAGATGGGCTGCAAGAGTAGCTCATGGAGTATTGTCAATGATATACAGGAATTTTTCCAGCAGGGATAAGGAGGTGATTATTCCATTGTATAAGGCAATGGTAAGCCACACCTAGAGTACTGTATACAGGTCTGGAGGCCTCATTTCAAGAAGGATGTACAGCTGCTGGAACGAGTACAGAGAAGGGCAACAAGATTAGTGAATGGAACAAAGGGGTGCTCTTATGAAGAAAGGCTTAAGTTTTGCAAATTACAATGTCTGGAGACTAGGCACCAGCGAGGTGATCTGATAGAGGTGTATAAAGCCTTGAATGGTTTAAGCATGCTCAATGCTGATGGGATTCTTCCTCCTGCTCAGAAAAATCACCTGAGAGGGCATAAATTGAAATTGAGGAAAGACAGATGTAGGATAGACGTGAGGTTTTAGCCAGCGGGTGGTTAGTTGGTGGAACAGACTTCCATCCCTTGTGGTGGAGGTTGATAGCCTAAATAAGTTTAAGGTTCAGCTGGACAGGTATTTGGAACGAACAGAGGGGTGAAGTGGAAGTGGGGGTTTTTTTTTTTTTTTTTTTTTGGCTGATGCTGCATAAGCTTGCTTTCTTGCATCAAATGCCTCTACTAATGCTAATGCTAATAATGCTAGATCAAAATTGAAAGTAGGAGTGTGCTATAGGCCTAATGACTCTGATGAGTATAATAAGGAACTGTACAGGGAAATAGAGTGGGCCAGTAAATCACAGAGTCTTATAATGGGGGATTTTAATTTCCCAGATATTGACTGGAATTTGTGGGTTGGTCACTCCCACACTAGCAAGGCTTTTGTGGATTTATTGGATGAGTGTTTTCTACATCAGCATGTTCGGGAGGCAATTAGAGGGAGTAATACTCTTGATCTGATTATCAGTAATGATTCTTCATGCATGAAGAATCTGCAGATAAAGGAAAAACTAAGTGGCAGTGATCACAGTGTGCTGAAGTGGGATTTACTCAAAGAGGTAACTACCATTAGGAGTAAAGGGAAGGGCTTTTGCTTTCTTACAGGTGACTAGGGTGATCTGAGACAGTATTTAAATTCTATACGGTGGGACCAACTGATGATGTTACGAACAGCAAATTCAAAATGGGAAGCGTTCAAAGAATTAATCTTGGAAGCTACTAGGGCTTTACATACCAACTAAGAAATATTGTTAAGGGTTTAGGCCTAAATGGATGTCAGATGAACTAATGAGACATATGGCAGAGAAGAAAAATGCACTGGATACATGGGTGACATGCAAGCTTATGATAGATATAAACTAGTCTATAACCAAGTCACAAAGGAGATTAGGCAGGCGAAGGCAGATTACGAGAAATCTTTGGCAAGGGATGCAAAGAAAAACAGCAAGGAGTTCTTTACTTATGTAAACTCTAGAAGGAAAGGGATGAATCAGATTGGTCCACTGGATATTGATGGTTCAAATGTTGATGATCCTGCTCAGCTTGCTAACAAACTAAATGAGTATTTTGCTTCTACATTCACCCATGAGAAGTTATTCAGGGAGGGGAATGCGACAGGTGAGTTAAACTCTGGCAGTGAGCTAGATGATTTTGTAATAACTGAGAGGAAAGTGGAGCAGAAATTGTTGAAGATAAACATAAAAAAGGCACCTTATATTAAAGGAGGCAGCAAAAGAAGTAAGGAAACCCTTAGCCATAATTATGAGAGATTCTTTGGACTCGGGGGAGGTATTCATGAACTGGAGATGTGCAAATGTGACCCCAATTCACAAAGGAGGATCAAAGGGCGACAAAAGTAATTATATATGTTTTAGTTTAACTTACGTTCCAGGAAAATTAATGAAGGCACTGGTAAAAGAAACACTGCAGGATCATCTAGACAAGACTTCAGTTATAGCTTGGGCATGGTTTTGGTAAGGGAAAGTCTTGCCTGACCAATTTGATTGGATACTATGATGTGGTCACAAAGGAACTGGATACAGGGAATAACTTTGATATCATATATTTGAATCATAGAAAGGCTTTTGATACTGTTGTACATGGAAGACTGCTGAACAAATTGGAGCAGTGTGGCATTGGAGGCAAATTTCTGCTATGGATAAAAGGATGGTTGACTGGGAGAAGACAGAGAGTGGTAATCAATGGACACTGCTCATTGTGAACTAATTATATTAGTGGGGACCCTCAGGGTTCAGTGTTGGGTCCATTGTTGTTTTCTGTATTTATAAATGATATTGATGATAGTATATCAAACTTAATGTCGAAGTTTGCAGACGGTACAAAGGTAGGCAGGGTTGTCAAGGACACTACTGACACTATGCTGCTGCAACAGGATCTGGAAAGGTTGAGCAGATGGGCTGAGAGGTGGCAAATGAAGTTTAACATTGACAAATGTAAGGTACTACATATGGGAAGCAGTAATCGTAGAGTGACATATCAACTCTGTGGTACTACACTGACAATGGCAGAGAGCGAAAAGGACCTGGGGGTAATTGTGATTGCAGATATGAAGTTTTCTGAGCAGTGCAGACGCTCTGTAAGAGTAGCTCATAGTCGCTTGTCAATGAGATACAGGAATTTTTCTAGCAGGGATAAGGAGGTGATTATCCCCTTGTATAAGGCAATGGTCAGGCCACACCTAGAGTACTGTATACAGGTCTGGAGGCCTAATTTCAAGAAGGATATAGAGCTGCTAGAACGAGTATAGAGAAGGGCAACAAGATAAGTGAATGGAACAAAGGGTTGCTCTTAGGAAGAAAGAGCTTAAATTTTGCAAATTACAGTGTATGGAGACTAGGCACCTGCAGGGTGATCTGATTGAGGTGTATAAAGCCTTGAATGGTTTGAGCATGCTCAATGCTGATGGGATTTTTCCTCTTGCTCAGAATAATCACCTGAAAGGGGCATAAATTCAAATTGAGAATAGACAGATGCAGGATAGATGTGCGGAAGTTTGCCTTTAGCCAGCGGGTAATTGGTTGGTGGAACAGACTTACAATCTTTGTTGTGGAAGTTGATAGCCTAAATAAATTTAAGACTAAGTTGGACAGATATTTGGAATGAATGGAGGGGGTGAAATGGGATCATTTTTTTTTTTTTCTTTTGGCTGATGCTGCATAAGCTTGCTTTCTTGCCTCATATGCCTCTACTAATGCTAATGTAGGACTCTAACCTACACTATATAAAGAAATGTCATAATGGGGTTAAAACTACTATACAAATTAGGTTAGTCACACCAATGTATACAATGAATTTTATTTCCTCTGGCTTTAAAGTTTTAAGATTAAAATATTGGGTGTAAGTATAATACAATGGACCCATGCAGGAATCTAGGCTACACTGTATAATGAAATGCCATAAAGAGAAGTTAACCCCTTAGTGAAACTAATAAGTTTGGTAGTTAACAACTACTACATAACGTGAGGTTCAACTATTTATTTTTCATTCGCCTTCGTGATTTTTTTTTTTTGATGATATGCATGAAGGACAAGCTTCACTGTCTTTAGTCTTTAGTCATTAATTCTGATGCAACATAGGCAACATATTTAATTCATTTTTGTTCGGTTTAATTATTTAATTAACAGTCTCGTTGCTAATGGGTATTTAAATGGTGCAGCTGAACATTTTATATATATCCTTTTTATAATGTGCTGCTAGCATAAGCTTCCTGGATGGATGGAGGGATGCTAGATAGCTAGGCTTTTATTGCATATAAATGATGAAAACAAACAGGGGACAAAAAGTTTACTCATCATAAAATATACATTTATTTTCAATAACAAAGTTGAATTCAAACTGGAATTTACAAAAAAAATTATGAGCTACTTCAAACTAATTAAACTGAAATAATAATTACACAGTAAATGATCTTTATATACAATAAATAAGTTGTTAGTGAAAATGCAGAACTGTATAGCACATAGCAAAAAAATATAGTGTGAAAATTCAAATCCTTATTATATGGAAATAATTACCATACATTCTTACCTACAACAGATTCCATAGGGCGTGATAGTTGATATAGTATGGTTCTGTTCAAGCTGTGATAGATACTCTCTAAGGATGAACCAGAACCTAATTCAATAAGAATTGTTTTTGTTTTAAATTTGAGAGGAAGTTAATGGAGTACAAGTTAATTTAGTACTAATGAGGGCACTTGACATCTCTAATCTAAGCACTCAGTGATTAATTACAAATTTTGGAACAGATTTAATACATATGAAAAAATTTTTAGAAAACAATAGATTATAAGATAATTGCAATTTAAATCATTGTTTCTTTATCTTTAGAAAATGTTTTTTTATTGCTTTATTATTTATTTTATTTTAAGCAATTTAATGTAATAAGTAATTTACTAGCTAACTTTTTACCTATAAAAACTGAAATTATTATCATAGAGAATTCAAAAATTTCCAGCTTTAACAGTTTCACAGGCTGTAATTTTGTTTTTAAATAACTAATTTAATTAAATAAAATTAGTATGCTTTACTGTTTGATGGTCAAGTATTCAACCATATGGCTTGGACTTATGTTTAACTTCAAGACAAATAATGATATTCAAAGTCTGCCAAAGCAGCTAATAATAATGTACTTTGCAAATTGTATAGCATTTTATATTTAAAAATCAAATATATAGCAAATATATTTGATTTTATCAAATATATTTGATATATTTGAAGTATAGCAAATATATTTAAAAATCTAAGATGCTAGCATAACAGCTGTTTTGAAGCTTACTGGCTTCTCATCACTAGTGGGTAGTCTGTTCGCAAACACATGTTGAAATGGGAACACCACATTTTGCTTAAGTGAACAGCCAAACATCTTCCAAGCAGCATATGGAAGCAAAACTTCCATTTTAATGGAAGTACTCTCAACCCCTAGAAACTGGGTAGCATGGACCATACCAGTACAATACTATGCGATTTCAAGGAGATATTTCAATGCAGTAGTGGTAACATAAAATTCAGACACTTTACTGCATTAAATATCAATTATGGGTATATTTCTGGTCCCATCGAAGATCCAAGTGCAAATATATGATCATACAGCTTGGCATATCAGCAACTTAGGAAGAACTGTGATATTTGTCTCAAGTGTAAACGTAAGCTTAAGGTGTAAAATACTTGGCCTCAGTGTTCAGTGGGAGCAGAAAGATCTTGTGATTGAAACAGATTGCAGCAAAGAGTATGAATTTTATTTGATTTCAACTGTTAAACTGAAATATCCACCCTGCAATCCTATTACAGTGCTGTATTGTGTATGGCAAATGCAGTCCAAAGCTATGGGTTAAACCTACAAATAATGGTAAAATGCAAAACATTGTAGAAGTTGTGATAGCATTCTTGGTCTTTTCCTTGGTATAGCTTGATTAGATTGTAGGAATTCTTTCAGCCAGTGAGTCGTTGATTACTGGAACAAGTTGACCTCGCAGGCAGTTGAGGCTAACAGTTTAACTCCTCAAACTTATCTGTATGAGGAGGGAGCATATGATTTGTGTTTTCTTATCTACTCGGTTGGTTTTTTTTTTTAGGTTTTTTTTGCCAGTGCAGAAAAAGCCTATGGCTTTCTTGCACTATATGGCAAATACTATTACTATGAAAACTGAGTTATTTATTGGACAACAGTGCAAAAAATTCCAATAATTTCTTGATGTATGTTTAAACACTGTTTCACTTTCACATATATTTTTCATGTTGCCGGTTCCCTACTTATTCACATTTTGCACTCTTAACAACTTTCCACATTTTTTTTATGTTTATGGAACTGACTATTACTTGGTTGTTAGCACTGTGAATTAGAGAAGGGAAGCATTTAAAATAGCAAGTCTACGAAATTAAGCTCAACGCTGAATGTAGCATAAGTAGTTTGCATCGTATTTTATGTAATTCCAGTCAGCTGATTTTTATTTTTACCTTTGGTACATGGTAGACAGACAGCGAATTGTTGATTAAAATGCTGGATAGCTCAAGCTTAAAATAGGTTTTTAAGGTTCAGAGTTGTTTTATTAGGAATTTGTAAGGCATTTAAAAAAATAAACTGTTAATGAAGTTAAAGATTCACAAAGGTATTTTCATGGATAATTCCATATGTGGATTCAATTTTATGAAGGTAAAAGGAATTTACCTACTTTTTGTAGGTAAATTCCTCTTACCTTTATAAAATAGAAATTGAGGTGGCCAACTTACAAATACAGTGATAAAATGCTGAAGATTAAAGTTACTTATCTCTCTCTCTCTCTTGTAATAACTAAAATTTTTTATTAATTCTTAAACATGGTGCCACTTGTGATATTTGAAAATATTGGTATTTTATATCACCATACAAGTCATTCAGGATCTAAACTCCACATGAATGTGATGTGTTTAGAGGAAAAACCATCACATGCATGGGTTTAGATGTGATATTTTTGGGAAACAAAGAGCACAGATATGTAAAATCTTAGAGAGGATTTAAGTTTTTAAGGCTTTAAATATTTGAATAAATTAAATGATGATAACATAAGAACTCTTTCTCGGATATCAGGGTGAATAAATTTTAATCGAAAAAGGACGGTTGTTGGATAGATGTATGAAATTTTTCTTTCAGAGAGTGATTGGAACAAATTACCATCTGATGTTGTGAAAGTGGGTAGTTGTAACTAATTTAAGGAAGAATTACATGGTCTAAGCACATGGTTGATGAAAGTGGTCCTCTAGAAACCTCATATCACAACATGGTGATGGTCTCTTCTCCAATGGAGCCTTTCTCTTGTGGCCATTCTCAACCTCATGTTGTTTGGCATTAGTAGAATGCAAAATGGGATGATCTGTGTAATTTATTTTCTTCTTTTACTTTGTCAATAACTGTTTCAAATCTTCTGATGTCAACAATTGCTCGGATTTCACTGACATAAGTCACTGAAATTATTCTTGTAGGGATAGAATCCTTTATTCCACACACCACCTTAAAATCTCATCCTTTATCTAGACCTTGGTTTTCCAATAAATGTGCTAAGGCTGTTCAACAGAACAATTTTGCATATCATAATTGAATTGTTTCCAAATCTTCAAGTTCATTTTCTACCTACACCAAACGTCGCAACAATTGTAAAGCAGTTATTAATCAGTCCAAACTAGATTTTGAACAGGCTAAGACTAAAAAACTTGATTCTTGTCCAAATGGTAGCCAAGCATTCTATTCTCTTGTCACAGCTATTGTCCACAACTTTTGTCCCTCTCTGTTCCCATCACTGTAAAAACCACATGGTTCTATTCAGGGGTGTGCTGGTAAAATTTTAACAACCAGCTCTCTAAAAGAAAGTAGAGTACTGGTGATTTAAACTGATTTTAACTGCAGCGCGAACCACTAGGTGATGGCATCTATCGCCCATGATCCTTTGCATTGATGATGTCATGCAACAATCTTGTAATTTACAAGGGTGACCACCAGAATTTTATGGTCCGACCAATATTACAGCAGCATGTATTTCTGCACTTGATTATAGTTTCATAATAAAGTTTTTATAGAAAATTCCAAATTTTTATAAAGTTCTCATCGACAAATTATGCCGAATTCTTTTCTTACTGTTTCTGTCTGTTGCTGAATGACATTTCCGAATCAGCTAAGAATCAACATATTTCCGCACTCATCATCAATAAGGGATTATGGGTTACTCTACCCAGTACTCTTTTTTGTAAAAAAAAAATAGTTGCTGGTACTCATTCTTTGCTATCAGAAAAAATTATAAATTAAACGGATATGAAAAGTAAACTAAAAATAATTTCCTAATATTGTTACTTCAGTAGCAATGTTTCTGGAATAAGAACAACAAATTAAGTATATTAACCTAAGCATAAATTTATTATACAAGTACATAAAAATTAAGTAAAATGTACATAGTTTCATAACAAGGTTTTTATAGAAAATTACAAATTTTTATTAAGTTCTCACCCGACAAATTATGCTGACTTAGGTTAATATACTTAATTTGTTGAATTGATGTGTCAGCGGTGGGCCTACAATTTTAAGAAATAGTAGTGAAGAAATTGTTTTCCTTATCAAAGAAGCTCTGATTGGGCTGACGATCAGATTCATTTGCAAAAATCCTCATTCACATTCACTTGTTGCAATTGTTATCGTACTCGGCGTGTTCATCAAATGCTTCAATTTTTCCCAAAAATGTCTTTTCAATTAGATATTCCTGAAGTGCATGAATCGTATCTCTTTCATTTAACTAAAGCATAATTGAAATTTTGTAACTTCTTTCTTATCAAATGTCACTTGAGAGTTAATATCTTTAGAACAATGTTTCCTATCAAGTGCTCGGTTGTGTAGAACACTTCTGGATCGATTGGAGAATAATTTCTGTAATCTGTTCCATGAAGTGAAACTCCTTGAATTCAAAAATTTTCAACAGCTTTGGTGGCATTTCTGTAAAACTGCACCGGAACTGTTTGTCTTTAATGAAAAAGTTGTACAATAATTTCTATTTTTTATTCGCCCTGTACAGATCTATATTGCCCTCCTGCAAGTCCAAGCTCAAGTCTGATATTTCTTGAAGAGCATCACACATTAAACCTAAGTCTAATATAAAGTTTGTAATTATAATTTTCCGTGTACATCTTTCTCTTTGTTCTGCATTGGGTCATTCTTTCCTTCTTGAAAGATTAACTAACACTTCATAGTTATTCCAAACAGATCAGAAACCCAATGCCACCCATCGTGTGTATAAATTCTGCCAATTTTTAATAGTTCAATATCCAGCAAGTTTGTGCATACCTTCAATTCTCTAGCATTTTTGGCGATGCATTATACATGACAAAGTTTATTAATAAATGCTTTAAACCTATTGATACCTGAAAAGGATTTCACAGTATCATCAACTGATAGTTCTAATGTGATTAACGCAATGCCACACTATTAAAGAAAGGCATTTTTCTTTCATTAGTTTCGTAACACCACTTTTACTACCCATCATAACAGCTACACCATCACATGTGATACAAACTAAGTGAGTTTTCCATCATACCAAGCAGACAACCAAATATCCTTTTGCAGTAAAAATTTCAAGTTCGATCAAGTCCAAAAACAAATTTATGAGAGATCTCATTCCACTGTCAAATATTCAAGTTCAAAAGTAAATGATTAATGTGGATTTCTAATTCACCGTGGTCGATTCGTCAATTATCAATGCAATTCTCCTCTTCGACATAACTTTTTTATTAGCCAAATTTTTTTCTCATTTGATCACTAATGTGGTTCAAGATGTTGATACAAGCGTTAGTCAAATGAAAAATACGACCCATTTTAATCCCATTTAATTCTTGTATGTAGGTCAATCTCTGATTCAAAATTATGAAAAGACTAATTTTCTTTGGCCACCTTATATGTGGTGTGAAAGATTTTTGCTGTTATTAATTTTTCACTTAAAGATAGTGGATGTTGCTGTTTGCTTTCACCAAAATCAGTAACTTCATTGTTTGCCCATTCCTTAGAAATCTTCATGCCCATCTTCTTTTCCACTCCAATAGTTCCAATTTGTTTACATAATGCACAGTCATGTCTCTTATTTTGATAATCTAGACAATTATACTTCACACAGGAGTCATTTTTTTTTTGATCAACAGTCCAGCAACCTTGGTCAGGCATTTATATCAGTCATCCCTTGCTGTTGGACATGTATACCTTCAGGAACAAAAACAGTCTTTGACACAGTCTCTGTAGCTAAGTCTCCACTCATATTCTCACTTGTTTTTGATTTCTTAACTGTGCAAGATTAACCAAAACTAGTAATTCTTTTCATTTTTTTACTTCACGGTTCAAGACTTTTTTTTTTTTTTTAAAACACATTCACTCACAATCTCATTTACTCTATCACACGGGCAGTTAAATAAAATTGTTGTGTCTAAGTTGAAAATGCACAAATACAAAGTTATTAGTGTTGAACAAACTTTTACATTGTAAGAAAAGTCATAGAAAAACTAGTAGGGAAGCATTACGAGCCCTTAGGAAATTTTATTTCCAAAGGGAGAGGAGTAAAAAACAAAAGTACATGAGTTTACCAAAATGACTGTTACTTCTTAGATAAACCGAATGCCTGCGAAAGTGGGAGAAACCCCAATAAAATAATCTACAGTCGAGCATCTATATAACAAAATTGATTGTTTGCCTGCAAAATTTCATTATGAAGAAATATGACCTTTTCCAAGATGAAAAATAATTCAACATTCAGAAATAGTGTAAAACATGGTAAATAAATCAGAAATAAATGGGAAGGAATAAATTTTCTAACATTTAAAAACAATTTATTAATAGATGATATATTAAGATACAATTTTTTTTCATACGTACATGATGCACACAATATTAAGAATTATTTTGAAAAATATCTGGTTACCTGTTGTTGTTGTTTGGTTTTTAGGAGCATTAGCAACTAAGGCTATATTGCTCCGGGGATATGCGGTGGTCATTCCCTGACCTTCCCGCATCCTCCGTATTTGGTGGTCACGGGCTCGAACCCCAGTCTAATCAAGAAGCGTGTGCTACAAACTGCCGCTCCTGCCCACCTGGCTATGGAGGCGCATCTTTTGTAGTAAACTGGATTTTAGTGTATATTGATCATTAAAAAAATGTCCACGTTTGTTTTAACGCATTTTGTATTTTCAGGAACATTTTCTTCCCATTGTAGGCCTCGATGAAGTTTCAAATGGTGCCATCATTTCATGTTTAGGTTTAATACCTTCGTTGTCCTCATTGTCCGTCTCTCATCATCGATATTGTCACTAGCTCTTAAATTTGATTTATTTTCTGTTTTGAAACTGTCCAAAATGTTGAAGACATTCGGATACTCAGGTATTGTGACCATGTAAATAGAGATAGGGGAAATTTAGGGAAAGTGCGGATAACACACTTTTGTGAAACAACAGATGATTATTTGTCCTGGTAAAAGAAAATCACTTTCTCCTAATCCTCTAACAGGGCACTTATGGTAGCAGCCTATTAGAAACTTCTTCAGAGTGACTTCTTGGTATGTGAGACAGGTGGTCAGATACGTTTTACGAGTACCACTACATTGTAGAATGGCAATCCCTTTAGCTCTCTTAATTTGTGCTTAGCAGCAGCAGCACCAATGTCTAAATTGCCTGAAGGCCAGAAGTGAAAACAGTGGGTATCCAGTTAAGTCTCCTAATCTGTTCATTATATGAAAATTTTCTTCGCTCAACGAAAACTATTTTAAAAGAAATTACCAATGGGAATACAAAAAAATTTGCTAAATAGAAAAATCAGCTATAAACTGAAAAGTCAGCTATAATCAGCTAAAAATCAATATAAAGGAGTTTGCTAAACAGGAGTCCGATTCAGTAACTTAAAATTCAAAAAAATGGCTATAAAGTTTTATATAGTAAATATCTTAACAATGGACAGTGAAAAATGCTAATTTAGTTAAATAGCTATAAGCTTATTTGAATAATACGTAAACGTGAAAATATTTTACTGAATATTACAAATTTCAAGATGCACTGCATCCAAATGCGACACGTTACTGTTAAGGTGCCTGTATGCCATACCCAGGGTGGCCAATCATCCCAATATGGCCGGGATTGTACTGATTTAGAACTTCAAGTCCTGCTTCTCGATAATACTATCATTTGTCCCAATAAAAGAGGTAAAAACTGTTAATTTATTGATTTTACATATTTTTAATTAATTATTATTGGAATCTAATGGATGTTAAAAATTAATTTGAATATCAAGAGAAAAAATGAAAATTGAGAAATTTTTTTTTCTCTTTGTTGTTTTAAATTACATGTACAGTGGCAGACAAAAAACTGCACCTTAAAAAATTTAATATCTGTAGTGAAACGTATAAGATATTGTTTGATTACAGTCATTCTGTTTGTCGCAAAGCAAAGGTATTGCATCAGACAGTAATTGCAAGGTATTGCATCAGCCATTTCTATAAATATACTGTTGGAAGGGTATACACGCTCATTAGTATCCTATTTTGCAGAGGAGTAAGCAGGGCTCCATATGTTCAGTTAATACCAAGAAAAAGAAGTGTAGCTGTTGCTCTGACCGAGGAAGGGCTTTCTACGCGTACTATCACTGATAAAATAGGTTGCCACCAGTTAACAGCATCCTGGATGCTGAAATTAAAGTGTGAAACCGGTGATTGAGAAGACCTGGATCAGGCTGTAAAAGAATGAATACACCTTCCCAAGAGTGATATCTGAAACGGTCCTACCTTTGTAATCGCCATACTAGTGCTCCTAATCTAAAACTGGACTTTGAGATGGCCTCTGGTGTTGAAACAAATGCACGAACTATCCAAAGATGGCTTTCGGAATGTCGTCTACATGCCTACTGACCCAACAAGAAGCCCTTGTTGACCCAACAAATGAGGAAGAAGCGACTTGCTTGGGCTAAAACGCATTTTTCATGGAAAAAGAGCAATGGGACACCATCATCTTTTCTGATGAATCGAAATTCAATCTGCATGGCTAGGATGGGAAGTGAAATGTCAGAAGATGAAAATCAGAGGCATACCATCCTGACTGCATAACAAGCAAAGGGGTGGGGCAAATTAAGTTTATTAACTGAACGGTGAATGCAGAAACCTACATTTCTATCTTGGAGGAGTGCCTAAAACAGTTTATTAGGGATCACCACACAGACATCCACAACTGCATTTTTCGACAGAACTCAGCACCTTGCCACACAGCAAAATTGGTAAGTTTTATGCTATTTAGATTTAATGATGAGTTTGTCTTCTTGTCTCACAAGGCTTAAAACCTACTTACACCAATGTTTTCCCTCGTTTTTCTCCCTTAAGGTGCAGTATGACTGCACCTTAAGGGAGAAAATGCTGGCATTACAGTGTTGGACTGGCCCGGCAGCATTCTAGATTTGAACCCAACTGAAAACTGCTGGTACATAATGTCGTCTAACATTGCTCAGAAGCCAACAAGTAAGATTCAGCTGCAGGAGAGGTGTGGTACCAAGAGATTGGGCATCCATATATCCAGAAGTTGATTAACTCTATATGCCAGATCGTTGCAAGGCTGTAATTGCAGCTCGAGGAGGAACAACGAAATATTGAGGATTTATTTTGCTGATTTACAGTACGTAATACTATTACTTTAACTTGTCATTTCAGTTTGTACACGTAAATGCAATAAAATGTATGTTTGATTGTCATGATTGCCATTACCTCATGGGCTTGGCACACCCAGGGTCCTGGCACCTCCGTAGCCAGGTGGGAAGGAGCAGCAGTGCGTAGCACACGCTTTTTGATTAGACCAGGGTTCGAGCCCATCAACACCAAATATGGAGGATGCGGAAAGGTCAGGGAATGACCACTGCATATCCCGGAGCAAAATGGCCTTAGTTGCTAATGCTCCTAAAAACCAAATAACAAACACCCAGGGTCCTGAGCTGGATATCATCATTCTTCTCTTTCTTGGTGATTCCTTTCTACTTCTCTCTCTCTCTCTCTCTCTCTCTCAAGGTAACTCAAAAATTTTTTTTTGTCTGGTGCAGCATAAGCCTCAGGCTTCCTTACACCATACGGCTAATAATAACAATAATCTCCATGATTTCTCATATTCCCATAAATTATGAATTTTACCCTTTGGGAAGATATTTATGGCAGTTAAGTATATCATGTGGAGTCTTTTATTGGATTTAATTCACAGAGATATATATCCCATCTAACAAATGCATTTCAAACATTCACGGAGAAAAACAGGATTCCAATGGTTCTGCAGCTCACACTTGGTTGAAAACATCTTGGTAAACTGTGTTAAGCACTTATAATCCTGAAGACATTTTTAAGAGATGAAACAGAGTTGCATGATTTTTAAAACCCAGACCATTGCATGATTTTTAAAAACCCCTCCGCATCTGCAGCAAAGAAGATCAAGGACAGGATTACAGTTCTTTTAACATGCAACATGATGGGAACAATCAAGATGAAGCCGTTAGTTATAGGCAAGAGTAAATCGCCCAGATGTTTTAAATGAGTAAAACAGCTGCCTGTTGAATATGCCAATAATGATAACGCTTCAATAACAGCTTCTTTATTTGAAGATTTTCTTTGTAAATGGGATTTGCAACTGGATAAGAAAAATAAAAAATTGTATTGGTTTTGGACAAATGCTCAGCTGATCTAAAGTTGACTTTCTAAAACAATGAATTAGTTTTTCTACCTTCGAATACCACATCAATGATTCAAACTCTCGACCAGGGAATAATAAAAATCTTTAAGACATTTTATAGATCGATTATGAGGTGAAGCACAAATCCAGTCTATATATGAAGGTTTGAGAACATCATCCGATATCGCAAAGCAGATAACTGTTCTAGATGCACTTCAAATGACAATGAGTGCCTGGAATGAGTTTCAAAAAATGTGGATTAATTAGTCACGATACTGATCGCATTGAAAAGCCTAAAGACATGGGTGAACAGGAGTTTAATGATTGGGTGGACATAGATTATTATTATTATTATTATTATTATTAACCATATGGTACAAGGAAGCCTGAGGCTTATGCTGCACCAGCCAAAAAAAAAAAAAAAAAAAAAAAATTCCCGAGTTACCCTGAGAGAGAGAGAGAGAGAGAGAGAGAGAGAGAGAGAGAGAGAGAGAGAGAGAGGTAGAAAGGAATCACCAAGAAAGAGAAGAATGATGATATCCAGCTCAGGACCCTGGGTTTGCCAAGCCCATACTCACCAGATGTGAGCCCCCGGGGTTATGATCTAAAAGGTACTACAGCTTTAACAGGTGAAGAAATTGCCCAGTCTGTTACTGATAATTTTGCCAAGGAGGAGGAAAATGAAGATTAACCTGAATGAATTCCAGTTAGAAAATGGCAAACACGTGAAGCTATAGTCATTCCGAGGAGAGCGTTGGAAGCAGCTGGTGCAAGTGATTGTGAATATAGACTGTTATATAATATTGAAAAATCTATAAATAGATTTTGCAGTGATAATTTACAACCAATCTAAAATAAGTGACTATCTTAAATTATAATCACATTACAAAGTGTTAGGTCTAAGTTTCAATAGCAAAAGCTTAATTTACGGTACTCACCTTGGACAATCTGCAGTTGTTATTTGGGTGAAATGAATGACTAAATTTTTGGCTTTGGGTAATTAAAATTAAGTAGATTAATTGGTAAATTTACGGGATGAGAAAAAATTAATTAAAAACGGAATTAAAATATGCTGTTATTGTTATTGTTATTTTTGGATTTTTTAGGAGCATTAGCAACTAAGGCCATATTGCTCCGGGATATGCAGTGGTCATTCCCTGACCTTTCCGCATCCTCCGTATTTGGTGGTGACGGGCTCGAACCCCGAGCTAATCAAGAAGCATGTGCAACGCACTGCTGCTGCTGCTGCTGCTCCTTCCCACCTGGCTACGGAGGCGCCTTTAAAATATGCGCAAGGAAGCAGAAGTGCACAACTCTGTCCCTGGTTGTCATGGAGAATTGATTAATTAAGAACTCTAAAATATGTGAAATATTTTAGAGTTCTTAATTAATCAATTAATCTAAAATGTGAAATATTTTAGAGTTCTTAATTAATCAATTCTCCATGACAACCAGGGAATGAGTTGTGCACTTCTGCTTCCTTACGCATATTTTAATTCCGTTTTTAATTAATTTATTCTTATCCCGTAAACTTACCAATTAATCTACTTAACTTTAAATTACCCAAACCCAAAAATTTAGTCATTCATTTCACCCAAATAACAACTGCAGATCGTCCAAGGTGAGTATCGTAAATTAAGCTTTTGCTATTGAAACCTAGTCCAATCACACGGTGTTTTAAGACATTCTATAATTTATCTAAAGCGTTAGGTTTAATTAATTAAGCAAAGTATGTAAGTATAAATTTATTTTTATTTTGATAACTTGTGGATAATATTCTTTCGATTTTCACATATCATTTAATTGGTAATAAACTTCTGGTGTGAATTTGTGCTATATGTCTTTATTTTTATAGCCTGTGGATAATATTCATCGATTTTCGCTTATTAGAATTGCTGTTTATTAAAATCAAAACTCAATTTGCAAATGAGATCACTGTAACTAGCACTTATTGTATATTATTTTGTATAAATGTGCACATGCTATCATCATCATTTTTAATTATAATCCATCATGGCTGTAAAAAATTTTAATGTCACATTTCTTGAATTAACCATTCAATAAGTACCATTCAAAAAAAACCAAAAAAAAAAAAAAAAAAAAACAGCTAGATGGAATTCCTTTAATAAGTTGTCTGTAGTACCTTTAATGTACATAACATAAAAATATGAAAAGTGTAAGTAGCATATACGAATAGTTGTGGTTCAAAGTTTCACATCTGATAAGATAGCAGCATTTTCTAAATACTTCTGTATAAGGAAAAATGAAATTTAAATCAGTGGCTGATTTTCTAGTAAATAAAATATGAAGAAAAGGGATACACTTGTTCAATTGCAACTGTTTTAAATCTCTTGGTATTAATACGAACATCATTTGATCATGGTTACCATCGAAATCATTACCATCCCAATGGTATAAAGCGATTGCAATCCTACTGATAATAAAATTACATTTTCCCAAATTATCAACATAGTGTTGATGAACAGGATTAGCCAATTTAACCAATTAAATTAGTGTCTTTGTGAAAATACACATAAAGGAAACCTTTTTCAAGTCCAATTATCTCTTGGGACTTACTGACTAGCTCAGAGATTTTCCAGCTCCAGTCATTTATCAGAAGTAAGTGGAATTATTAATGCTAAATGACAAACAGAAAATGAAAGGTGGATTCCTTTTCAGAGAAAAGGAATGATCACAAGAATTTAAGAGGAGAACCAATAGAACAAATCGAATGAAAGACTTATCTAAATAATAATAATAATTCTACAGATTCACCAAGATATGTTCCCCCACCCATGATGAAAAATGCTCAACATTCTTGGTTGGGATATCAATGTGTTGAAAACAAAAGATATTTTTAAAGGTAGCTTGGCAAACAAAAGAGCAACGGGTGTCAAAGCACACATTCAATGGGCAGTTTGATTTATAAGACATAATTTGTATTAGCAAACACTAATTGATAAGTATATTCATTACCACAGTATTTTCTGTTAGTATAATTTTACAATCCATAGGGCTATCAGTCCCTATTTGAACCACGGGTGGTAATAATTTAAATATTATCCAGCTAATGTCTAAATTATAATTGTCCCAATGATATAGTTTAATTATTGAAACAGTTAATTAATATTAAGTCTATTAGCCATCCAATTTAAAGCCAGTAAATAAAACTTTCATTATTCAAAATTTCATTTCATTATTAATACCGGTATGAAGTACACAGACAGTAATATAATATACTAATCACTTCCATTTACACATACTGGTTATTTTACGCTTGACAAGAAATAAGTCAATGTATACAAGGAAAATAAGCCAATGTATAACTTAATCATTGTAAATATCATTTTATGCGAATTTTTTATGAAAAAAAAAAAATAAATAAAAAAAGCTTTCACAGAGCTTGTAGTTACTCATGGTGACTATCATTGCTATCAGCTATAGATGCATATGCTATTCTAATTTATATATGGTAACGATGATTAATAGAGTAATCACATCCCTAGAGAATAATAATGCAACTGGGAGCTCATCAGGGACTCAATACTGTAGTAACCAGGGGGCATAGATTCAAATTGAGGAAAGACAGTTGTAGAATAGATGTGCGGAAGTTTGCCTTTAGCCAGCAGGTAGTTGATTGCTGGAACAGACTTCCATCTGTTGCTCTGGAAGTTGACAGCTTAAATAAATTTAAGGCTGAACTATACAAACATTTGGAGTGACCAGATGAATGAAATGGGAAGGGTTTTTTTTTTTTTTTTTTTTTTGCTGATGCTGTATAAGCTTGCTTTCTTGCATAATATGCTTCAACTAAGGCTAACCTACCATGGGATGCACTCCTGATTTGGGCCCTAGAACAAAATAATCAAGTGCAAACTGCTCTGGTTCAAGTGGACTTAGTTCTATTTGGAGGCTCCATTGTCAGGAAAATGGGAAATATTTTTTGTATTATGGATAGATGGAATAGAACCAGGATATATCTGTCAGGAGCAACAATTAATATCCACCAACAGATTGACAGATTTTAAAGGGGGGGGGGTAAAGAGAATATTTTTATTCATGTGGGGACTGTGATATTAAGTACACACGGTCTAACAATCTGTTAGACAAATATAGGACCACACTGAAGAAATTAACTCAAGAGCTGAAGGACTCTGCAAGACTTTTGGGGAAAATTTTCATCAGCTTGGCTGGCACTTGTAGGTAAAGGAATGTTTTTGTAGTAGTAGTAGTGGTGGTGGTATGCGATGCAAGAAAGCAAGTGTATGAGCTTTTGCAGCAATAGCAAAAAAAAAAAAAAAAAAAATCACACCATTCCCTCCAAATGCCTGTCCAGTTCCTCCTTAAATTTATTTAACCTATCAACTTCCACAAAAAACAGATGGAAGTTTATTCCAGCAATTAACCACCCGCTGGCTAAAGGCAAATTTCCGCACATCTATTCTACATCTGTCTTTTCTTAATTTGAATTTATGCCCCCTTAGGTTCGTAATCTGAACAAGTGGAAGGATCCCATCAGAATTCAGCGTGCTCAACCCATTCAAGGCCTTATACACCTCAATCAGATCACCGCACAGGTGCCTAGTCTCCAGCTGCTGCAATTTGCAGAACTTAAGCCTCTCTTGGTAAGAGGATCCCTTCATTCCCCTCACCAATCTTGTTGCCCTTCTCTGTACACACTCAAGCAAATCTACATCCTTTCTAAAATGAGGCCTACAGACCTGCACACAGTACTCAAGGTGTAGTCTGACCATTGCCTTATACAGAGGAACAATCACCTCCTTTTCCCTGCTAGCAAAATTCCTATATATCATTGACAAAACCCTATGACCTGCCCTGGCAGCCTGTCTGCATTGCTCAGAAAACTTCATATCTGACTGCACAATTACTCCCAGGTCTTTTTCATTTTCTACCACCTTAAGTAGTACCACACACTTCGTACATTTCTCTGGGGTTACTTCTACCCATATGCAGTACTTTGCATTTGTCAAAGTTAAACTTCAGTTGCCACTTCTTAGCCCATCTGCCCAAATTATCTGGATCCTGCAGCAGTAGCACACTGCCATTACTGTCATTAACAACCCTGCCAACCTTTGTATCATCTGCAAACTTCGACACTAAGCCTGATATACCTTCATCAATATCATTGATAAATATACAAAAAACAGAAGACCCAACACTGAACCCTGTGGGACTCCACTAATAACATTAGTCCATGAAGAGCAGCACCCATTAATTACCACCCTCTGTCTTCTCCCACTCAACCATCCTTTTATCCATTGTAGCAACTTACCCTTAATACCATTCTGCTCCAATTTGTACAAAAGTCTTCCATGCGCAACAGTGTCAAAAGCTTTCCTGAAATCCAAATATATGATACCAAAATTATTTTTTGCATCCAGTTCCTTTGTAACCACATCATAATATCCAATCAAATTTGTCAGACAAGACTTTCCCTTAACAAACCCATGCTGTGTCTGAATTATTGCTGCAGTCTTGTCTAGATGATCCTGCAATGCATCTTTAACCAGTGACTCCATTATTTTACCCAGAACAGACGTTAAACTAACAAGACTGTCTGTAATTACTTGTGTCACCCTTTGATCCCTCTTTGTGAATTGGGGACACATTTGTACATCTCCAGCTGGTGGAGACCTCCCCTGAGTCCAAGGATACTCTCATAATTATGGCTAAGGCTTTGCTTATTTCCTTTGCCGCCACCTCCTTTAATATAACTGGATAGATCCCATCCACCCCAGGTGCCTTTCTTATGTTTAACTTCAACAATTTCTCCTCCACTTTGCTCTCAGTTATTACAAAATCATTAAGCACCCTGCTACAATTTGATAACCTTCTGTCATTTTCAAACCTTAATAACTCGTCATGTGTGAACGTAGATGCAAAATACTCATTCAGTTTGTTTGCTATCTGAGCAGGATCATCAACAGTCGAACCATCGATATCAAGTGGACCAATCAGATTCATCCCCTTCCTTTTAACGTTTATATAAGTAAAGAAATCCTTGCTGTTTTTCTTAGCATCTTTTGCCAAAGATTTCTCGTAATCTGCCTTCGTATGCCTAACCTCCTTTGTGACCTGATTACAGACTAGCTTATATCTGCCAGAGGCTTCTGAGTCGCTTGATAATTTATATGCATCCCATGCATTTTTCTTCTTTGTCACGAGTCTCATTAGTTCATTTGCTAACCATTTAGGCCTAAGCCTTGAACAATATTTCTTAATAGGTATGAAACTTTTAGTAGCTTTCACGATTAATTCCTTGAATGCTTCCCACTTAGAATTTACTGTTGGTAACATTGTCAGTTGATCCCACCACTAAAGCGGTGCAAGAGTTTTTGCCAGTATCACTAAGGATACCTTAAAGGTTCAGGAAAACTGCTAGTTTAGGGGGGAGCAAGCATAATATAGATTAATGTTTATCTAATGATATCAGTCAAAGTAATGCTTGCACATACTTCAAGAGTTGTTTGTTACCGCACAAGATTATATTTCAAATGAGTGGGTAGCAGAGAAGCAAGCTTAAATAACTACACATTCCTTGAAGTTATTTAAGCAAGCTTAAATAACTTCAAGGAATGTGTCAGGGTAGTTAAATATACAAGAAAACTAAGTCTAAATTTCTTATACAGTAATCTCAGAAGTGTTTTCAATAAAATGAGTGAATTCGAACTGCTGATTAGGACAAGTAATGCTGACATAATAGGGCTTACAGAAACATGGTGTCACCCAGAAATAGGGGACGATAAGTTTCAGTATGGCATGTACAATATATTTAGGAAAGATAGAGCAGATAGAAGAGTTGGCGGGGTTATGCTTCTTATCAAGAGCAGCATGAGCATGACTAAAGCTTTCCCGGATTCAGATGTTTCGCATGAGAATATAGAATCTATATGATGTGAGATATTTGGAAGCATAGGCATAATGACAGTGGGAATAATCTATAGGCCAGGCGATTGTGAAGATTATGATGAGAGGCTCTATACTAGAGCTTACAATACAGGTATTGATACAAAAAATACCGGTTTTTCTGTACTAATTTAAAAAAAAAATAATTGTTTATAATTTAATCACAAAGGTTATAAAACAACCTTTATGTGATTATGACTTTGTTATCTCTATTAGCAAATGTTCGATAAATCATCGATAGGACATCATGCAACATTGTAACCTGTCCACAATTCTCGGACAACTTCAATTCTGACCGTACGTAACTTCTAAGTCCTGTTCCTCCACTAATGACTTTAGTTCAACTCCACCAAGTGTATAAGTTATTTTGTGGTTGCTGTTCCCCAGGTATAAGACCTTGCATTTTGCTGAATTAAAGCATAGCTGCCACTTTTCTGACCATCCCGGAAGTCTATCTAGGTCACTGAAGAAGCTCTGCTTGGCAGAAATCATTAACTACTCTACTGATCTTTACGTCATCTGTGAGTTTAGACCTCATGCCCTCCATAGATGTCGTTTAAGATAATCAAACACAACAGTGGTCTCAATACTGATCCTTGGGGAACCCCACTTCTTACATTAACCCAATCTGAGGAATAACCATTTATCACAACCCTCTGCCTAATGCCCTCAAGCCATCGTGCTGTCCAACTTATAAAGTAACCACTCACGTGGGACTGAGTCAAATGCTTTGCTGAAATCCAAATAATGTCAAAATTATTCCCTTAATCCAGCTCATGAGTGACCTGTCAAAATGGCTAACCATATTGGTTAAACATGATTTTCCCTTTACAAAACCATGCTGTGTATCCTACAGAATTCCATTTCCATCTAAATGATCCAGAATCGCTTCCTTGATCATTGCCTCCATGATTTTCCCTACTACTGAAGTTAGACTGGCCAGTCGGTAATTTCCCATTACACTCCTAGAACCGCCTTTATATTCCAATTTACACCAATCCAATGGAATCTCTCCTGTCCAGTGATGCTCTCATTACTAGCCTTAATGGTTCAATGCACTCACTTGCAGCCTCCTTTAAGGGTTATGCCATCAACCACAGGAGCCTTACTCGCCTGTAGGCGCAAAAGTTCTCATTAAATAATCATTTGAAATTTCAACATCATTAATTACATTTTTTTCAACTTCACTTCCAAAATATCTCATTGATACAAAGGTTTTCTCTGTTTTTTTATGTAAATATCGATGCAAAGTAACTGTTGAGTGCACCTGCAACTTCAGCTATGTTATCTAATACTATCAAGGGTCCATTACATAAGGGTCCAATCTGACATGTCCTTCTGTTCTATGCATTTATATATGTGAAGAATTCCTTAACTTCACTCTTTGCTCTCTTTATTCCTTATCCCCACTCTTTGCTCTCTCCCAGACTCAGTAAAGATACTATAGTGAAAATTATACTTCACTTAATAAAACTTCTTTCTCCTTCAGAAAATGCTGAACATAATTCAACCATGGAAGACCAACATGGAACAGAGCATCAGTGCTTCACAAATTCTTTCCAAAATAAGAAATTGCCTGGCTCCAATGAGATTTTAAAAGATGAACTTGAGTCGGAAATTAATGAAATACTTTTAACTATTTTTGCTAAAAAATAGTTCAAAGCCTAGTTCAAATAGTTCAAAATATGGACTGAGATCGTCTACGATTATCTCAGTAACATAGTACCAGAATAGAATCCGAAAGGGCGTTTTCTGCTGCTAATCAAATACTGTATGTACCAAAATAAGATCCATTTTAAACAATTGTACTATTGATTGCTTACGTTTCTTAAGAGCTCACTTTATTCGGACAGCTAGTGTGGATGCTTAAACATACCTAAACTTTGCAGTAACAATATGTATTTTTTTTTGTTTTTAGAATAACTACATTTTAATGATTTTTTTTCAGAATATTTATTATTGCAATAAAAGTTTATTTAAAAAATAAATTAAAGTAATTACAGTACTTGTTTTTTCCTTACTTTATTGCACCTAATTGTCATCAAAATTTATTGAGAAAAACGTTTGTTTTTGGAATAGGAGTATTAATACTGGTATCCTGGTTTCATAAATAAAAAATACCGAAATATGAGGATTGGGATTGGTATTGTAAGCCCTACTCTATATGCAAATGGAATGGGCAAGTAAGCACAAATGCCTTATTATGGGTAATTTTATAATTTGCCTTTAATTGATTAGAGCAAATAGGAAGGAAACTTGAAATGGATTTAAATCAACTAGATGATTGTTATGTGTATCAACATGTCAGGGAGAGTACTAGGGTTCTGTGTGTGTGTGTGTGTTTAATGATGCATAAGCTACACTGGCTACAGTGCGCCCAGAAAGTACTAGGGAAGAGAATATTCTAGACCTGATCATCACCCATGAACCAGATGACATAATAGGGTTGACAGTAGAGGAACCAGTAGCAGGAAGTGATCATGGAGTTCTCTGGACGATGAAAAGAAAGCTAGCAGAAGTTAAAGGCAAAAGAATGGGTTATAATTTCAGGAAAGGAAATTATGACGGCTTAAGGTGGTAGAGGGCCTCTATTAACTGCGTAGATATCTCACAGAAAGTGAATACAACTGAATTATTGTATACCTTTAAAACCTTAATTACAGATGCCTTGAATGCATATATACCATTAAAAAAATACTCCATGAAGAGGATTCCAAGTTGGAAGAATAATGAAGTTGCCAGATTACTTGAGCAGAAAAAGAAGGAATGGAAAAGTTAGAGTAATAAAAAGTATTGAAGCCTATAACAGCTACAAATTGATCCGTAATAGTGCGACAGAAAAGGTTAGGCTGAAAAAAGGCAGATTATAAGAAATCGCTGGCAAAGAGAGTAAAGAGTGGGGATAATAATTATTCACATATATCAATGCAAAGAAGAGAAAGACAAATCAGATTGGACCCTTATATACTGGACATCGAATAGTATTAGATATGTCAGTTGATGTTGCAGATGAACTCAACAGTTATTTTGCATTGATATTTACAGGAAAAAAAACAACCCTTTATGTCAATGACAAATTATGGGAGTGAAGTTGAAAAATATGTAATTAATGATATTGAAATTTCACATGATTATTTAATGAAAAAAATTTTGAGCCTACAGGCGAGTAAAGCTCCTGGGGTTGATGGCACATACCCAATAATTTTTAGGGAGGCAGCAAGTGAGTGCACTGAACCATTAAGGCTAATTATGAGAGAATCAATGGACGAGAGATTCAACCAGATTGGAAAAGTGCTAATATATCTCCAATACATAAAGGCAGTTCTAAGAGTCTACTGGGAAATTACTGACTGGTCACAGTCTAAATTCAGTAGAAAGGAAAATCATTGAGGCAATGATTGAGGGTGGAATTCATGAGCATTTAGCTAGAAATGGAATTCTGAAGGATATACGGCATGGTTTTGTAAAGGGAAAATAATGTTTAACAAATCTGGTTAGCTATTTTGACAGGGTCACTTATGAACCAGATTTAGGGAATAATTTTGACATTACAATTTTGCCCAGGCACGATAGGAGGAAGTATACAATGAGAGCCTTGTCAATCAATTCGGCCCTGGAAAGACTGTGCAAGGCTCACAGACTAGAATTTTTCTCAGTGTGGTCAGTGCTTGTTAACAGGAAAGAGTGCTTCTACAGGGATGGGATGGGATACACTTAAATAGAAGGGATGCAAGAGTGTTTTCAGATGCTATCAAGGCAGTGTTAGGGGTCAGAAAACTGCTAGCTTGGGGGGGGGGGATTCACGGACTAAAAGGTTAACAGTAACCACAGGCAGAGGTAAAGCTGATTCTTGCACTGCTTCTATTAGAATGAGCAGTGACATGGAGGGTGGGGTGCGGGGGCTTTCAGGGACTAGTGGGAGTCATCATGGAATAAATAAATACATGGGCTGTGATAGAGTAATGACAAGTAAGAACAGGTGCATGTATACTTGCATGTACACCAATGCTAGGAATATAGTTAATAAATTTGTTGAATTTGAAGTGCGGTCAAGACATCAAAGACAGATATTGTTGGGATATCAGAGACATGGTGTCACACAGATATAAGCAGTGTAGAATTGGAATTTGGGGAGTAAAATGAGTACAGAAAGAATAGGGTGACACAGCAGATAATGAAACAGACCTGGGAGTAATTGTGAAGTCATATATGAAGTTTTCTGAACAGTGCAGACAGGCTGCACCACTCAGAAAACTGAGGGGTATTTTTAATAATATACAGAAATTTTGCTAGTACAGAAAAGGAAGTGATTATTCCTTTGCATAAGGCAATGGTTAGACTATGACTTGAATACTGTCATGAGGTCTAGTATAATACTAAAATGAGGTCTAGAGGCCTCATTTTAGGAAAGATGTATGTTGAGTGGCTTGAGCGAGTACAGAGAAGGGCAACAAGATTGGTAAGAGGGAACGAAGGGAGTCCTCTTACCAAGAAAGGCTTAAGTTCTGCAAATTGCAGCATCTGGAGACTAGGCACCTGCAAGGTGATCTCATTGAGGTGTATAAGGCCTTAATGTGTCGAGCAGGCTCAATTCTGATGGGATTTTTCCTCTTGCTCAGATTATGAACCTGAGGGCACATAAATTCAAATTCAGGAAAGACAGTTATAGAACAGATGTGTGGAAATTTTCTTTTAGCCAGATGGTATTGATCGCTGGAACAAACTTCCATCTGTGGAAGTTGATAGCTTAAATAAATTCAAGAAAGAAATGGACTAACTTTTAGAGGGCATGGGTGTATCAAAAGTTTTTTTTTTTGTTTGGCTGCGTTTGCTTTCTTGCATCATATGCCTCTACTACTACTCTTTATTTAGATTTCAGTAAAGCATTTGACTCAGTCCCACATCTGGGGTTACTTTATAAGTTGGAACAGGTTGGAATCACAGGGAAAATCCTTAGATGGATAGCAGGATGGCTTCAGGGCAGGAGGCAGAGCTTTGTGATAAATGGTTATTCCTCAGACTGGGTTAATGTAAGAAAGGGTTCCCCCAAGGGGCATTATTGAAACCAGTGTTGTTTTTGATTTTCTTAAATGACATTGATGAAGGGATAGAGGGCATGATGTCAAAATTTGCAGATGATGTAAAGATTAGTAGAGTAGTTAATGATCACCTCCAAGCAGAGCTTCTTCAGACTGAACAAGACAGATTTCAGAGTTGGTCAGAAAAGTGGCAGCTATGCTTTAATCCAGGAAAAGTCCAAGGTCTTACACCTGGGGAACAGTAACCCCAAAATAACTTATACACTTATTGGAGATGAACTAAAGTCAGTAGTGGAAGAAATGTACTTGGGAGTTATGATACGGTCGGATAGGGGCTCACATCTGGTGAGTATAGGCTTGGCATACCCAGGGTCCTGAGCAGGATATCATCATTCTTCTCTTTCTTGGTGATTCCTTTCTACTTTTCTCTCTCTCTCTCTCACAGAGTAATAGCTAAATTTTTTTTGACCGGTGCAGCATAAGCCTCAGGCTTCCTTGCCCTGTATGGCTAATAATAATAATATGAAGTCCTCCGAGTATTGTAGGAGGCAGGTTGCAAGGAAGGCCCATGTTGTCCTATCAATGATTTATCAAACATTTGCCAGTAGAAATAAGGAACCAATAATAAGGATGTCATAATCCCATTATATAAGGCTATTGTTAGACCACACTTGGAATACTGTTTAAGTATGGAGACTGCACCTAAAAAAGACATTGAGCTTCTGGAAAGGGTCCAAAGATGAGTAAGTCTGGTGAGATAGGCAAAAGAGCATCCATATGAGGAAAGACTGAATATGTGGGTTGCACAGTTGGTAATGTGTAATCCACATATTCAGTCTTTCACCTTAGAGGAGACTTGATTGAGGTGTTTAAGGCTCTGAGGAGCTATATTGATTAGCAGTGATGTAATATTCAGTTGAATCAAAGATATTAGAAAGGGGAGTTCAACCCAACTTAAGTGATAATATACAGGGTCTCTCAAAAATATTGGTACAAACGTTGGGGGAGGTAGGTAACATCTAAAAGAATGTGAATCACATAGGAACCCATAATCGGAAACGTCACAGGAAAGTAGTAGCAGAGGAACAAGAAGCAAAAATGACACAAGACAGTAATTAGTGGCAAACATTTACTTGACATAATATTAACAATGGAGTACGAGATGGATGCATTTCATGATGTTACAACAGATGCTCGAAGGTTCCACCATGAGACACAATGCATGCGTGACAATGATGCAGCATGGATTGGTGGACACAGTCGAACACACCTGGAGTTTCGTTTCTTTGACAGTAGCAGCAGCACAGATGAGTCTCGCCACGAGATCCATTTTTGTCTCCACAGGCGATTCATACACGATAGATTTGAGGGCCCCTCACAGAAAGAAATCAAGGCTCGATAAATCAGGTGAGCGTGGGGGCCAGGCAACGGGTCCACCATGGCCAAAACGCCTGTTCAAATGGTCAGGAACACACCTTCCATAATGGGCAGGCGCCTCGTCATATTGAAACCAAATGTTGTCTCACATTTGCTGGAACATCGTCAAGTAACCCTGGTAGAACTTGTTCAAGAAAGATCCGATATTTAGCGGAGTTCATGCAGGATGGTAACAGGTATGGGCCGACTAAGCAGTCACCGACCATACCTGCCCACACATTTATTGCGAAGCGATGTTGTGCCGCATGGGGGGGCGCACACCGTGTGGGTTGCTGTGAGCCCACACATGAGCATTGTGCTGATTGAATAAGCCTTCCCGAGTGAAATAAGCCTCATCCTTGAACAAAACATAGGCTGGAAAATTCAAGTCTTGAACACTTTCTTGGAGAAACCACTGCGCAAAAGCCACACGTGCAGGATGATCTTGGGGGAGCAGTAACTGAACCTTTTGGAGATGAAAGGGGTGTAAGGAATCGTTGTGCCAGACACGCTGTACACTGCAACAAAACACTCCTTAGGCAGAGGCAACGGCATGTGTGCTGGTAGTAGGATTATTCTGGACAGCATTCAACACACTTTCTTCCATGGTGGAAGTTCGCGTCAAACGTGGTCTGCCTGCACTACTCCTGTTACCTCTAAATGACCCACAATCGCACAAATTTTGATGCACACGTGCAAACAAACGGTGGTCCGGTACATGTCTGTCTGGGAAGCGTTCCCCATAAATTCGTTGAGCGGTTCATCCATTGCCCTCTGCTAATCCATAACACTAGGTGCATGTCTGCCAGCTCACAGTTCATATATATCAATGCATGCTCTTCGTGCAGCGACTACTGCTTGAATGAGTAAACCAGAAATTTTCCCTCTCGCATACTGATGAACAGCGCTGTGTACCGACTTACGGTGACATTTTCGGTTATGGGTTCCTATGCGATTCACATTCCTTTAGATGTTACCTACCTCCCCTAAACGTTTGTACCAATATTTTTGAGACACCCTGTATAACTTAAGCTGGACTCCTAACAACCAACTCCCCAAGCTCAAAACTAGTATGTCAAAAAATATAGTTTTCTATTGACTTTAGAAAATATATTCAACCCCAAGGGCTCACATCTGGTGAGTTATGGGCTTGGCACAACCAGAGTCCTGAGCTGGATATCATCATTCTTATCTTTCTTGGTAATTGCCTTCTACTTCTGACTCCCTCTCTCTCATGGTAATTCAGAATTTTTTTTTTTTTTTTTTGGCTGGTGTATCATAAGCCTCAGGCTTCCTTACACATTATAGCTAATAATAATAATAATCGGATTTTAGTAATAATCCCTTTTCTGTTTTGCATTGTTATGATTTTTTAAAATGTTTTTTTCCCTTCAATATTTTAACACTATTATTAGAAACTCATGACTGCATTATTAGTGCTATATAATAATAATGTTGGATTTTATATTAAATTGTTAAATGTGAAAAATTATGTTGTAAATATAAACAGTGATAAAAAAACTGAATCCTATTTGAAAAGTCCATAATTAGTGGACTTTTCAATCTAATAAACTGTGTGGCTTTTATCTGTTTTAGCTTAATATGGTTTGGATTTTTTTTTTTTTCCCACATCAGCAATAGCAGTTATAAAAATAAAAATAAAATAAAATTAAATAAATTTAAATAAAATTTTATTTTATTTTAAATAAAATAAAATTAAATAAAATCAAATAAAAATAAATAAAAACAGTCATGAAAAATAGTAAAAGAAGAAAAACTAATAAAAACAATAAATGATATAATTAGGACAAAATCTTTCAGTGACTTACAGAAATTTATCACTAAATCAAGAGATATATTAGGGATTATATTATGGTCTGTCTACAGTTATATATAAGTAAAGGTATATATATATATGCATAATTTTAATATTTTATATGAATTTAAGCAAGTCTACAAATTTTAAGAAGTTAAAAACAGTTGACACATGGTCATCATCAGATAGTATCCGAATGAGTGTACAGGCCCACTCAGGTGACTAAATGTGGTAAAAGATACATGACATTCATTTACAAAACACAGACACAGAGACATCAGATGTACCAGAGTGGAAGGGGTTGCCTTCCACTCTGGTACATCATTTACCATGATGCTAAGCTCTCTACATACAAATACCAAAGGGATGGCTAGCAGTCTGATGGAACCATACAAATTTTTCCAACACAGCCAAAAAACAGAAGTCTATACAGGGTGGGCCGGCAGAGATTTTAGTTTAAAAGTATATTTTAGTGACAACTGCTTTTGTCGGAGCAACAGAGACAGTTCAGTTGCTTAGACAAATAAAATCTGGACAGGAAATGTCCTAAATCCATATTGGAAATACAGGTGGCCTGAGGGTAAACTGGATCTAGCCAAAGAACACAGTCCCTGATTATTAGATGAAATGGCATGTAAGGAGTTCAGGCCTCCTCACGCATTTTGTCAAGAGTTGGGAGATATCTTGGAGGAACATCAATTTTTTATCAAGTAAAAGCCCCAAGAATTTTGTCTCGGGTGCTACTGAATTGATGTTTGGTCTGAGCTTCAGTTCTGGTTCAGCGTGAAGATTCTTTGCCCAGGTGGTTTTTCTGAAATTGCCTTTTGATGACCATCAGTTTACGTGGCTCAGAAAAAAAAAACCGGAGGTGGGCATGTTTCACTGTTGGAAGAAGTTGTTTAGTTATAGAATTATTTGATAGCTGAGACTGATCAGTGGGGGAACTCCATCCTATTGGCTAAGTAAGTGTGTGTGTGTGAGAGAGAGAGAGAGAGAGAGAGAGAGAGTTTTTTTCCATATGGTTCAGTGCCCAGGCTTTCAACCCACCCGGAAGCAATAAATGTTCTCGAGAGTGAGACACAGCGGATACACCCAGCTAACATGACTGAACCATCAACATCCCGAATCCTGCTCCTCGGACCACGAAGGAAGAGGCATGACATGGATGGCTCTTGCAGGTGAACCCACTAGCCAAATGATCCTGGGGCAAGTCATCCCAGGACCACACAGGGGCCAAAGTGAAATGTTGAAGCTGTCCCCCCCCCAACCACCAGGATCCCCCTTTCTGTGTTTCCAAGGATTGCAGCACAAGGCAAACACAGTAAATTCCTATGGTGTTAGCCTGGAACCTAGGCTATAGGTGTTGGATTTTAAAGTGATGCTAACTGGAGGTTCCCTTACCATCAACAGATGCCCATATCAATGAGTTTATTTTGGCCCCATCCAAAAAAACTTGGAAAACTATAAATTCTGGAAAATTCTATGAAGTCTGGAATTCTGAAAAGTGGTAGTTTTGCAATTATTGGATACCCCCAGCATTAGAGATCACCAGCAAATTAACTTAAATATATTTAATAAAATTTACACTTTCTCACTTTATATTACATACAAATACAGAAAATTTATAATAAATTTCTTACATTATATATAGTGGAAAAATATAGGGGAAAATTTATGTTTACTTATATGGAAATAGAAAATATTACCTTTTCGTCTAGCTTGTGTGATAAGTTTAATTGTGAAGTCAAGAACCTCATGAGAATCCCTTGTAAATGAACCTAAAGATCATATTACCATAAATCAATAAAATACACAGATGTCAGTTCAAGCACTAGAAAACTATTGGGTAATTACTAATGAACAATTAAAATAAAGATAAAGAAAATTAAAAACTGATAAACACAGCATAATGACTTTTATTACAAGTCCCCACAGGAACTAACTTGAAACCTGATTTAAAATTATTTTATAGCAGGTTAGAGAAAACACATGGCAATCTCACAAACAGAGAACATTGCAATTTTTATGTTTCACAATTCACATTTCAGTATTACAATATTAAAAAAAAACTGGAAAAGTGATACTTTCTCTTGGTTTCATGTTCTGTGCTGTTTTTTTCTGTTGAAGTAAGCTAATAATTTTAACACAGTTTAACATGTTTTATGGTGTTTTATAAAAATTTCATCATACTTCATTTATCATCCAAAACTTTCCATTATTTTAAAGGACAGTTCTCACATTACACAGGTTTAAAAAAATGACAAGGTGAGGTTGGTGCAACATGATAACATTGTCAAAATTGTAAATGACAATCAAATGGTATATGCCTGAAGTGTCCATAATAATGACACTTGGAGTATGAAACACTGTATGAAAATAATTACCAGAGCTCATATTAAATCTTTACAACTGCCTTCAAACTGGAAAATACCCCAATGACTGGAAAATAGCTAATGTCAAGTTAATCCTAAAGAATCCCACCAAGCCACCAGAACTGCTGGACTCCTACAGGCCAATAGCTCTCATATCAGTCCTGAGTAAGCTCCTTGAACATCTGCTGTGCAATAGAATTCAACATCACTACTCAAATACAAACCTTCCTTCACAGAAGCAATATGGTTTCAAGTCAGGGTGCTCCACAGTTGATGCTCTCCAAAACCTCCTTATGGATACTAACAGATAAGAAATACTTTCTTGTTATCTCCATTGATTTTGCTGGGGCATTCGATTCACTCTGGTGACCGAGCGTCCTTGGCAGTCTCTGGAAAGCAAACTTACCAACAAACCTCTATAGCTTCATTAAAACCTATCTCTCCGACAGATCTGTGTCTATCAACACACTATTCCAGAAACTCACAAGGCAGGTTTGCATGGGCTGTCCCAAGGGTTCTGTACTGTCATCCATGACAATATTCTGCACTTGTGGAATATTGTCATGGATGATTTTCTTCACATTGATCTGGGTGAGGTTAGTTTGCAAGCTTTTGCAGATGACCTCATACTCACTGTCGCTGCCAACACTAGAACACAGCTTGAGAACATGGCAAACTGTTCTCTCCGACTTCTTCAAGACTGGGCAGGATTGCACTATCTCAGGATCTCCCCAATGAAAACAAGCTCTATCCAGTTGAAAGGTACTCTAAATATCTGATGGTCACCACAAAAAAAATTGAAGGTAAAACATTTAAACTAACAGAGCAGCTAAAATATCTTGGAATCATCCTTGATCCAAAACTGTCATTATAACCACATCTTAAATATCTGAGGGCAAAGATCAGAAATTATACTGCCCTGGTTGCCAGAGTCTCATGACGTGATTGGGGACTGATACGGTGCACTCTGTCATTGTTTTACAAGGCCACATTTATTCTAGCTATTACCTATGCTTCTGGCATCTGGATCATGAAGGCCACAACTGCAATAAACAGGAAGACACTCGAAACTATTCAGTGTTCAATCCTCTTAACCATCATCCATGCCTGCTGCACACAGTTAGAACCCATGCACTACAGACTTTGGCTAGTGTGCTTCCACTTGGTTTGGAAATCATCCACTGTGGACTTCTGTACCAACTGTCCAAAGGGATCCCCTATACCTTCCTAGGCTTCACAGTGGATCCAGCTAACAGCAGCAGAGCAGAAAAGAAAAGCCTTGTTACCCATTTGCAGCAGGTATGGCAAGAAAGATGGACAAACTCACCTAAAGGAGAAATCACACGAAAATTTATCCCTGACATTGGCAGAGTGTACCCGAGTTCTCCCCCAGCCAGTACCCCAACTTTTCTCTTGACCCGACACAGGTCTATTAAAGATGAACTCTCCTTGCTGGGCACTGCAGAGGACCCAACCTGTTCTTGGGGGGGGGGGGGGGGGGGGTTGGAGAACTGGCAATGCCTGATGTATGACTGTCCATTATATAATGACCTATGATGCATCCTCATTACTAGGATAACATACTTACCAAGAAACCGAGAGAGAGCCAACTGTTAGACTCTGAACAGGATTACCACGCCTTCATATGCTTCACGCAAGACCTCTTCACACAAAAGAAAACCCAGCAATTGGCCAACAGAGGAAATAATATCAATGACAATCAATTGACAAAAAAAGGTACCTAAATTAGACTCTTATGTATAACTGACCAGAAATAACACAACCTTGACAAACTCTTATGGAGAACTTTGTCCTACTCCTAAGATTGCCTTGGCTCATGGCAACAAACTCTATTTTTTTACCTTCCTTATCTTCCCCCCATTTCCTTCTCCCCCCCTTTATTTATTTTATTTAATTTTTTTATTATTATATTTTTAATTTGGTCTCTGTCCAGGAAGCTTAGGCAACCTTGGCAGCAACTAGCCAGAGAAGCAATTTGTACTGTACAGCCTGGCTCAACTCCTAGTGGTGTGTACGGGCAATGTGAAGTCACAACAGGGGTCCCATGGCCAAGAAGACAGAAGAACCCGATATAAATCTACATAAACACACATCTCCACATACTTCTGGCATTTACAGAGCACTGCTATCCTCACAAGAGCTAAAGGTGCAGTTGTGAGAAATCACCGGTGGTGCCTCAACACCAATCACTATGTACACTATGTGTGAAAATAATTTAATGAAGAGAATAAATTACAATTCAAATTTCTTTTTTTTTTTTTTTTTTGTGTCTGTGTTTTAAAATGTTATGTATTCTTATGTATCTTTCATTCTTTCCTTTCATCACCACTAAAAGATAATCTCCAGGATAGGATTGTAATGTACAGTTCGTAGCTTATTCTTTTTCATTAAATTATTTGCATGTAATGAAGTGTTTTTTTTTTACTGCAAACCTTTTTATTTTCGGGGAATAAAGTGCTTCACATCTCTGCCTCATGTTAATATTTTGGCTTCACAGCTGTTTGCCAAATTAAGGATAGTAATTGAAAAAAGTAGAAGTCTTGTCGGCAATTGTTAAAGCTTACTTCTGCTTAATAAGAATAAAACTGCATCATCATCAAAACTAAGCGGGAAAAAAAAAGAAAAGAAAAAAAAAAAAATATATATATATATATATATATATATATATATATATATATATATATATATATATATAACTTTTTATAAGAATTTAACAGTATAAAATATAATTAATTAATTAATTAATTAATTTATGTACCAAGGACACTGCTAAATTTCAGCAGGAAGAACCCAACGACCATAATGGATACATAAATGCAGAGTATAAAGGTAGGTAAATAATGTCAAAGTGCTAACGGAACTGAAATTGTAATTATGGAAAACAAAGAAGAGAAAGATAATAATAATAATAATAAGTAATTAGAAGTACTTAATGCTGTGTGTCCTATGTTGAGAGCTATTCCTGTTCCTATAGTAGGATAGGAACAGGAATAGCTACCCTACATTGCCCAAGAAAGATCTATTTGTGTCTTCTTCTGTATTCTTCATACTTTCTTTTCTATATATTTTTATTTCTCATGAGCCATTAGTTTATCGAACGCAATATTAGAGATGCTCCTTTACTACTGGACGCACTGTTCTTGCCTAAATAAAGTTTAGCGACTATTTAATGCTACTTTGCAAACTTGTTACTCTGTTCTATCCTGGGACGCATTATTTCACGTGTTTAGTACATTATATATTAGAAATTTAATTTAATTTCTAATTTCTACCCCTCTTATATATTAGAAATTGAATTTAATCTAACTGAGATTCTAACTGATGACATGCAGGGTAGCCAGTGTAATTTAGTTTTACTTTCCATTATTTTAATTTTTATTATTTCCTTAACTTTCCGATTTTTTATACATGGGGTCTCTATCTTATACCATAAATACTTCCTGACATTATACCTTTTATTACCCCCCACTGCAGTACAGACCTTCTTTACGATCATATGCCTTACTCGACCTCAGTAAGTTATCCTACTTCTTCTTAATCTTTGCATTCTGCCTCTGTCAGGTCAGCCATGAACTATACATAAGCCATATGACTTAAATTTAAATTTTAACCCTTATCTTCAATAATGAATTTTCACATGTACCATGTGTTGCGTACATTTCAGGTCAGAAACAGAGGCCATACTTCTTGCCGTTTTTTCCTTTGATTTCAATGGCTGGTCCCAGAAGAAGGCACTAAAATCAGAGAACACACAGCATTAAGTACTTCTAATTACTTATTATTATCATCTTTCTCTTCTTTGTTCTCCATAATTACAATTTCAGTTCCATTCGAACTTTCACATTATCTACCTACCTTTACACTCTCCATTTATATTTATATATATATATATCTCCAATATTTTAAATTAAATAAAATAAACATAAGCCAGTAGTATGGCAAAAACTGTAGAACGAAAATTAACATAAAAATAACCCAAATAAACAAATAAACAAAATTAAATTTTATTTAATTTAAAATTTTGGATGTGCTTCAGCTTCATATGGAGGAATTGCATGTCGCTGCCTCTAATGAACGCCTAATTATTTAGTTATTTATTCACTTTATTATAATTTAATTTATGTTAATATTTAATATAATTCAATGATAGTATATATATATATATATATATATATATATATTGCATCATCAATCACTTAGTAGCAAACAAAAGTAGTAATGGTAATTGTGGCATGTGATGCAAGAAAGCAAGCATATGAGCTTATGTAGCATCAGCCAAAATAAAAAATAAATAAATAAAAAAAAAGAAAGAAAAATTCACACAACCATTCCCTCTAAATTTTTGTCCAGTTCCTCCTTAAATTTATTTAACCTCTCAATTTCCACAATGACATATGGCAGTTTGTTCCAGCAATTAACCACCCGCTGGCTAAAGGCAAATTTCCGCACATCTATTCTACAGCTGTCTTTCCTCAATTTGAATTTAAGCCCCCTTAGGTTCGTAATCTGAACAAGTGGAAGAATCCCATCTGAATTCAGCATGCTCAACCCATTCAAGGCCTTATACACTTCAATCAGATCACCTCGCAGGTGACTAGTCTCCAGCCCCTGCAATTTGCAGAACTTAAGCCTCTCTTCATTCCCCTCACCAATCTTGTTACCCTACTCTGTACATGCTCAAGCAAATTACATCCTTCCTAAAATGAGGCTTCCAGATCTGCACGCAGTACTCAAGGCATGGCCTGACCATTGCCTTATACAGAGGGAAAATCACCTCCTTTTCCCTGCTAGCAAAATTCCTATCTATATCATTGACAAAACCCCATGACATGCTCAGGTAGCCTGTCTGCATTGCTCAGAAAACTTCATATCTGACTGCACAATTACTCCAAGGTCTTTTTTTTTTATTTTCTACCACCCTAAGTGTAGTACCACACAGTTGGTACGTTCCTCTGGGGTTACTTCTACCCATATGGTACTTTACATTTGTCAATGTTAAACTTCAGTTGCCACTTCTCAGCCCATCTTCCCAAATTTTCTAGATCCTGCTGCAGTAACACACTGCCATTACTGTCATTTACAACCCTAATTTTTTCTAATGAGGGGAGGGAGAAATCATTAATGCAAAGGCCAAATTAAATATTCACATGTGTTTCTATATTATAGTGGACCCCATTTGTATTTCTCTGAAAGAGCAGATTGAACAGATTGAAAATCATAGGAAACCATGTGATTTTTTTTTTTTTTTCTTGGCCATTCGCTGCACCCATTCCAAAGATCTGCATCCTTCCTAATATGAAGTCTACAGACCTGTATGCAGTACTCAGGATGTGTCTCCCTATCCTTGTTAGCAAAGTTCCCGGCAGCCTGTATGCATTGCTTGGAGATCTTCATATCTGACTGCACAATTATTCACAGGTCTTTTTTTTCACGCTAACTTGAGTATAGTACCTCACAGTTGTATGTTAATCTGGGATTACTACTAACCATATGCAATACTTTACATTTGTCAATGTTAAACTTCAATTGCCATTTCTCAGCCTTTGCCTAATTTTTCTAGATCTTGTTACAGTAACTTACCTTGATTACTGTCATTAACCATCCTGTCAACCACTATAATTATCAGCAAACTTAGATATTAAACCTGATATACTGTATGATTGCTGTATAACTTCATCAGTATCATTAATAAATCCAGAAAACAACAATGGGCCCACTACCGAACCCCGCGGAACTCCATTAATAACTGTCCTCTATCTTCTTCCACTTAACCATCCATTTATCCATATTAGTAACTTGCCCTTAATGCCAACAATGCTCCAATTTATACAGCAGTCTTTTATGTGCAACAGTATCAAAAGCTTTACCAAAATCCAAGTACATTTGAAATTGATTATAATGAGCACAGAAATAAGGAAATCATGGGTGTAACGAGCAGAAAGCCATAATGGTTTTAATTTATGCATATACATTACATTTGCTCACTGTTATAACAAGCGTACTACACGATTTACATACCATACAAATTTTGGTAACTATGCAAACATTCTTAATTGTCGAAAAAACCCAATTCTTGGAACAGACAAAAATGAAAAATACGACTTAGCTTTTATGACCACACGCATCACATCAGATTAGCAGCTGGTTTATGACCTTCTCCTTTCGCAGACAGGGGTATACAATACTGTATTGGCATTTTGCTTGTTGCAATATTCTATTTACAGATTGTCTTCTATTCACTGAACAATAAATCTATTTCGGGACTTCTAAGAACTTTGTATACATTTCAGGACCTCTAAGAATTTTGTCAATAGGAGTTCTAAGAACTTTGTATGCATTTTGTGACTTCTAAGGATTTGATTGCATTTCGGGACATCTAAGAACTTTGTACGTAAATCACTTCATTGTCATTTTAAATAAAATCAGTTAGAAACAAACTCTTCCTTTGGAAACATGTCTACTAACAAAAAAAAATCTCTCTCGATTTGTGAAAAAGTTGAAATTATTTGTGAGAACATGTTGCCAAAAAATGCTGAAGTGTTTAAAATGTTTTTGGCCTCTTCAATAGTAATTACATTGTGGAAGAATAAACATTTTATATATCGGCACTGGAAAAGAACATAACCTTATATAAAAAAAAAAAAGAAAGAAATTGCACAGTTACAAATGCCAATGAAGCATTGCTTCAATGGTTTACTACACAAAGAAGTGCTGTATTTTCAATAGACAGTCCAATCTTGAAGGCTCAAGTGGAAAAATTTGCTAAAAAATTTGGAAGCGATGATTTTGTATGTAGCAACGTTTTAAAAACTGAATACAAGCATATTAATACTTATGATATGTAGGTATATACTAATACTGTATTTTGTTGTTTTCTCTCTAATATTTCTTTTGTTTTTTGAATCTATATTTTCTTCCATGCGCTATTCAAACAACTTTTATTAATTTCTGCCCAAGCCTTATTAATGTTTAAGTTGACAGTAAATATTGTAAGATTTCCAAAAGTCTCTTAACGTAAAATTTTTCTCACCACTACTGTACACATGACCTGAGCAAATACTGTGCGTAAATGGTATGCTTTTAAATTCGAAATAACACTCTGATCCATAGGTTGGATGAGTGAAGTCGTGTTTGGCAGTAGAAATATGACTTACATTCAAATTGAAATCATCTGGATGTGTAGGATGTCCAGGAGCATATCTAATAGAAACAAAATCTTCAAAGGAACGTCGTTTTCTTTACAATATTTTTCAACCTCGGGAATAGAGCAGCATTTAAACCAATTCTCAAAGAGAGATATTGTTAGATAGAAGGGGTAATGGGGTTATGCTTCTTATCAGAAGCAGCCTGAGTGCGACAATAGCCTTCCCAGATTCAGACATTTCACATGCTAGTATAGAGTCTGTATGGTGTGAGATAGTTGGAAACAAAGGTATAATGCGAGTAGGAGTAATCTACAGACCAGGTGATTGTGAAGATTTTGACAAAAGCCTCTACATGCAAATGGAATGGGCAAGTAAGCATTAATGCCTTATTATGGGTGATTTCAATTTGCCTCTAATTGATTGGAGTAAACGGGAAGGAAACTCGACATGGGGAACAAAATTTTTAAATCAACTAGATGACTGTTATTTGTATCAACATGTCAGGGAAAGTACTAGAGAAAAGAATATCCTAGACCTCATTATCACAAATGAATCAGATGACATAACAGGGCTGACAGTAGAGGAACCAGTAGCAGGAAGTGATCACGGAGTTCTACGGTGGATGATGTTCAATTGTATTGAACATCATGGAGTATTTTTTTAATGGTATATACGCATTCAAGGCATCTGTGATTAATGTTTTAAAAGCGTACCACAGTTCAATTGTATTCATTCTCTACATGGCCTCTATTAACTGGGTATATATCGCGCAGAGAATGAATACAATTGAACTGTGGTACGCTTTTAAAACATTAATCACAGATGCCTTGAATGCGTATATACCATTAAAAAAATACTCCATGAGAAGGGTTCCAAGTTGGATGAATAGTGAAGTTGCCACATTACTTGAGCAGAAAAAGGTGGCATGGAAAAGTTACAGAGCAATAAAAAGTACTGAAGCCTATAACAACTACAAAAGGTGATGTGTAATAGAGCCACAGAAAAGGTTCGACAGGCAAAGGCAGTTTATGAGAAATCACTAGCAAACAGAGCAAAGAGGGGGGATAAAGAATTCTTCACATATATAAATGCCAAGAAGAGCAGGAGAAACCAGATCAGACCTTTACGTAAGGGAAAGGGGATAGTATTAAATACACCAGCTGCCGTTGCAGATGAACTCAACAGTTATTTTGCATCGATATTTACAAATGAAAAGCCCTTTGTGGCAATGGGAAATTGTGGGAGCGAAGTTAAAAAATATGTAATTAATGATATTGAAATTTTGCAAGATTATTTAATGAAAAAACTTTCGAGCCTACAGACCAGTAAGGCTCCTGGAGTTGATGGAATATACCCTATAATCTTAAGAGAGGCTTCAGTAGTAGGGAAAATCATGGAGGCAATGATCAAGGGTGGAATTCAGGATCATTTGGATCGAATTGAAATTATCAAGGATACTCAGCATGGTTTTTTAAAGGGAAAATCATGTTTAACAAATCTGGTTCGCTATTTCGAAAGGGTCACTCACGAGCTGGATTTAGGGAATAATTTCGACATTGTTTATTTAGATTTCAGCAAAGCTTTTGACTCAGTTCCACATGAGCGGTTGCTTTATAAGCTGGAACAGGTTGGAATCACTGGGAAAATCCTTAGATGGATAGAGGGATGGCTTCAGTGCAGGAGGCAGAGGGTTGTGATAAATGGCTATTCCTCAGATTGGGTTGATGTAAGAAGTGGGGTTCCCCAACGATCAGTATTAGGACCACTGTTGTTTTTCATTTTCATAAACGACATTGATGAAGGGATAGAGGGCATGATGTCTAAATTTGCAGAGATGTTAAAACTGGTAGAGTAGTTAATGATCACTGTCAAGCTGAGCTTCTTCAGAGAGACCTAGATAGACTTCAGGAATGGTCAGAAAAATGGCAGCTGTGCTTTAATCCAACAAAGTGTAAGGTATTACACCTGGGAAACAGTAATCCCAAAAAAACTTATTCACTTGGTGGAGTTCAACTAAACCCAGTACTGGAGGAAAGGGACTTGGGTGTTATGATACGGTCAGACATGAAATTCTCTGAGCATTGTAAACAGGTTGCAAGGAAGGCCCATGGTGTCCTATCGATGATCTATCGAACTTTCGCAAGTAGAGATAGGGACGTGATAATCCCATTATATAAGGCTTATGTTAGACCACACTTGGAATACTGTGTTCAAGTATGGAGACTGCACCTAAAGAAAGACACCGAGCTTCTTGAAAGGGTGCAAAGAAGTGTAACTCGCCTGGTGAGATCGGCAAAAGGGCGTCCTTATGAAGAAAGACTTTGAATATGTGGGTTGTAGAGTTTGGAAACTAGACACCTTAGAGGAGATTTGATTGAGGTGTTTAAGGCTCTGAGAGGCATCAGTAAAATGAATGAGGACAAAATTTTCAAGATTATAAATGATGCTAGAACTAGGGGACATAAATTCAAGTTACGGGGGAAAATGTTTAGATTGGACTGCAGGAAGTTTTATTTTAGCCAGCGAGTTATAAATTACTGGAATAAGTTGCCTTCATGGGTGGTAGAGGCCGACAGTTTGGGGAAATTCAAAGGTCATCTGGATATTACTTTCGGGTAAGGGAAGTGCATAGGATGATAGGTTTAATTTCCTTTTTATTTATTTTTTATTTTATTATTTTTTATTTATTAATTATTATTATTTTTTTATTTATTAATTATTATTATTATTTTTATTTATTAATTATTATTATTTAGTTATTTATTTATTTTTATCATTGTTTTGTTCGGATTTTTTTTTTTTTTTTTGGCTGGTGCAGCATAAGCCATAGGCTTTCTTGCACCATGCGGCCGTTACTAATACTAATTCACAATGTTTTTTTTTTTTTTTGGCTGGTGCACCGTAAGCCTCAGGCTTCCTTGCACCATATGGCTAATAATAATAATAATAATCCATGCTCACTGGTTCGATTAGACATGAACAGGTAAGGTGGCTTTATTGATGCCCTTAAATGCACAAGGATTTCCAGAATGGTACACAAGCAGTGGTTTTAATCTGTAATCTCCTACTTTTGAGCCGCGGCACTTACTTGGGTCTCGGTTTTTGCTCCACAGGCCTACGAGTTAGAAGCAGAGTGGGTTTCGTGTAACTGTGCGACGTTGGAACAGAACAAGGTGTTCTTTCCCCCACTGTTGAAAATAATTGTTGTAAATCGAACAGATAGTTGTACAAGGTGGATCTGATGTTGTTATGTCCTGAAATATATTGCTGATTTCTATGTTCCATGATTGAACAAGTTCCTTAAGTCTAAGTGAAGTAGGTCGGTTTTCATTTGGTTTACTATTGTAAAGTGACTCCCATTCGGTATTGTACAGACATCTCTAAAAAGGGTGAGGGAGAAGACTGCGGAATTTTGCATCATACAGCAGAAGTAATGTTTTCCTGCGAAGATGTAAAGGAGGTTCATGGGCCTCGATTTAAAGTCTCTGAACTGGGGATGTTCTGAAAGCCCCTAGAGAAACTCGAAGAGCACTGTGCTGGATCGTGTTTAATCACTTTAAAGTACTCATCCTCGCAGAGTCATACACTGGAGAACTGTGGTCCAAACGGGACCTGATGAGAGCTCTATAAAGATAGATAAGAGTATGTCGATCCGCATCCCATGACATGGATGACACACACCAGAGGATATTCAATTTCTTCAAACAGATGGTTTGAAGATAGGCCACATGCTTGAAAGTTCAGTTTTCTATCTAGTATCAGACCAAAAAAATGGACAGTGTGAGCAAGAGGAACTGGAACATTTTTTATCTTTAGCTTATGATTAGGATGAAGTGGCCGTAGTTTGCAGATATGAGTGGTTGTGGATTTCTGTTCAGATAGATGGCATACATTTCTTAAAGTCCAGGAGTCTATTCTTTTAAGAGCAATTTGTAACTGTCTTTCAATAATGTTCATACTTTGTGAGTGGCAGGATACGGTGAGGTCATTTGCGTACATACATACTTCAATAGTTTTTGGAAGATCTTCCAATATATTGTTGACCCTAATCGTAAATAGGGTTGGACTCAGTATGGAACTGTGTGGGACACCCTCTTCTTGAATGTGAGATTCTGATAGATGTTTTAATATCGGACTTGAAAGGTACGTAACTTTAGAAAGTTCTGAATGATTTGAGGGAGATAGCCTGTCAGCCCTAAACTGGTGCATATCTTTGATAATACCATAAGGCCATCTGGTGTCGAATGCTTTCTTAATATCCAGGTTTACCATCACGAGATGTTGTCTCCTGATGAAGGTGTTATGTACATTGGATTAAATTTTTAAAAGTAAATCTAGGGTAGACCTGTTTTTCCAGAAGCCATACTAGTGATCAGAAAGAAGATTTTGGGAGTCTAGAATCCAGGTGAGCCTCTTATGCACCATTCTTTCAAAGATTTTGCTGAACAGCTTGCCAATGATATCAGTCTGTAATTCTCAACTAGAGAGGGATCTTTGCCTGGTTTCGATACACCACAAATATAGGAATGAAGCCATAAGAGAGGGCATGTGCTTTCTAAGAAGATGCAATTATAAAATAACAACAGTGTGTTATAGATCAGCTTCACACAAATGTTACAGTATACTGTAGTGAATGCCATCAGGCCCTGCTGTACTATTTGGAAATTTGTGCAAGGATTCCTTGAGTTCAGATAGAGTAAAATGCTGGTTATATGGAAGTGAGAGATTAGTTGAAAAATTCAATTTTTTACATTCTTGATTAGTTTCAATGCATGGAAAGGAGGTTACATGAGAGTGAGAGGCAGAAATATTATAGAAATATTCTGCTAAAGTATTTGCAATGTCAGTAGGAGAGGATTACCGTATTGCTTACTGTAATACATTAATATACAGTACATTGTATTACTGGAGACTGTAACAGTATAAAATTTCTATTGAGAGCTTGTATTTTTTTCCACATAATCCGAGTGTCAGTATTTTCGCTAATAGTTGACACGAAGTTAATCAAGGAGTCACATTTTGGTTTTTTCCTAATTTGTCTTGCTTTGGCTCTGAGTTTTTTTTAAAAACAATTAAGTTGGCAGTAGTGGGGAATTTGCAAAACTGGTTCCAAGCACGGTTTTTTTCTTGTTTTGCTTTGAAGCAATCTCCATTCCACCACCGGTTTTGGTGTACAAGCTTGTGCTGGTTAGATTTTGGAATGGAAATTTTAGCTGCTGATAATATATGGCTGCTAATGTGATTGGTTGCATCATCAATATTTTGTTGCTCTACATACTTAGAATTTTTCCACATACTGAGTAATTTTTCCAGTCTGCTTTAGGACACGACACGACCCATGTTTTAAATAAATTGATGATAAGAAAATGGTCACTGTGGAATGGATCACTCAGCACTGACAATTCCATGCTTGGAAAAAGAGATGCTGAACATATGGACAAGTCTATGACTGATGTAGCACTTGTAGGTAGTTGAATATGAGTTGAAGAGCCAGAATTTAACAGTCAGGTTGTTTCAATTAATTGGCCTCTCATATCCATAGTGGAAGAGCCCCACAATGGGTGGTGACTGTTGAAATCATGAGTAAACAGACAGGAGGTTGTAGTTGTATGAAAAGATTGTCTGGTTCAGTCTGAGAGCAAGGATAATTCGAGGAGATTTGCATTAATTGAGGCATATTATTATTACTGAAAAAACTTCCCATTTCACCCATCCATTCACTCCGAATGTTTGCCTACTTCAGCCTTAAATTTATTTAAGCTATCAACTTCCACAACAAATGGAAGTCTGTTCCAACAATCAACTACCCACTGGCTGTTCAAATTCTAGTCTGGACTGATTAATAACTGTTTTGGTGTAGGCAGAAAATGTGAATGTAAGTCAATTGTGATAGGCAACATTCTATTTTTTTTTTTTTTTTTTTTTGTCTATTGTTTCTGAACTAAAACTATAAACACTGAAAAAAAAATTTCAGTGTCTGATATATACTAACAATATCAATCACAGTTTGAAGCAGTTCCAATTTACTCAGCAGAAGAAAAATAATAATAATTTGAGCCAATATCTTATTTGTCCCTAACTTTTCTTATTCTTTCATTTTATTTTTTAAATCTTCTTGATTCTCAATGCTGAGCTACACTCTCCAAAGTACTGAGATAATCAACATTTCATAACATTTTAAAATTATTATGTAAATGCTCATTAGAAAATTCTTCTATAGCATTAGCAAAGGCTTATGATGCAAGAAAGCAAGCTTATATAGCACCAGGCAAAAAAAACAAGCCACTTCCCATTTCACCCATCCATTCACTCTAAAAGTTTGTCCAGTTCTTTCTTGAATTTATTTAAGCTATCAACTTCCACAACAACAGATGGAAGTTTGCTCCAGCAATCAACTACCTGCTAGCTAAAGACAAATTTCCACACATCTATTCTACAACTGTCTTTCCTCAATTATATACATATTATAGTACGTTATATAATATCAGTATAAAAACACCATAGGTTACCAATAAGTTTAACTACATACATAGTATAATGGCATCGTTTAAATTTTATCTCATATTGTGGCTACCTTCACAACGAGATACCAGTTATTGCACTACTTCAAATAAATAGTGCTTCTCTAGTAGAGAAGACTACTGTTGTGGTGTATTTACACTGATATTATATAGTTAATTTCAACCCATAATGTATTATGCCTTGAGCATTTAGTCTTCAAAATATAGTACATTATACACACTATAGTACATTATACATACATCTATAATATGTATACATTAATATGTAATAATTATACTATAATAATTATACTATAATAGGCTATAATATGTATACATTATACATAATAAATATACATATTATAGCCACTAAATATACCCACTAGAGTACATTACACACTCAATTGCTAAAATCATGCTCATGCTTACATACCTTGCCAGAGTTTATCAATTAAGCAAGCAGTAAAATAAAACACATTTGGAGTAATGTATGCATAGCTTCCTCCAGATGCAATAGGAAGAGCTGCTTGTTCACCAAGTAAAACATCTGCAGCTAAAAGATGCTCCATGAGAGATGACAACACTTCAGTCTGGAATTCACACTGCTGTTCATGAGTAGAATTTACAGGAACTGCCTATATGGACAAGAAAACAAAATAACAAGCTTAGATTTTTTGTATATTCAATATATATCTTGTTTCATTAGCACCTAACCAATGATTTTTTGAGATGCTAAAAAAAAAGCTTATATATATATATATATATAGTGCAGACCGGCTGCAAGAGTAGCTCATGGTGTCTTGTCAATGATATACAGGAATTTTTCTAGTAGGGATAAAGGGGTGATTATTCCCTTGTATAAGGCAATGGTCAGGCCACACCTTGAGTACTGTATACAGGTCTGGAGGCCTCATTTCAAGAAGGACGTAGAGCTGCTGGAACGAGTACAGAGAAGGGCAACAAGATTAGTGAATGGAACAAAGGGGTACTTTTACGAAGAAAGGCTTAAGTTTTGCAAATTACAGGGTCTGGAGACTAGGCACCAGCGAGGTGATCTGATAGAGGTGTATAAAGTCTTGAATGGTTTGAGCATGCTCAATGCTGATGGGATTCTTCCTCTTGCTCAGAATAATCACCTGAGAGGGCATAAATTCAAATTGAAGAAAGACAGATGTAGGATAGACATGCGGAAATTTGCCTTTAGCCAGCGGGTAGTTGGTTGGTGGAACAGACTTCCATCCCTTGTCGTGGAAGTTGATAGCCTATATAAATTTAAGGCTCAGCTGGACAGGTATTTCAAACGAATGGAGGGGTGAAGTGGAAGTGGGGGGTTTTTTTTTTGGGCTGATGCTGCATAAGCTTGCTTTCTTGCATCATATGCCTCTACTAATGCTAATATAAACAAAACTATTTCAAGATTTAAAGAGCAAAATGGTTGAATCAACACATTTTGAAACATTAAAAATAAAACTGGAAGTGGTGCAATAAGTTGACTGGAGAGAGTGCAGGTAGACTTACTAAAGCTGCCATCTTTTCTTTCGAGCTGTTTGCAATTATTGAAAAGAGAATTCACCTCAGCAAATTTTAAAATTGAAGAAATTGGGCCACATTTTAAATGAAGGTGTACACACTTGAATTCAAACTAAAGATATGCTAAATCCCTTATTGGAACAAATTCATCAGGGCATGCATAAATTATAACCACTGGATGTGGTACTCCTGAGAGATACAATTAAAGGGGACATTAACAGTAATTTAGAGAGCCAATCCAAAAACCCAGATGAAGAAAATAATTTAGGCCTGCTGCATGCAATATTTTGTTCGAGTTGTGGCTGAATGATGTAGGAAAAACAGTTTGGATAATACAGCACTGTTGGCTTATCAACAATGTTCTTTTATTATTTGTATGGCCTAACACACCTGGTATTCACAGTTGGTCATGCTCTCAGGTACTAATGCCCATATAAGACATAGGGAGCATGACCTTCCATACCTGATGCAGCGGAAGAAACTGGCCAGCTTTCATCATATCCACACAGCAACATCAGAATTGTTTTCCAGCCTCCAAACACACTGCTAAACTTTTTACATGGTAAAAGTATTATTGAAATATTTAATGAATTTAAGACACATTTTAAGAGGAAGTGAAAACAATGAAAGGCACAGCTTACCCAGTTCTTAAATAGCCCAGGGAAGTTGAAAACATTTTCCTGAAATTAAATGCATAAAAAAAGATTTGGATGGTTAGATCCTCATATCTTAAGAGACTATGGGGAATCTCTTACCTAATTTTCAAGAAACTACTAATTGAACACATCACCAGGGATGTCTGATTCAAATTACCTTCCACTTAACTCCTGGATTTTAAAAACACCAACATGGAAATAATGTACAAATGTTAGAGGAGGCAGTTGGCAAATAGTTTGTAAATTTCTATGCATGTATCTCATCATTTTTCTTTTCTCTCCTCATTTAATTGTAAAAATGTTCACAATGATGTTATAAATAGTGATGCTTTTTGAAGCCTTTTTAAAGAAATGTACAAAAAAACTCCAAATTATTTATGTACATTTTTCAATTATATATTTGTATATTCATAATTTTTAAGGAAACACCCCACTAAAAAGCCATTGGCTTATGTGTTCTCCCTCCCTTTTTGCTGTTATCTCCCAAAAAAAAAAAAAAAAAAATGTAACATAAAATAGGGATAAATAAATTATTATTATTATTATTATTATTAATTTTCTTGGTGACTCATAGGGTAAATGATCTTGGAATGTTATTATAACAGCTGGTATTCAAGAAAATTTAAATGAGCAATCAGGAATTTTAGGAATCCAAAAAAAGCACTTAATACTGACTGATGGGCAAAAAGAAGCTGCATCTACATTTAAAATGGTATTCAAAACACTTTTTCTAAACCAAAATACTTCTGAAGTTCATCAATAACATAAAGGCAACAAAGAGATATCATTAACAACAACAACAGTGGATTGAAAGGAGTCTTAGCACTGTAGAGGTCTAGGTTATGAAATCCAGGAGTAGAAGAATCTGTATTAAAAATAAAAGTCAATGTAAGCAGAGAATTACATTTCAGGCATGGGAAGAAATAATTAATAATTTATTAAAAAAAAAAAAAAAAAAAAAGACCAAAAAGGAATAACTTTTATTTATGAACAAAAAGCATTTTGGTTCAGTGCATCCACCATACTCCCATATATTCCTTCAATAGCAAAGGTAAAGAAATCCAAGACGAGAACCACGGCAAACTACTAGACCCCAGGGGCTCACATCTGGTGAGTATGGGATTGGCAAACCCAGAGTGCTGAGCTGGATATCATCATTCTTCTCTTTCTTGGTGATTCCTTTCTACTTCTCTCTCTCTCTGTCTCTCAGGGTAATTTGGGGAATTTTTGTTGGCTGGTGCACCATAAGCCTCAGGATACCCTGCACCATATGGCTAATAATAATAATAATAAGGAAAAAAAAAAAAAAAAAATTCCGGACAAACTGGTTTCCCACTACTGCATGCCTCCATGTATTCTTGGTAAACAGATGGTGCATGTTATCGTTATCAGCAGTAAAAGTCAAAAATGATATATTGATTGACACGCAAGCATGACAGACGATAAAATCGTAGCATTAAGTGATTCATTGACATTATGATATGTATATGTATAAAGAATCTTTCTTTTCCTATAATTTCCTAACCTAACCTTTAAGATTAGGTTAAGAAATATAAGGAAATCTTTTCCTATTATTTTCTAGCCTAACATTTAAGGTCAGTTATGAAATATAACGAAAAATAAGAAACCTTTTCCTTTTTTTGACTAATCTATCCTTTAAGGTTAAGTTACAAAACTTAACCTAAAAATGTACAAAGAAACCAGCAATATGGTTTTTTAAATAGCAAAAACACTCATGAACTTCAATAATCCGCTTTTAATAATGAGAAAAAACTAATCATTATATCATCTGTCATGCCAACGTGCTAATTAATACATCACTCTCGACTTCTACTGCCAGTACCGATAACACACACCATATTCGGCCGGTCTGTATATAATCTTTGGATCCACAGTTAGTTTACTGTTTGTTATTTGGTTTTTAGGAGCATTAGCAACTAAGGCCATATTGCTCCGGGATATGCGGTGGTCATTCCCTGACCTTTCCGCATCCTCTGTATTTGGTGGTGACGGGCTCGAACCCCAGTCTAATCAAGAAGGAAAGGAGCAGCAATGCGTAGCATTGCTGCTCCTTCCCACCTGGCTACGGAGGTGCCAGATCCACAGTTAGGACAAATAATATCTCCTTGACACAGTCTAATAGTGGCCACATTTTTGGAATTTGCGATTTATAGCACCTTACAGGAGTTGAACAATATAGTCATAGGTAGCAACTTAAATAACCAGATTTTAAAGTGGGCAGTAAACTTGGTGTGCTAAATGTAAGTGATATATTAAGTAGAAGTAAATTAAACTTTTTGATCAAAATTCAACTTCACTGTACAGCTTTCTGATAATTCCTTAATTCCTGAACAAATTTTTCCTGTAACATATTATTCATAATGTTCCATTCAGACAAGCCCCAATGCAGTTATTCAAATAGAATGAAGGGAAATTTTAATAGGAAATATGGCAATGGCTGCAAAGCCTTGACTGATTTGGAGTATTTACGGCCCATGGTTTCTATAATAAGATCCACTGATCACAAATATTTTGAGTGTTTGCACAAATGGTTAGAAAAGTGTGCCGATAAAAAGTTTGTCCAAGAAATAAATGACAAGGCAAGGTGGGTATTATACTATAGATCAATTTGATGTTGATTGGAGGATAGGCCAGTGCTGTCACATTCTACTCTTATTCCTTTAGGGCACTGCTGGTGGGGGAGGGGATTACCACTCAGGTATCCAATTTGGCCACATGCAAGCAGGAGTAATGACACTTAGTTATCGTATAGAATGATCATAAAGTGGCACTACACTTGTTTAAAATTAAATTTAAAAATAATAAAATAAAAAATTTTTTAAAAAAGTAAAAATTAATGGGATTAATAATACGGCATAAAAACATTCTGTGCCCTTACTTATGGCTTTGAAAGTATATATCTGTTTAAACAAAATACCCAAATAAAAAAAAAAAAAAAAAAAAAAATGTCTGCTGAATGTGTTCAACAGAAGTCATATTGAATGCATGATTGAAATTGAAAACTACTTGGCTTTCCATGCTGGAAACAAGCCCAGCCATTATGTATATGGACATTACTTACATTGCTGTCCTTTCTGTACATACCATACTCCCATATTCAAATTCTGCATTCCTTATATCTGAGTAACACCATGTCAATGATATCCCAATAATGTACACGTATCAATTGATGTCTTAACAAGCACTTCAAATTCATCAATTTATTTGCTATGCCCCTAGCATTGGTATACACTAGGGCTTGCAAACCGGTTTTATAAACCGGTTAAATCTGGTTTTCATATTGATTTGTTAAAACCGAAACCGAGCTTCTAAAACCGGATTCAAATATTTTTTTAGTCAGCCCTCCTATATAGTTTTTCGTTACGAATATTTTCTTTCGTTTGTTCGTTTGTCTGGATCGTTCAACTGCTTTATGTTTTAAACATGTTAGCATTAGCATTAGTAGAGGCATTTGATGCAAGAAAGCAAGCTTATGCAGCATCAGCAAAAAAAAAAAAAAAAAAAAAAAAAAACACAACTTCCACTTCACCCCTCTGTTCGTTCAAAATACCTGTCCAGCTGAGCCTTAAACTTATTTAGGCTATCAACTTCCACGACAAGGAATGGAAGTCTGTTCCACCAACCAACCACCCGCTGGCTAAAGGCAAATTTCCTCACGTCTATCCTACATCTGTCTTTCCTCAATTTGAATTTATGCTCTCTCAGATTATTCTGAGCGAGAGGAAGAATCCCATCAGCATTGAGCATGCTCAAACCATTCAAGGCTTTATACACCTCTATCAGATCACCTCGCTGGTGCCTAGTCTCCAGACACTGTAATTCGCAAAACTTAAGCCTTTCTTCGTAAGAGCACCCCTTTGTTCCATTCACTAATCTTGTTGCCCTTCTCTGTACTCGTTCCAACAGCTCTACATCCTTCTTGAAATGAGGCCTCCAGACCTGTATACAGTATTCTAGGTGTGGCCTGACCATTGCCTTATACAAGGGAATAATCACCTCCTTATCCCTGCTAGAAAAATTCCTATATATCATTGACAATACACCATGAGCTACTCTTGCTGCCCGTCTGCACTGCTCAGAGAACTTAATATCTGCCTGCACAACCACCCACAGGTCCCTTTCATTCTCTACCACTGTCAGTGTAGTACCCCAGAGTTGATACGTTGCTCTGGGGTTGCTGTTTCCCATGTGTAGTACTTTACATTTGTCAATGTTAAACTTCATTTGCCACCTCTCAGGCCATCTGCTCAACCTTTCCAGATCCTGTTGCAGCAGCATAGTGTCAGTAGTGTCCTTGACAACCCTGCCTACCTTTGTACCGTCTGCAAACTTTGACATTAAGCTTGATATACCATCATCAATATCATTTATGAATACAGAAAACAATAATGGACCCAACACTGAGCCCTGAGGGACTCCACTAATAACATTAGTCCACAACGAGCAGTGTCCATTCATTACCACTCTCTGTCTTCTCCCCCTCAACCACCCCTTTATCCACAGCAGAAATTTACCTCCAATGCCACACTGCTCCAATTTGTACAGCAGTCTACCATGTGCAACAGTATCAAAAGCCTTTCTAAGATCCAAGTATATAATATCAAAGTTATTCCCTGCATCCAGTTCCTTTGTGACTGCATCATAGTATCCAATCAAATTGGTCAGGCAAGACTTCCCCTTAACAAAACCATGCTGTGTCCGAGCTATAAATGAAGTCTTGTCTAAATGATCCTGCAGTGCTTCTTTAACTAGTGTCTCCATTAATTTTCCTGGAACAGAAGTTAAACTCACAGGTCTATAATTATTTGTGTCAGCCTTTGATCCTCCTTTGTGAATTGGGGTCACATTTGCACATCTCCAGTCTGTGGGTACCTCCCCTGAGTCCAAGGAAGCTCTCATAATTATGGCTAAGGGTTTGCTTACTTTCTTTGCTGCCTCCTTTAATATAACTAGATAGATCCCATCCACCCCGGGTGCCTTTCTTGTGTTTATCTTCAACAATTTCTCCTCCACTTTACTCTCAGTTATTACAAGATTCTCTAGCTTACTGCTAGAGTTGAATACACCTCTGGCTTTCCCCTCACCGAATAACTCCTCATGTGTGAATGTCGATGCAAAATATTCATTTAGTTTGTTAGCTACCTGAGCAGGATCATCAACACTTGACCCATCAATATCAAGTGGACCAATCTGATTCATCCCCTTCCTTCTAGAGTTTACATAACTAAAGAAATCTTTGCTGTTTTTCTTTGCATCCCTTGCCAAAGATTTCTCGTAATCTGCCTTCGCCTGCCTAACCTCCTTTGTAACTTGGTTACAGATCAACTTGTATCTATCATAGGCTTCTGTGTCATGTGTTAATTTGTATGTATCCCATGCATGTTTCTTCTCTGCCATATGCCTCATCAGTTCATCTGACATCCATTTAGGCCTAAACCTTGAACAATATTTCTTAGTTGGTATGTAAAGCCTAGTAGCTTCCAAGATAAGTTCTTTGAATGCTTCCCGTTTTGCATTTGCTGTTGGTAACATCATCAGTTGGTTCCACTGTATAGAATTTAAATACTGTCTCAGTCCATCGTAGTCGCCTTTACGAAAGCAATAACCCTTCCCTTTACCCCTAATGGTAGTTACCTCTTTGAGTAAATCCCACTTCAGCACACTGTGATCACTGCCACCTAGTGGTTCATTTATCTGCAGATTCTTAATGCATGAAGAATCACTGCTGATAATCAAATCAAGAGTATTCCTCCCTCTAGTTGCCTCCCGAACATGCTGATGTAGAAAACAATCATCCAATAAATCCACAAAAGCCTTGCTAGTGTGTGAGTGACCAGCCCCCAAATTCCAGTCAATATCTGGGAAATTAAAATCTCCCATTATAAGACTCTCTGATTTACTGGCCCACTCTATTTCCCTGTACAGTTTCTTATTATACTCATCAGAGTCATTAGGTCTATAGCACACTCCTACTTTCAATTTTGATCTCCCAATGCTTATGTCACACCAAACTGACTCGATACTGCACTGTCCAGCGATGTCCATTGGCTTCACTTCCTTGGATTTTACGTATTTCTTAACTAATAGCATAACCCCTCCTCCCTTCCTATCCAGTCTATCCTTTCTGTAGACGTTGTACTCCCCAAATTCCAGTTCTGCATTCTTTATATCTGTGTGACACGACGTCTCTGAAATCCCAACAATATCTGCCTCTGATGTTTTGAGCAATACCTCAAATTCATCAATTTATTTACTAAACTACTAGCATTGGTGTACACGCAAGTATACATGCACCTATTTCTATTCTTAGCTACCCTAACACAACCCATGTGTTTACTTGTACTGCAATGACTCCCGGAAGTCTCTGAAATATCCTGCATCTTGTTTTTCAGGCTTCTGCTCATTCCAATAGAAGCAGTGCAAGAATCTCTTTCACCTCTGCCAGTGGCTACTGTTAATCTATTCGTCTTTGTCTCCCCCCAAGCTAGCAGTTTTCCGACCCACCTAACACTGCCTCGATAGCATCAGCAAATATTCTTGCACCCTTTCTATTTAAGTGTATCCCATCCCTGTAGAAGCAATCTCTCCTGTTAACAAGTACAGTCCAGGCTGAAAAAAATTCTACCCCTTCAGCCTTGCACAATCTTTCCAGGGCTGAATTGATCGACAAGGCTCTCATCATATACTCCCTCCTATCGTGTCTGGACAGAATTGCAGACACTTTCAAATTCAACCCAATTTCACGGCTTTTTTTCAACAGTAACCTGTACTTGTTAAGCAATTCTGCCGGTCTCCTACTCTTGATATCATTAGTGCCAATGTGTACAACTATATCACCTTTTGTGCCCTTAAAAGATGATATCTGCTCTACAACGTCATCAACCTCTGCCCCTGGCAGATATACCCTGGTCTTTACCAGGTATGTACCCTTTATTTTATGTTTAGGTAGGTACGAATCTCATGGGCAAGTGGCCCCAATCTAGGAGGGGTACCTTTTATCTCCCCTCCTGTATCATGGCACGATGCAGGTGTACTCATTTATGAATGAGTGAGTCGGAGCGATAGCGTAAAATAAAATGCTCAACATTTCTCCGTTCCATCTCTCTTGTTTGCCAAGCAAGTTATGGAACGCGCCTCATTGATGGTTACCCACTAGAAACAGATTTGCTGAATATTGCATCAAATTTCAATCGTAGAAAGATTTTTCTTCTTTATTCCAATTAAATTTGTGATCAAATGTTCTCCAAAAAGAAACTTCACCAAATTTAGCTTTTATGTAATTTTGAAAATACAATAGATTTAATTGGGGTGAAAAAATTGCAAGTAAATAAATAAATAATTTCTTTCGTGAAAATTTTGAAACTTGCCTCGTTTAGACTCTTCATTTAGTGCTTGCGGGAGTGACGCATAGCATTGTGCCTTTGTTATCTGCAATATTTTTATTTAAAATTGTTGGTGATATAAATTCCTACTAATTAATATTTATTACTCTTAATATGTCTAAGATGAAATCAAATGTATGGAATTATATTGCTCGAAAAAGCAAAGATGAAGCACAATGTTCGAAATGTCAGAAGATAATGAAGTCGTCTGGAGGATTTACATCATCTTTGATGTTGTATTTAAAGAAAATGCGTTAGATTGACATTAAACAAGGTCCCGTAAAAATGGTAAGAACATTAGAAAACTTTATCGTTAAAAAATCTATGGAATAAGAGATTTCAAAATTAGCTGCTTTAGATGGATTTTCTTTTAATTAAATTACCAAGAGTGAGTTTATACAATCAAGCCTTCACCTTCAGAGAAATAAATACAATAAATTACCATCAGCCTCAGTTAATGGAATTAAAAATATGGTTCTGAATTATTATAAAACTAAGAAAGAAGAACTCATTCAGCATTTCAAAAATTCATTGGTTTTGGGTGCACGGTATTCATTGACTCTAGACGAATATACGTCTATACAAAATAAAAGGTTTGTTTGTTATTTGGTTTTTAGGAGCATTAGCAACTAAGGCCATATTGCTCCGGGATATGCGGTGGTCATTCCCTGACCTTTCCGCATCCTCCGTATTTGGTGGTGACGGGCTCGAACCCCGGTCTAATCAAGAAGTGTGTGCTATGCACTGCTGCTCCTTCCCACCTGGCTACGGAGGTGCTGCCAAAAATAAAAGGTATATGAATATAAATGTGCATTCAAAAGACAATCATCGGTCGTTAGGTCTTATTGATATTAATGGTTCACTTGAAAGCAGAACTGAGCAAATTGTGAATGGACACTTGAAGGAATTTGGTTTGAACTTGGATGAGGATATTGTTGCCTGCACCAACGATGGAGCAGCAATGATGATTAAGTTTGGCAAGCAAATTATGCCTGATCATCAACAATGTATAGCCCATTGTATACATCTGTCAGTTATAGATGTACTTTATGAAAAAGCAATCAATTATGGTGCCACAGTCTCTGAGTCTCCCAAAGACAATGAAAATAATGGAGAAAGTAGTGATTATGAAGAAAGACAGCAAGGCATGCTTTATCAAACCGACTTTACCAATGAGCTCATTTATTTCTTCAATCCAATGGCCAATATTGCACAAACTATTAACAAAGTCAGAAAAATTTGCAAGCTTTTTCGAAAATCGCCTACCAAAAATGACATATTACAAAATTTTGTTAAAGCAAAATTTAATGGGAAAGAATATAAACTTATATTAGATTGCAAGACTAGATGGGATAGCACATTCTATATGATTGAGAGATTTTTGAAATTGAAAAACTGCATTCCAAATGCTCTATGTGCAGTACTGTCATCTGAAGCTGTGCCTGACGATGACTGGAAAACACTTGAATTGCTATGTGAAACTTTGCAACCAGTTGAAATGATTCTGAAGGCTATAACCTCAGAAGATACAAACTTACTTAAAGCAGAGTCTTCAATAGAATTTCTGCTTGCTAAGCTTGATACATCAGAAAACCCATTTGCTTTAAAGTTTCACCAAAGCCTTTTGCAGCATTACAATGCAAGACGAAATTGCCAAACTGTGGCTTTGCTGAGCTATCTACACAACCCCAAATAGTTTAGGAAAGAAGATTCAGGTTCAAGAACTTTTGATTTTCCACATAAGCAAGTTTTAAAAAGCATGCTGAAGAGATTTATCAGAGATTATTTGCAAAATATTCCGAAGGAGTCTTAGCGTTGAATGAAGAAACTGAAAATAAACGAACTGTTCTTTTAGAAGAAAACCAAGACTCGTCTAGTTCCGATGTTGGAGATACACTCATGCGAGAGTATGATAGTGTAATAAAGAGATTAACTGAAGAGCCTTCAAAATATCCCAGTGAATTGGAAATCAGCAAAGAATTTAAAATTTTGGAGGCAACTAGCAGTAGAAGTGAAAAGCTGGAGAAAGTTTATAGAGCACTGCTGACCATTAAACCAACAAGGTGCAATCTGAGAGAGTGTTTTCGATCACTGGTCTCTTTAACACAAAAATAAGGTCAAGTCTATCAGGAAAAATGCTTAATATACTGTGTTTTTTAAAGGGTCATTTTCAAAAAAGCTGAGCAATAAATAGTAAAGTACTTTCTCCAAGCTGGTTTTTTTTTCACATTATTTTTATTTATTTATTATTATTATTATATGGCTTATTATTTTTTTGTTTACTATACGAGAAGAAAGTTTTTATTCAAAGGATTTGAATAAATTTGTAACTTTGTATAATCTCAAGCTGGTTACTTTTTTGGAGCATTTTAATTTTTTTTATTTTTTTTACTATAAGAGGTGATAGATTTTGTTTAAAAGATTTGATTACGATTTGTACAATCTACCCATGATAAAATAAATACCTGTGTTATAAGCTTTTAATTATTTTCCCTAAGTCTGAGAAAATTGGTTTTAAGTGTAAACTTCGGTTAAACTTGGTTTTATGCAAGCCCTAGTATACACGCACCTGGTCCTACTCTTAGTTATTCTAACACATGTATTTGCTTGTACCATGACGACTCCCACATTACTTTCCAGGCTGCTGCATTTCCAATGGAAGCAATGCAAGAATCACTTTCACCTCTACTTGTGGCTTTAGTTAATCTATTAGAGTGTGTATCCCCACCCCCAACCCAGTAGTTTTCTTTCTTTTTTTTTTTTTGGTAGTTATTGGCGCATCGGCTTCTGTGGCCATATTGCACCTCCCAAGGTTTTTGCAGTACTTTGATCCAAGCCCGAGGCGGGAATCGAACCCGCGACCTTTGGGTTGCCGGGCAGGTACTTTACCCACTCGGCTAGCCCGGTCGGCAGTAGTTTTCTAACCAACTGCCTTAATAGCACTAGCAACTATTATTACATCCCTTCTATTTAAGAATATCCCATCTCTAAAAACAGTCTCTCCTGTTATGTGCTAATCTGTTGTAAGTTTACATTAGTTCTGATTTCATTTTAACCAAAAATCTTTGGCAAGACAGCAGAAATTGAATATAAAAAACAAAATGTGATGCCATCTTGAATTTACGAATATTATTCCATTGTGCTGCAGTGACTTTCATGAATGATGGAAATAAGAGAAACTTTAGTAAACACCAGTTTCTAACATTGCCTCTAATCCCCACAACAAATTTCACGCATCCAGCATTATTAGCTACATTTCTAGAAACAAAAATGCACGCAGGCCTTGAACATCCATTGTATTGTACATGTGACAGATATGTTTTATTTCATTATTAAAAAATAAAACAGTAATGGTTTTCCTATAAGACAAAAAAAAAGTGAAAAACACACAAAACAGCATCTGAATTTTTACAGCCAATGTGTTGCAAAAATACAAAACATTAGATGTAACAAACATTTGTTCAGTATCTGTTCTTTAAGCACTATAAAATATGTACAGATGAAGTATTTCAAATTAACATTTCAATTCCAGAAATTTTGCTTTGCAGGACTATAGTGGACTATATTTGCAGGAATACATTTTTAAAACTCATGTAGTATACTTGTCACTAGTAATTTTAAATTAATTCTGTTTCCCTGTTTCCATTTTTTAAAAATATTCTTAAAAGGAGAGGAAAAAAAAAAAAAAAAAATATATATATATATATTTTAGCAAAAGTTTCTTATAAAAGCTTCCAAGTTTATATTTCTTTCCTTCTTTAGTTCCTTTACATTTCACTCACCTCTAAAAGTATGTCAATAACAGGCACCTGCTTTGGATTGACAGGTAAGGACAAACTATCTACGACTATTACTCTGATAAAATCCATGACAAATTTCCGAGCTGGATGATTAGTCAGTGAACTGCCCTTTTCATGTGACATCAGTCCAGAATCACGGAATTTCAGTACCATAAGGGAGTCATCTTCTGGAAATGGCTGAAAAGAATATACATTATAGAGTCATGTAGATGTATAATTTCAGCACACAAAAGTAAAAAAAAAAATTCTAATTAAAATAGAAAAAATAAACTAAATTGTGTTAAAATAATGAAATACTATTTAGTGTGATATTCCAGAATTAATACCATTCTCTATCAACTATTACAAACATCTACATTGAACATAGTTCATTCCAGCTAATCGGGACACACTGGGACTAGATCACTTTGATCCAATAAAGTGAAACTTTAATGAGCTGAAAAACACAAAAATTATCAAATGTACCCTGACGTGCTCTCTTAATGGACTGCAACCGAAAAAAAGTCGGTGCAGGTATCTAATGCTGAATTGAGATGCTATTTCATGCATTCCTGCATGAAATAGCATCTCAATTCAGTGATATATTACCTGGCATTCTGGTTAGTCACTTACTTAGGAGAATGACTAACCAGATATAATTATCATCATTTTCTTGGTAATATCATTGTCATCATTTTCTTGGTCTTCTGGTGTCTGAGTGTTTTGCTGAAATTTGCTCAATAATTGTTTCCTCACAATCTTCATTTTCATCGTGGCATTGAAAGTTGTCAGTCTAAAAATTCTTCACAATTTTGGACATGTTGCAGTTCCAAAGCCATTTCATTTTCTGTACAGCTCATCGCATCTAAATAACAATTAGTCGTGAAAGTTTAGCAAAACAATTCTGAATTGTTTTGCTGCTTATTCCTCGTCAGCTATTAGCGATAAATTGTACAGCTTTCAACACTAAAACTTTTTCACTAACTTCTATAGATTTTTAAGATGATGTCAGCAGATTTTCTTCAATTGCTTCAAGGATGTGATTAACCAGCTTTCCGCAATAATAGGTCTTAAATTTTTCTATAATTACCATGTCCATAGGCTGATCAGGGATGGTTTTTTTTTTTTTTTTTTTTTTATGAAACCCCCAAACACGAAAGGTATCAAAACCTATAGTACTTAGTGCCGTGCATGGGTTGAAGGAGAAGTATGGGGGGAGGGAGATGCCAGAAACTTTACTCTAGAGACTAAACATGGATTTCACCACTTCAAGCCTCCAATAAGCAAAGTGGTGGTATTTCACCGGTTGATGAAAGTCATCTACCACCTACAAGATGGTGTTAGGGGGTAAAAATAACAGTTCAATATTTTTTAAAGGTGTGCCATGCAGTTGTCCAATATCAACAGAATTTTTCTGGACTTCTGTTGCAGTTCCACGCCCCAGTTCATTAGCCATTGCACAAAAATATATGTGGTCATCCACACCTTCTTATTGGCATAATACGAAACTGGCACACTGCCTATTGTAAGCCCCTTGAAACAACGAGGTTTAGAACTCTTACCAAACCAAAAGTTTGAGTTTATCATTTCCTGACATGTTTCAGCAGCACAACACTGTTACACGATTCATTGCTTTATTTGAACCAGACAGTGTTATGTGTTGATAGTTAAGGGAACCATCTGGTGTAGCACAATAATGCAGGTTTATTTCATTGACATTGTAAATGTCATCCCCGCTAAATTTTTTAAGCAACTCTGGCAGTTTTTCAGATTTCCATTGCTCAGCGCTCATAGCATCAGCACTGTCCTTCTCACCGTGTGCTTTTTTGTAACTAATGTCATGTCTACATTTCCATCGAAACAACCAATCATCTGTCATTTTGAAATTTTGGTCCTCTCTTCTGACTTGGTTTTTAGCATATGCCAACTTACACGCACACCATTGATTCAAAGCATCCTTGACATTTGGATCTTTGCCTTCCCTCTCTGGCTTATGAGATGTTTTCTTTAAACCCACGCGCAATGTCCACTCCTCTCTAAGTTTGACTTGTTACTGTAGCAGTCATGAAGTTGTAGATTTTGCACCTTAATTATCTCAGCTAGCTGATGATGACTGATGTTAGGAGGTTGACATTTTACCTTGTAAAGAGCAGCAATTTTTTCTGAAAGCAACAAATCTGTATGTGGCATCTTGACAGGGGTCTTAAATGTACTGAAAAAAAATAAAAAAAATCAAAAAAAAATCAGTGCACTGTTTGGTACAGTTTTAAACATATGTACATATACATATGTACTTTACGTGATCATAAAAAACTGTATAGCGGAAGCAAAATTTCAGTCAGAATCCAATTACAACAACACAGAAAAAATGTAACACAACCACCCTACAAGCACAACTTCACAATAAATGACAGGGCTGCTGCCCACATGATCTCCATGTTACAAGCAAGCACACCATCTAAATACAGTTTGTTGTTCAATCCCAACCTTCACTGCCCCAATTAAGCAGCAAGTTGGCCCAAACAAGTGGAACAAATTCAGGATAAATACTTGTTTTGTTTCTGTTCTTCAATCATTGAAGCAGTTATTTATTTGGGACAAATAAACAGCTGCCCCGATTAACCAGTGCCCCAATTAACTGGAATCCACTATATATCTTTTTCTCTCTTATCCTGGCAGTGACAGGCCACCTGACAGGTGACCCTTGAAAATAATATGGCTACTATTGTGTCATAAACATTAATCAACGATTAAAAATCTGAATTTTTTTATAACTTTATAAATATAGACAAATTTTATTTAGGAAATAAAACTATATTTCACTGCAATAGATTCTAAAGTAATTGCTTTATGGCTTTCATACATAAATTGCACATAAGAACCTGTCAGATGACCTGCCATCATCACTGCAACTATTTAGATTTTTGTTTGAAGAATAGTATGGTACTTGGACAAGCAATGATGCTATGTTTGTTAAGAGTTTCAGATTACTTATTTTTCTTCTCCCACTAGTTCAATAAACATCTATTTCACCCCAGTTGTTTTTGAAAGGTTTAGTTTTCATATAGTAAAGATGTATAATTTAGTAAAACCCAATATTCTCTCATGTTGGTTGCTACACTGTGGGAAACAAAATACATAGTTTCAAATTTCACTTACTGTGAAGTATACTAAATTTGAAATTTAAGGATTGCCTCTGATGGCTTTACAACTTATTCTGATGACTGAAAATGTTTTCCTTGCAGTCCCTTCTTTAACTTCGAAAAAAAAAAAAAAAATCCAGGTTGCAGGATCAGGGTTGGATGAGGAAAACATCTGACATTAATGCTGGCTATGTACCTGATGTAATAAACACTTTTTTTTAAGGAAAGGGTGAACAGAAAGTGGACATGGAAGAGTCCAAATGGATTAACAACTAATGAAATCGACTTCATCCTCACTAACAGAAGATATATCGTGAATGATGTTACCATCCTGAATAAGGAAAACGTTGGAAGTGATCACAGAATGGCAAGATGCACACTTGATACAGATGTAGGAAAGGAAAAAAACTGACTCGAGTAAATAATTTGAAGGTCTTTGAGATAACAGAAGAGGAGAAAGAGCATATGTACTGGAACTTAAGAACAAGTTTGAGCTTCTGCTGACTGCTCAGGACCAAGATATCAATGAGGAATATTACAACTTTCTGAAAGTGATAAAGCCCAAGAAACCTATAGGGAAAAAGAAATCCAAAGAAGAAAAATTAGTCAAGAAACACTTGTTATGATGAAGCAAAGGCAACAAATCAAGAGCAAGATAAACACTGACAAGGAGAAAATTGAGTATACTGAGTTATGCAAAGCCATTAGAAAGAGACTCAGAGAGAGGACATTAGAAGATTTAACACAAGTAAAGTGGAACAAACATTAAGGGAAAACAAAGGACTTAAATAAGCAGCCATGAGCAGTAATACAGAAAGACAAATGATACTGAAACTGAAGAATAGCGATGGTGTACTTATAAATAGCAGAGAAGGCATAATTCAAATAGCAGAGGACCACTATAGATAATTATACAAGGAGCGAGAGAGTGATGCCAGCAGTGGGGAAGATGGATCGCAAATTAGCAACACATACAACATACCTGATATTATTTCTGGTGAGGTTGTTTGTTGTTGTTGTTATTTGGTTTTTAGGAGCATTAGCAACTAAGGCCATATTCCTCTGGGGATATGTGGTGGTCATTCTCTGACCTTTCCGCATTTGGTGGTCACGGGTTCGAACCTCGGTCTAATCAAGAAGCATGTGCTACACACTGGTGCTCCTGCCCACCTGGCTACAGAGGCGCCACTGATGAAGTAGAACAGGCGTTGAAGAAAATGAAGAATCAGAAAGCCCCGGGGAAGATGAAGTTACTCTAGAGTTGTTAAAATTGGGAGGAAGACATAACACAAAAACTGGCAAGGCTCTTCACAAAATGCATTAGAAAAGGTGTGACGCCTAAGCAGTGTAATAATGCAATCATAGTTTTGCTCCATAAGATAGGAGATAAATCAGAAATTGGAAATTATAGACCAATTAGCTTGTTATCCCACATTTACAAGTTGTTCACAAGGGTCATTACTACCAGATTAGAAAGAATACTTGATGAGAATCAACCAAAAGAGAAAGCTGGCTTTAGGATAAGATTCTCAACTATCACATATTACACCTTCATATAATATCACAGCTAATGGAGAAAGCAAATGAATATAAAACTCCGTTATACCTGGCATTTGTGGATTATGAAAAGGCATTTGACTCCATACAGCATTAGGCAATGTTTCGGGCAATGGAAAGACAATGCACAGATACCCCTAATATTATGATTTTGAAGAAAATATATGAGAACGCTACCTCCTTTATTAGACTAGACAAAGACAGTAGCAAATTTAAAATTGAGAAAGGAGTTCGACATGGAGGCACAATATCTCCGAAGCTGTTTACTGCTGCCCTTGAGGAAGCTTTCAGAAGATTAGACGAAAGGAGTCAATGTGAATGGAGAGTACCTAAACCATTTACGATTTGCAGATGACATTGTGGTCATAAACCACGATCCCAAAGAATTAGAGGAAAATCTTCATCAGTTATGCACAGTTCGTAAGGATTTTGGACTAAAGATGAATATGGCTAAAACAAAAGTAATGATGAACAAGTATGCCACAGAAAGGGAAATAATGATTGAAGGAGCAGTAATTGAAAAGGTGGAGTCATATACTTATCTGGGACAAGTTATTAGCTGTAATAATGATAAATGGCTGGAAGTTAAGAGAAGAATAAATTTTGGATGGATATAGCATTCAGGAAATACAGTCACATACTGAAGAGCAATATCGCAGTTTGTCTGAAACGTAAAATAATGAACCAATGTATACTCCCCACCATGACTTATGGAATTGAAACTTGGGCACTCACCAAAAGAATGGAAGAGAAGCTGAGAACTACACAGCGAAGAATGGAACGAATTATATTGGGAATCAGACTGTTTTATAAGAAGAGAAACACATGGATTAGGCAGCAAACTCAAGTAAAGGACATTCTTATCAAAACTAAAGAACTAAAATGGTGTTGGGCAGGACACATAGTTCAAAGACATGATGACAGACGGACTAAGAAAATAACAGAATGATACCCAAGAGGAGCTAGAAGAAAACCTGGATTACTCTTGATCTGGTTATCAGCAGTGATCATTCGTGTATTAAGAATTTGCAGATAAAGGAACCACTAGGTGGCAGTGATCACAGTGTGCTGAAGTGGGATTTACTCAAAGAGGTAACTACCGTCAGGGGTAAAGGAAAGGGTTTTTGCTTCCGTAAAGGGGAGTATAGTGGTCTCAGACAGTTTTTAAATTCTGTACAGTGGGATCAACTGACGATGTTACCAACAGTAAATTCTAAGTGGGAAGCATTCAAGGAATTAATCGTGGAAGCTACTAGACTTTATATACCGATTAAGAAATATCGTTCAAGGTTTAGGCCTAAATGGTTATCAAATGAACTAATGAGACTCGTGACAGAGAAGAAAAATGCATGGGATGCATATAAATTATCAGGTGACGCAGAAGCCTGTGGCAGATATAAGCTAGTCTGTAATCAGGTCACAAAGGAGGTTCGGCATGCGAAGGCGGATTACGAGAAATCTTTGGCAAAAGATGCTAAGAAAAACAGCAAGGATTTCTTTACTTATATAAACTCTAAAAGGAAGGGGATGAATATGATTGGTCCACTTGACATCGATGGTTCGACTGTTGATGATCCTGCTCAGATAGCAAACAAACTGAATGAGTATTTTGCATCTACATTCACACGTGAGGAATTATTACAATTTGAAAATGGAAGAAGGTTATCAAACTGTAGCAGTGTGCTTAATGATTTTATAATAACTGAGAGCAAAGTGGAGGAGAAATTGTTGAAGTTAAACATAAGAAAGGCACCTGGGGTGGATGGGATCTATCCAGTTATTTTAAAGGAGGCGGCAAAGCAACTAAGCAAACCCTTAGCCATAATTATGAGAGCATCCTTGGACTCAGGGGAGGTTCCCACGGACTGGAGATGTGCAAATGTGTCCCCAATTCACAAAGGTGGATCGAAGGGTGACACGAGTAATTACAGAGCAGTTAGTTTAACTTCTGTTCCGGGTAAAATAATGGAGTCACTGGTTAAAGATGCATTGCAGGATCATCTAGACAAGACTGCAGCAATAATTCAAACACAGCATGGGTTTGTTAAGGGAAAGTCTTGTCTGACAAATTTGATAGGATATTATGATGTGGTCACAAAGGAACTGGATGCAAAAAATAATTTTGATATCATATACTTGGATTTCAGGAAAGCTTTTGACACTGTTGCGCATGGAAGACTACTGTACAAATTGGAGCAGAATGGTATTAAGGGTAAGTTGCTACAATGCATAAAAGGATGGTTAAGTGGGAGAAGACAGAGGGTGGTAATCAATGGGTGCTGCTCTTCGTGGACTAATGTTATTAGTGGAGTCCCGCAGGGTTCGGTGTTAGGTCCACTGTTGTTTTGTGTATTTATCAATGATATTGATGAAGGTATATCAGGCTTAATGTCGAAGTTTGCAGATGACACAAAGGTTGGCAGGGTTGTAAATGACAGTAATGGCAGTGTGCTACTGCAACAGGATCTAGATAAATTGGGCAGATGGGCTAAGAAGTGGCAACTGAAGTTCAACCTTGACAAATGCAAAGTACTGCATATGGGTAGAAGTAACCCCAGAGAAACGTACCAACTGTGTGGTACTACACTTAAGGTGGTAGAAAATGAAAAAGACCTGGGAGTAATTGTGCAGTCAGATATGAAGTTTTCTGAGCAATGCAGACAGGCTGCTAGGGCAGGTCATGGGGTTTTGTCAATGATATATAGGAATTTTGCTAGCAGGGAAAAGGAGGTGATTGTCCCTCTGTATAAGGCAATGGTCAGGCCACGCCTTGAGTACTGCGTACAGGTCTGGAGGCCTCATTTTAGGAAGGATGTAGATTTGCTTGAGCGTGTACAGAGAAGAGCAACACGATTGGTGAGGGGAATGAAGGGATACTCTTACCAAGAGAGGCTTAAGTTCTGCAAATTGCAGTGGCTGGAGACTAGGCACCTGCGCGGTGATCTGATTGAGGTCTATAAGGCCTTGAATGGGTTGAGCACGCTGAATTCTGATGGGATCCTTCCACTTGTTCAGATTACGAACCTACGGGGACATAAGTTCAAATTAAGAAAGGACAGATGTAGAATAGATGTGCGGAAATTTGCCTTTAGCCAGCGTGTGGTTAATTGCTGGAACAAACTTCCATCTGTCGTTGTGGAAGTTGATAGGTTAAATAAATTTAAGGAGGAACTGGACAGGCATTTGGAGGGAATGGTGTGATTTTTTTGGCTGATGCTGCATAAGCTCCTACACTTGCTTTCTTGCATCATGTGCCACTACTACTACTACTACTACTACTATGGTGGAGATGGATAGATGAAATTCATGAGTTTGTGGGTAGTAAATGGATGGCCATTGCACAAAACAGAAGGAACTGGAAAGTTGCTGGAGAGGCCTTCATCCTGCAGTGGATTGAAAATGGCTGATGATGATGTACCTGATGACAGTATGAGCAATGTGAGGCTTTGCAATGATGCAGCATCCACTCATCTGCATGCCGTTGTGGTCATTTGCAGCTATTATGATCTGGCAAAGCGTGCAGTACAGTTCTGTTGTAAGGTCTCGTAACTCTTGTATGATGAGGCACAATATGCTGATAAACCATTCCTTGGATGTCAAAAAAAGAGAGATAACTATAACCTTTTCTGCAAAAGCAACAACTTTTACTTTTTCCAATGTTGGCAATGATGTAGAGATCCTAACAGAGTTAGAGCTCTGATGCTTACTTTCTGGGTCAAAATCATGAAGCCACATTTCATCTGCTGTTATCATTTTGTGCAAACCTCCTGACAAACCTCCATGTGAAATTCCTGTCACTCAGCTGTGGGTAGTCTTGGAATCCAGTGTGCACAAACATCTCTTATGCAAATGGTCACAGAGAATACTGTGCATGCTTCTTACTGAAATTTTCAACAGCTCTGCCAGATGCCTTACTGTTATATGACAATCTGCTCTCGTAATTACAGAAGCAGTGTTTATGGTTTCTGTGGTGACAAAAATGGTTGGATCTCTAGGATCGAAATTTTTGTGATTGAATCACACCCATCTTTAAACATTCTAAAACAACTATGAGCTGTTGATTCACACAGCCTCATTCCCTTTTACTATTTCGTATGCTTCAGCTGATGTTTTCTTTAGACAGAAACAAAATCTGGGAGCAGCATACTGTTCCTTGCATGGTTTGTCTATTATTGCATAGGCAAAACAATAAATACTGTGGTCAGGTTTATGCCTGAACAGGCATAAACTTGATCACAGCAATGACCACAACTTGACTGACCACTAGTATCACACAATGTGCATGGGCCAACTGCACAGTTGCTATGTGATGCAGCTTGGTTTGGTCTTAAATTCCGCAGCTCAGCTAGAAACAGCAAGCAATACAGTTGTTCACGAAAAATTATGATCATTCTTTATTGAACAGCTCTAATATTTGTGTAAAACTGTATATGTAACAAACTGTATATATATATATATATATATATTGGTATTAATTCACGTCTTTATAACCCTAAGCACATGACTTTAACTTGTATCTTGTATTATATAAAGCCAACTTGTATCCTGTACTCAGGATGCAATTTGGCCCTAAAATTGCAGATGATGATTTTTTTAGTGCTTCGATGGTTAACTTATACGCTAGAACATATTAGCTGATTTATTTCATACCAAAATAATTTAAAATAGCATTTTATGTTATTTTATTCATTGTGAATGCATTCTTCCAACAGGATATTGAACCTGCCTCAAGGCCAGAATGGTACAGAATATGTTCCAGAAACACGAGAGCAAATTTGGCATACTACAGTGGCCTCTCCAGTCACCAGATCTTCAGACTAGAGATCATCCAATTTGAAACAACTGTGCAAGCAAATGAATCCATATGGAGTCAGTATCCCTGTAATGATTTCAACACCTCACTAACTCCATGATGAATCAAGACTTTTCTGTGGGCTAAAGGGTGACCTACTTGCAATTAGGCAGGTGTACCCAATACAGCAGCCAGTATAAGGAACTGACTTCCCAAAATTATCTATGGGAATCTAATTCAACTGGAATCCAGCATAAATAATTACCAAATTCATATTTATAGCAAGAGAGAGTAAAGAGTAAGATTAGTATTTCACAACTTAAACGGAAGGACTTTTGTCTAAATCTCAACGTTGCATTATAATTCCTTGAAAATTAGGTTAAAAAAAAATATTTGCAAAAATAACATAGTGGCCACTACTCAAAATGCGGTGCATATAAGTTATAAGCTTGTGGTCCTTGTAGAGGATACTAATGATGCTTGACCTGCAAATCAGATGAAATCAGACTTGGCAGGATTAAAATTTTTATTTAGAAATACCGTGTCTTTTAACGGACAGTGGTGCAGGAGGGGGAAAAGCAAAACTGTCAAAACATTTGCAGTTATATCACAAATAAAAAGTTTTAATACTTTAGAGAAAAAGAGTCCATTAAACACATCACAATTTCAACTAAAAGAACTTGTACATAAGCTTTCTAGGGGATCAAAAATCAAGCAGGAAAAAGTTACAACTAGAACACATTTTTGGGAAGCTATTCTGTAATCCATCAAGATTTTGATAGATAACATTGCTTTTTTTTTAATAATTCCCCCCCCCCCCCGCGCCACTTTTTTTTTTTAATTTCCACAAAAGCAGTGGTTTATAAATAGGTTGAAAACCTGCTGGCTAAAAGAAAATACACTTAATACTAAGTATATTGTTGGGTTTAAGGTGCCAATGTTTTTTTGGCACCTTAAACACTTGTATGCTATTAACAAATAAAAAAATTAAAAATTATTTTATTAATTTTATAGGTATTATAAACATGATAAAGTTGTATAACCATAATAATAATATATCACTGATGAAATTTGTAGTCCACTTTTCAAAGAACAAACAGAAATGCTATCAATTACAAAACCGGCAAGAAAAGTAGACAAACAATGTCTTAAAAAAAACCAAACACTGATAATAGTGTGCAAATGCACCAATAAATGGATAAACACTGAGTTGTAACAAGTGGCCTTTTTACCTTAAAAGTCCTGAATTAAATACAAAATAAACCAACACTGAATGCATCAGAAATGACTGTTTATGAAGTAAAGCACCATAAATGAATCCCAGAATTTCATTTCTATCATCCCTTTCCCAAAAACAAAAAAATTAAGGAAAAGGAGGATTATATTCAGGTTTATCCGTTTATGGGCCAAGTCTTTTAAAATGGAGAACTATACATGTTAAAAAATACACGTGAACCAACTAGTGAGAGAGAACCAAATATGGGTTTCAATACGCAAGTCTTAGCTCTGTAAATTTTTAGAGAGGCAGTGGCAAGGTTAAAGACAAGATAAGTAGTAGGACCAGACAAAGGGATTGGATGGACAAATAGGTTGTTTATTAAGATACTGAATAGTAGAAAAATGTCCAAAAAAAAGGAGTACAGAGGTTCCTATTTAAAAAGGGGGGGGGGCAATGTGCAGAGAATAACAATTATCTAGGAATTAAGTTTATATGCCATACAATGAAAGTGTGAAAGAAGATTAAGGAACAACAATTTTGGTTTTATGCAAGGAAGGTTGATGATTCAAGCAATTTTTTAATTAGCATTAGTATAGGCATATGATGAAAGAAAGCAAGCTTATGCAGCATCAGCCGGAAAAAAAAAAAAAAAAAACCACTTCCACTTCACCCCTCCGTTCAATCGAAATACCTGTCCAGCTGAGCCTTAAATTGATTTAGGCTATCAACTTCCACGACAAGGGATAGAAGTCTGTTCCACCAACCAACTACTCGCTGGATAAAGGCAAATTTCCGCATGTCTATCCTACATCTGTCTTTCCTCAATTTGAAATTATGCCCTATCATGTGATTATTCTGAGCAAGAGGAAGAATCCCATCAGTATTGAGCATGCTCAAACCAATCAAGGCTTTATACACCTCTATCAGATCACCACGCTGGTGCCTAGTCTCCAGACACTGTAATTTGTAAAACTTAAGCCTTTCTTCGTAAGAGTACCCCTTTGTTCCATCCACTAATCTTGTTGCCCTTCTCTGTACTCGTTTCAGCAGCTCTACATCCTTCTTGAAATGAGTCCTCCAGACCTGTATACAGTACTCAAGGTGTGGTCTGACCATTGCCTTATAAAAGGGAATAATCACCTCCTTATCGCTGCTAGAAAAATTCCTGTATATCATTGACAAGACACTATGAGCTACTCTTGCCGGGCGTCTGCACTGCTCAGAGAACTTCATATCTGCCTGCCCAATTACCCCCAGGTCCTTTTCATTCTCTACCACTGTCAGCGTATTACCACAGAATTGATATGTTGCTCTGGGGTTGCTGTTTCCTATATAGAGTACTTTACATTCGTCAATGTTAAACTTCATTTGCCACCTCTCAGCCCATCTGCTCAACCTTTTCAGATCCTGTTTCAGCAGCATAGTGTCAGTAGTGTCCTTGACAACCCTGCCAACCTTCGTATCGTCTGCAAACTTGGACATTAAGCTTGATATACCATCATCAATATCATTTATAAATACAGAAAAAAATAATGGACCCAACACTGAACCCTGAGGGACTCCACTAATAACATGAGTTCACGATGAGCAGTGACCATTGATTACCACTCTCTGTCTTCTCGCCCTCAACGACCCCTTTATCCATAGCAGCAATTTGCCTCCAATGCCACACTGCCCCAATTTGTGCAGCAGTCTTCCATGTGCAACAGTATCAAAAGCCTTTCTAAGATCCAAGTATATAATATCAAAGTTATTCCCTGCATCCAGTTCTTTTGTGACTGCATCATAGTATCCAATCAAATTGGTCAGGCAAGACTTCCCCTTAACAAAACCATGCTGTGTCCGAGCTATAACTGAAGCCTTGTCTAGATGATCCTGCAATGCTTCTTTAACCAGTGCCTCCATTAATTTTCCTGGAATACCCCAGTCTGTGGGTACCTCCCCTGAATCCAGGGAAGCTCTCATAATTATGGTTAGGGGTTTCCTTACTTCCTTTGCCACCTCCTTTAATATAACCGGATATATTTCATCCACCCCAGGTGGCTTTCTTGTGTTGATCTTCAACAATTTCTCCTCCGCTTTACTCTCAGTTACGAGATTTTCTAGCTTACTGCCAGAGTTGAATACACCTCTGGCATTCCCCTAGCTGAATAACTCCTCATGTGTGAATGTCGATGCAAAATATTCATTTAGTTTGTTAGCTACCTGAGCAGGATCATCAACGATTGACCCATCGATTCATCCCCTTCCTTCTATAGTTTACATAAATTAGATAGTATGAATCAGAGCTGTAATACTCAATATGTTCTACGTTGATAATAATATTAGTAAATAAATAAGAGGAGTTTACCTCAATATAGTACGTGGAACACTTCCGTATGATACCCTCCAGAAATTAAAACGGAAAAAACGAAAAAATCGACAACTTACCGGTACATTAAAGTAAAATATAAATAATTAAAGTAAAATATAAATAATTAAATAATCAATTTAACACAATTCAAAATCAATTCAAAACAATTAAAATTCAAATTAAAATTCAAAACAATTAAAATTCAAATTAATTATTGAATTTGGACTTCGTAGTGTTCCACAAAAAGATGTATTTATTCAACAAGTTAACCAAGTAGTAAATAACATAAAAGAAACGCGACTTCCTAAATTGAATACACATGACAGTTCAGCTTTACGAGAACTTCGAGAAAATAAGGACATCATTATACAGAGGGCAGATAAAGGAGATACAGTGGTAATACTAGATAAACATGATTATATTAATAAGTTAGATTCAGTTGTGTCTGATACCTCCACTTATCGTGAAGTGGACCCGGCACTGTTTACCAATTTGGTAAATCAATACAATAAAACGTTAACCACATATCGTAAAAACGACTACATTACTATGGTTCAGTTGAAGGAATTGAAGTCCAGAACATACAATATTCCTGCACTTTTTGGTCAGGTTAAATTACACAAGCCTGGATTTCCGATTCGACCTATTGTTTCCTACAGGAACTCGGCATTTTCAGCCTTAGCCACACATGTATATAATATTATAAAACCTTTTAGACAGGTTATACAATTTGGGATTAAGAATTACGATACATTATTTAATAATCTTAAAGACTGTAGACTCGGCGACAATGACAATTTATTCTCATTAGATGTTACCTCATTATATACGAATGTAAACGTTGAATACACATTAGATATTATTTGGGATATGTTAAATAAAAACTCGACACCGATTAATTATACGAAGCTGCCCATTAAGGAAATTTTTCACTTAATTAAACTATTAGCTGAGGCTAACTACATCACCTTTCGAGACAAGGTGTACAAACAAATTTTTGGATTACCAATGGGTTTGAGCCTGAGTGGCTTAATGTCAGAGATCTATCTCTCAACGATTGAACAGATACATTTGACACCTTTTCGTCCCCCGTATCACATACTATGGGAGGTATTTAGACGATGTTCTAGTTATTACTGATAGTAGTACTATCCAAGACATTTTACATTCGTTTAATAATATTCATTCTAGACTCAAATTTACATTGGAAAGGGAAGATACGGATACTAAGTCATTAAACTTTCTAAATTTCACGCTTACCCGTGACTCGAACAAAATACAATTTAGCATCTATCGAAAACCCACAAACACCGGTATGCTTCTTCATTATAATAGCTACCACCCGTTCACCTACAAAAGATCGATTATCTTTAATCAATTTCTAAATGCCTATAAATATTCAACGACGGATTCTGCTTTGGACTCAGAAATACAAATATTAACTAGCAGATTCTTGAACAGGGGTTATCCCATTAACACAATAAATCGAATTAGGGTACAAGCTAAGGATAGGATAAAAAATACTACACCAATCAACAATAGTAATATCAAAAAATACTTTATTTCTGTCCCATATGTTGAACAGTGGCACAAACAACTTAACAGATTCTTTAAAGATACCGAATTTAAAATTATAGCTAGGCCTATACGGAAGTTACACACTATACTGAACAATCGCTCGGTTCTTTCCGCGTTCGCAACACAAATTAATGATCTAGTATACAACATTTCTTGCGGTGATTGCGACTCGTCTTACCAGGGTTCGACGCGGTTTTCTCTTAATATTCGTGTAAATCAACACGAAGCCTCAGTTCGTGCTTCTCGTTCTGCAGCGTCAGAATTAGCCTTTCATGCCATTAACGAAAAACATACTTTTTTATTTAACGAGGCCAAAATACTTAACGTTCAACGTAATTATACGCGACTATTAATTGCAGAAACCGTTGAAATTAAATTACACGAGAATTCTGTTAATGTTCGGCGGCCATATTTGATCTCCGATGCGTGGACCTTTACGCGCATGCGCGAAGACATATAATCACTATTTAAGTTGCAGGTTTAGCCTGATTCGGTAATTTTCATTCCTGTGATCACGACAGTCGGTCGAAAAGCATTGTCAGCTTCAGGAAGGAAAATCGTTTTGAATATTTTCGTTAGATTCTTTTAATCGCGTTAATTTGAATTTTAATTGTTTTGAATTGATTTTGAATTGTGTTAAATTGATTATTTAATTATTTATATTTTACTTTAATTATTTATATTTTACTTTAATGTACCGGTAAGTTGTCGATTTTTTCGTTTTTTCCGTTTTAATTTCTGGAGGGTATCATACGGAAGTGATCCACGTACTATATTGAGGTAAACTCCTCTTATTTATTTACTAATAGTTTACATAAGTAAAGAACTCTTTGCTGTTTTTCTTTGCATCCCTTGCCAAAGATTTCTTGTAATCTGCCATCGCCTGCCTAACCTCCTTTGTAACTTGGTTACAGATCAACTTGTATTTATCATAGGCTTCTGTGTCACGTGTTAATTTATATGTATCCCATGCATTTTTCTTCTCTGTCATATGTCTCATTAGTTCATCTGACATCCATTTAGGCCTAAACCTTGAACAATATTTCTTAGTTAGTATGTAAAGCCTAGTAGCTTCCAAGATAAGTTCTTTGAAAGCTTCCCGTTTTGAATTTGCTGTTGGTAACATCTTCAGTTGGTCCCACTGTATAGAATTTAAATACAGTCTCAGACAATCGTAGTCACCTTTACAAAAGCAATAACCCTTCCCTTTACCCCTAGTGGTAGTTATCTCTTTGAGTAAATCCCACTTCAGCACACTGTGATCACTGCCATCTAGTGGTTCCTTTTTCTGCAGATTCTTACCGATAATCAAATCAAGAGTATTACTCCCTCTTGTTGCCTCCCGAACATGCTGATGTAAAAAACAATCAACCAATAAATCCACAAAAGCCTTGCTAGCGTCTGAGTGACCAACCCACAAAATCCAGGCTATCTGGGAAATTAAAAATGCCCATTATAAGACTCTCTGATGTACTGGTCCACTCTATTTTGCTGTACAGTTTCTTATTATACTCATCAGAGTCATTAGGCCTACAGCACACTCCTACTCTCAATTTTGATCTCCCAATGCTTATGTCACACCAAACTGACTCTGCTCTGCACTGTCCAGCGATGCCGACTGGCTTAACTTCATTGGATTTTGTGTGTTTCTTATAATAGTATAACCCACTCCTCCCTTCCTATCCTGTCTATCCTTTCTGTAGACGTTGTACTCTCCAAATTCCAGTTCTACATTCCTTATACCTGTGTGACACCACGTCTCTGATATCCCAACAATATCTGCCTTTGATGCTTTGAGCAATACCTCAAATTCATCAAATTTATTTACCAAACTCATAGCATTGGTGTACACGCAAGTATATATGCACCTGTTATTTTTCTTAGCTATCCTAACACAACCCATGTGTTTACTTGTACCCCAGTGATTCCCAGCAGTCTCTGAAATATCCTGCATCTTATTTTCCAGGCTGCTGCTGCTCATTTTAATAGAAGCAGTGCAAGAATCACTTTCACCTCTGCCAGTGGCTACTGTTAATCTATTAGTCCTTGTTTCCCCCCCAATCTAGCAGTTTTCCGACCCACCTAACACTGTCAATAGCATCAGCAAACCTTCTTGCACCCTTTCTATTTAAGTGTATCCCATCCCTGTAGAAGCAGCCTCTCCTGTTAAAAAGTACAGACGAGGCTGAAAAAAATTCTGCCCCTTGAGCCTTACCCAATCTTTCCAGGTCCGATTGACAGGGCTCTCATCACATACTCCCTCCTACCGTGTCTGGTCAGAATTGCAGACACTTTCAAATTCAACCCTAATTCACGTCTTTTTATCGACAGTGATCTGTACTTGTTAAATAATTCTGCCGGTCTCCTACTCTTGATATCATTAGTGCCAACATGTACAACTATATCACCTTTTGTGCCCTTAAAAGATGATATCCGCTCTACAACGTCATCAACCTTTGCTCCTGGCAGACATACCCTGGTCCTGTTCACCTATCCTTTTTACAAAGCACGTTCCCTGTTTCCCTGACATTAGAGTCACCAACAACTACTAGTTCCTGTGGGATCAGTGCATTCTGCCTTGGGGGTTGCCGCTCTGTTGCGTGATGAACAAGTGCAAGCTCTGGCACTGAGGGCAGCTGTGAGCTTGATTGGCCCCTCAATTTAGTTACTTTGAGGGCATCCACCCTGTCCTTCAATCTCTCATATAGGCCCATAACAACGCTAGGTTGTTGCCTGATTTCGCTACACTCCATGCATCGCACACACCCACAAAGACATCCCCCTTGGCAATATCATGTCCTGTACCTGATTGCTTCACAAACATCATGCAAGCAGTGCATTTTAACAGGTGAATGTAGATGCAAAATATTCATTTAGTTTGTTAGCAAGCTGAGCAGGATCATCAACAGTTGAACCATCAATATCCAGTGGACCAATCTGATTCATCCCTTTCCTTCTAGAGTTTACATAAGTAAAGAACTCCTTGCTGTTTCTCTTTGCATCCCTTGCCAAAGATTTCTCGTAATCTGCCTTCGCCTGCCTAATCTCCTTTGTGACTTGGTTATAGACTAGTTTATATCCATCATAAGTTTGCATGTCACCCATTAATTTATATGTATCCCATGCATTTTTCTTCTCTGCCATATGTCTCATTAGTTCATCTGACATCCATTTAGGCCTAAACCTTGAAGAATATTTCCTAGTTGGTATGTAAAGCCCTAGTAGCTTCCAAGATTAATTCTCTGAATGCTTTCCATTTTGAATTTGCTGTTCGTAACATCATCAGTTGGTCCCACTGTGTAGAATTTAAATACTGTCTCAGATCACCGTAGTCACCTTTACGAAACCAAAAGCCCTTCCCTTTACTAGTAATGGTAGTTACCTCTTTGAGTAAATCCCACTTCAGCACACTGTGATCACTGCCACTTAGTGGTTCGTTTATCTGCAGATTCTTAATGCATGAAGAATCACTACTGATAATCAGATCAAGAGTATTGCTCCCTCTAATTGCCTCCAGATCATGCTGATGTAGTAAACAATCATCCAATAAATCCACAAAAGCCTTGCTAGTGTGGGAGTGACCAACCCACAAATTCCAGTCAATATCTGGGAAATTAAAATCCCCCATTATAAGACTCTCTGATTTACTGGCCCACTCTATTTCCCTGTACAGTTTATTATTATACTCATCAGAGTCATTAGGCCTATAGCACACTCCTACTTTCAATTTTGATCTCCCAATGCTTATGTCACACCAAACTGACTCGATACTGCACTGTCCAGCGATGTCCACTGGCTTCACTTCCTTGGATTTTACGTATTTCTTAACTAATAGCATAACCCCTCCTCCCTTCCTATCCAGTCTATCCTTTCTGTACACATTGTACTTCCCAAATTCCAGTTCTGCATTCCTTATATCTGTGTGACACCATGACTCTGATATCCCAACAATATCTGCCTTTGATGTTTTGAGCAATACCACAAATTCATCAAATTTATTTACCACTCCTAGAATTAGTGTACACGCAAGTATACATGCACCTGTTCCTATTCTTAGATAACCTAACACAACCCATGTGTTTACTTGTACCGAAATGACCCCCAACAGTCTCTGAAATACCCTGCATCTTGTTTTCCAGGCTGCTGCTCATTCCAATAGAAGCAGTGCAAGAATCACTTTCACCTCTGCCAGTGGCTACTGTTAATCTATTAGTTCTTGTATCCCCCCCCCCCCAAGCTAGCAGTTTTCTGACCCACCTAACACTTCCTCGATAGCAATAGCAAACATTCTTGCACCCTTTCTATTTAAGTGTATCCTATCCTATCCCTGTAGAAGCAATCTCTCCTGTTAACAAGTACAGACCAGGCTGAAAAAAATTCTACCCCTTGAGCCTTGCACAATTTTTCTAGGGCCAAATTGTTCGGCAAGGCTCTCATCATATACTCCCTCCTATCGTGTCTGGCCAGAATTGCAGACACTTTCAAATTCAACCCTAATTCACAGCTTTTTTCTACAGTGACCTGTACTTGTTAAGTAATTCTGCCAGTCTCCTACTCTTAATATCATTAGTGCCAACGTGTACAACAATATCACTTTTTGTGCCCTTAAAAGATGATATCCGCTCTACAACGTCATCAACCTTTGCCCACTTGCAGGCATACCCTGGTCCTGTTCCACCTATTCTTTTTACATAGCATGTTCTCCGTTTCCCTGACAATAGAGTCACAACAACTACTAGTTCCTGTGGGACCCGCGCATTCTGCCTTGGGGGTTGCTGCTGTGTTGCCTGATGATCAAGTGCAAGCTCTGGCATTGATGTGGGCAACTGAGAGTTTGATGGGCCCCCTCAATTTAAATCCTTCAAGGGCATCCACCCTGTCCTTCAAGCTCTCATATAGGCCCATAACAATGCTGAGTTGTCGCCTCATTTCCTTACACTCCTTACATCGCGTGCACACAAAGACATCCCCCTTGGCAATATCATATCCCTTACCTGATTGCTCCACAAACAACAAGCAAGCAGTGCATTTTAAAAGGCTGTGATTCAGAGGGCAACTGCCCCCCCCCCCTCAGTTCTCCTCTGAGCCACAGCACTCCCATTAGCTTGAGACTTGCTTTGCTTCTCTGGTCTGAGTCATGATTTCGATTTAATTTGAATAAAATTTCAATTTCAGTACAAAATTATAACCCCAAACTTGTATTCCAACACAGTTATAACGGTATATATATTTTTCAGTATCAAGTATTAATTATCTAAGAGTTCCCTTTATATAACTTCCGTATCAAGTTATGTATTAATAAATTATGTTACGTTTGTAATCTAAGTTGTTACATATATATTTAGTTAAAAGTACAATTTAATTGACAACGAAGTTTAACAAGTTTAATAGATTTTACTGAGGTGCATTTAGGGCTAGAGCCTCAAGCTGCGAACAAATTTAGACTATGTATATAAAGTGCTTAGCATCAGAAATGGCTGTGTATTATGATGCTAAGCACTTTATATACATAGATTTTACTGATTAATTGACAATATTATACTATACTAACGCTATATAGTTCGGAATATAACGTATCGTATAACAAAGGCGGCAAATTACGAACGGTAAATCTACGGAAATTTAAGTATTAATTAACTTCCAACTCTCGCTGTCGCAATTCAGAATAAACTAACGATCCTGACTAGATCTATAAGCTACTTATAGAAAATAATTTGATGTAAAGAATGGTCAATAAAGTGGCTAAATATGGCTAAAAAACTTCTCGTTCAGAGGAGCTGCAACTTGTAACACGTGGATTTGATACCCTTACCGATAATTTTATGCAATTACAAGACCGAGTAAAGAATAAATACAACAGATTAATCAGAAAATCACAAAATAATGCTATACTACTAAATTTAAATCAAAAGTTTTAGAAAAACAATAATTTGAAATCAATAAATAAGAAAAATCCGCTTAGTGGCCTTGAACACGTCTGGCTCCCACTAGCCTATTTTTTTACTAATTGTGAGAAGGATAAACAGAGTCCTCCAAGAAAAAAATAATAGGGAGGGCTTTGGGAATAAAGTGATCCCATTATCGGTATATTAGAGTTATCCAGCATATTTGTGATGGGGCTATTATGACTGGAAGAAGTGCCTATGGAGAAACTATGTTTCTGGTATCAATGGCCTGCACCAGGGGTTAGCATTAAGTCCATATTTCTTTATCACAATTTTGGATTAGTTAATAAAGAAGACATAGGAGGAATTCCTATAATGTTTGATATCTGCTGACAATATATACTAACTGATAGGAAGAGAGAGATCCTATAGTTGAATGGTTTAAAGATTAGTACAAAAAGAAGACAGATTATGCAGAGTGCTATGAAAACAGAGGATCAGCCTGTAACACAGAAGAAGAATAAATTTCTGTATACTGGATTAGAGTGCAGTAGAGTGGAGAGAATTAATAAATATGTAAGGAGTAGAATAGGTGTGTGTATCAGGTGTAGGAGGGCAAAAGGGATGCTGTGCAATCAGTGTTTACCAGAACTGATGTAGGGAGCAGAATGTTGACTAGTTATTAGTGTTATTAGCCATATGGTGCAAGGAAGCCTGAGGCTTATGCTGCACCAGGCAAAAGAAAAAAAAAAAAATCTGAAATACCCAGAGAGAGAGAGAGAGAGAGAGAGAGAGAGAGAGAGAGAGAGAGAGAGAGAGAGAGAGAGAGAGAGAGAGAGAGAGAGAGAGAGAGAGAGAAGGAAATCACCAAGAAAGAGAAGATGACGATATCCAGCTCAGGACCCTGGGTGTGCCAAACCCATACTAACCAGATGTGAGCCCCTGGGTTAATAAAGAGGTAACAGGAAGTGTGAGATCCAGTGAAAAAATAATGCAGGAATGTAGAAGGAGATAAGTTGGCCACATAAAATGACAGCCAGAGATGGCTCCAGTGAACAAGATCACAGAGATGTCATTGGATGAGTCACAAAGAAGAGGAAGACCAGAGAAAACATGGTTGGAAACAGAAAACATTTCTAACCATATTAGAGTTTAGGGCTTGGCAGAAGAAGAGGAAGTCTTACAGTGTTCAGGTATACTATGAGAATATCCCCATATCTAGAATGACCATTCTGTATGAAGATTAATAAAAAGTATCCACTCTGCTCACCAGCAACAAAGGATTATCATAACTAACCTCATTATTATCCAGGCACTCCCACTGAGTATAGCCCCTATATGGTTTAGAATTTTCTGCTTCATACTTAACTACGAATAAACTTCTTCACACCATGCTTAACTCTCTTGACACACTTTCTCATTTTCACTTTGTCTCCTTTAAAGAGGAGAGAATTGATAAATAAATATCTATATATTTAAAACGTTTAGGTATGCTGTCCAAATTTTTAAAATTTTTTTTATTGAAGAAGATGGCGATGGTGACGACCATGAAGGTGAATTTTTTTTTTTTACCGTTTACAAAATTAATACTCTACATATTCACCAAAAAAAAAAAAAAAAATCATTAATTACAAACAAATAGAAAAAAAAAATACTGACGATTTAAAAAAGTAGGTTTATCAAAAAAAAGCAAGAGAAAACAATCAATTTAAGTTTTAAGAAGTGTAAAAAAGGCTGAACAGTGTGTAAGAACTGACAAAATGTAGAATAAATGCTAATGAAACAGAGGAGAGATCTAATATATTAAGAGACTGAAACGAGACATAGCTATGATGATGGACAGAAAACACTGGAGCAAGATCAGGAATGAGAAGATGGGCAAAATACCATAGAACTATTCAAATAGAAGTACCATATGTGAATAATCAACAAGCTGCAATTAATGTGGAAGAGCATGACATAGGAAATGTGTTACAACTGTCAGTATTGCAATGCAAGATATTGGGGACATGAGTTAAACACATTGAATAAATACACTAAATGCTGTCATGATGGAAAGGTTTCACCAGACCCACTGCCTGAGACACCTACTCTATTACGAGAGCTGCTTACAGGATACACGTGAAGCAAATAACTACAGAGAAAATATACGAGAGTACAATTCAGAAAAGGCATTCATATCGATGGACACAGAGATTAAATCACTGCCTGGAAATGGTCCATGCTATTTTAGAATACACGGCCAGATTTACCATTTGATCTCACTGCTATACCCAAATGAAGTAAATAAGCCAGGATATGGACCACTTTATATTTTTGATTCTGCTGAAGCAACAAATCAAACCAAGGGTGTATGGCCAAAGTAATGTAACAATTGGACGAGATGTTGCGACAAGTTAACCTATTTGCTGAGTCATATAAAGAAATGCATCAAATAACCCAAGCCAATCCAACAATGAATGTGTGCATGGTATTTATAGGAGACCAGACTTAGATAAGAGATGATATTAACCCCAGGGGCTTGCATCTGGTGAGTATGGGCTTGGCAAACCCAGGGTCCTGAGCTGGATATCATCATTTTTCTCTTTCATGGTGATTCCTTTCTACTTCTCTCTCTCTCTCTCTCTCTCTCTCTCTCTCTCTCTCTCTCTCTCTCTCTCTCTCTCTCTCTCTCTCTCTCAGGGTAACTTTGGAATTTTTTTTTTGGCTGGTGCAGCATAAGCCTCAGGCTTCCTGGCACCATACAGCTAATAATAATAATAATAATGCACCTACATCCAAAATGGAGGTTGCTGCAATATTTGTTGGAGAAGACAGGGAACCACCTGCAAATAGAGACATATGCATATATCCCACAGGTGACTGCTGTAGAATTATATCACTGCTAAACAAGAATGGAGACCCTAAGGTGTATCAGTTGCTATTCCCATGCAGGGAGGGTGGTTGGCACGAGGAACTACAAATTGCAGAAGAAGAACTGCAAAATGTATTTGAGTAATAAAGTTGCAATTCTTTGCTTATAGACTTGTGTTGATACCTGGATTAAGACTAATTCATAGCAGTGGGAAATAATTTCAGCAATACATTGTATACGCCTATGCGAAGACTGAAGGATCTAGATTAAACTATTTATGCTATAACCAGAAAGATATACAAGTGTAAAAGTACCATCGACTATAGGATGCAGTAGAAGCAAGTGCTCAGAACCAAATCTTGAGAGTAGGGAAGATGATAATTCTGCCTTCGACTTTCCAAGGCAGCTCAAGGAACTTGCAACAAAACTATCAAGATGCTATGGCAATTGTACAAAAGTTTGGGAGGCCTGATCTATTCATTACATTTACTTGCTATCCTGTCTGGCCTGAGATCGTGAATGCAATGGAAGGAAAGCAATGACCTGAACACAGACCATACATAACTGTGCAAGTGTTCAAAATAAAATTTGCATAACTGCTTGACGACATTCCCAAGCAGAATCTTTTTTGGTACTGTGATAGCCTTCATCTATGTGAGAAGAGTTCCAGAAATGTGGAACATGGAAAGGGAATTGAGCGGGAGAAAATGACAGAAGATAAGATTTTGGAAGATAGAAAAACATGCATTCACCTAACCCAACCCTAGGTTGGAACAGTGAACAAGATACAGGTACTCTTTCTCCTTAACTCACCACTAAACAAATTAGTTGTAATAATTATGTGAACCTCAGCTGCTACATGCAGCCACTTTTTTTTGCTCTAGCAACCTTACTAAATCCATTTTCATCCATCTTGGCATCATCACTGACACCACAAGTGGTGGTGGTGTACAGGTTTAGCGGCACAAGGACAACTAAGGCCAAAATGTGCCTATTCAAATATTTGGAATGGTACCGGAGTTTACCTTATTTGATATTAGATATATTCAAAAAGTCTAATTTGTTTGAGATAAGCAAAAAACTCATCCAGATTGGCACTGTTTCCCAATAGGTGGGTTAGTGATAAAGTTTTTGCATTTAAGTCAGAGAGAGAGGAAGGTAGAATTTCTGATATGGGAATAATACAAACGGTCTAAAAGAAGATGTCGAACTGTAAGTTGTGATAAACAATGCGTGAATATAGGAGGTTCATTGCCCACGAGCAGGAACAAGTGAGTCAGGTGTGTGTGTGTGTGTGTGTCCTATGCACAATCTTGCCAGTAATCCTTTTTCATGCCTGTTTTCCCTCAAGCTGGAGCTCCATATCTGTGGTTCATGTTTAATTTCAAATAATTTATTGTCCACATGTGTCTTCCAAATATTTAACCATTGGTCCCTACAGATACGTTGGATATGTTCTAGGAAATCTATAAAAGGAACTTATATAGATTTCCTATACAAGGGAACTGGATGCAAAAAATAATTTTGATATCATATATTTGGATTTCAGGAAAGCTTTTCACACTGTTGCGCATGGAAGACTATGGTACAAATTGGAGCAGAATGGTATTAAGGGTAAGTTGCTACAATGGATAAAAGGACGGTTAAAAATTAATTGGTGCTGCTCTTCGTGGACCCAACACAGTGTTCGGTGTTGGGTCCACTGTTGTTTTGTATATTTATCAATGATATTGATGAAGGTATATCAGGCTTAGTGTCGAAGTTTGCAGATGATACAGAGGTTGGCAGGGTTGTTAATGACAGTAATGGCAGTGTGCTACTGCAACAGGATCTAGATAATTTCGGTAGATGGGCTAAGAAGTGGCAAATGAAGTTTAACCTTGACAAATGCAAAGTACTGCATATGGGTAGAAGTAACCCCAGAGAAACGTACCAACTGTGTGGTACTACTTAAGGTGGTAGAAAATGAAAAAGACCTGGGAGTAATTGTGCAGTCAGATATGAAGTTTTCTGAGCAATGCAGACAGGCTGCCAGGGCAGATCATGGGGTTTTGTCAATGATATATAGGAATTTTGATAGCAGGGAGAAGGAGGTGACTGTCCCTCTGTATAAGGCAATGGTCAGGCTGCGCCTTGAGTACTGCATACAGATCTGGAGGCCTCATTTTAGGAAGGATGTAGATTTGCTTGAGCGTGTACAGAGAAGGGCAACAAGATTGGTGAGGAGAATTAAGGGATCCTCTTTCCAAGAGAGGCTTAAGTTGTGCAAATTACAGTGGCTAGGCACCTGCGTGGTGATCTGATTGAGGTGTATAAGGCCTTGAATAGGTTGAGCACTCTGAATTCTGATGGGATCCTTCCACTTGTTCAGATTACGAACCTAAGGGGGCATAAATTCAAATTAAGAAAAGACAGATGTAGAATAGATGTGCGGAAATTTGCCTTTAACCAGCGGGAAGTTAATTGCTGGAACAAACTTCCATCTGTCGTTATGGAAGTTGATAGGTTAAATAAATTTAAGGAGGAACTGGACAAATATTTAGAGGGGGTTGTTTTGTAATTTTTTTTTTTTTTTTTCTTTTTTTTTTTTTTGGCTGATGCTGCATAAGCTCATACACTTGCTTTCTTGCATCACATGCCACCACCATTACTACTACTACTACTACTTGGTAAGATGGAGGGGCGCTTATCTTTGGGTGCTTGGCTGGCCGGTCTGCTGTTTCGTTACCTGTGATGCCAGCATCACAGGTAACGAAACCTTGGCGCCCTGGAACCCAACAGAAACTTATAGCATGATTCAGATTCCTCAAATGATTTAAACGAGACCGGATTTCTTTTACTATGGGATGTGGATTTGGGGTTGAGAAATCGTTACTTATTGCGGAAAGCACACTCATGTAGTCTATATAAATTAAACTATTAGTGTTGAGACAGATATTGATATTGTTCATAGCTAGATGGATTGCATAAAGTTTTGCAGTATAACTGCTACACACAGCCGGGAGAGATAGATACTGCAAATGAGGGAAAGACTGCTGCAGCACCTACGGCAGCATCTGATTTTGAGCCATCAGTATATATTAAGCAGCTCTGCGGATTGCTAACTGCATGTCCTTTGTGCAGTTGCTTGATGTAACAGTTTTCCAAGGACTTTTTCTCCCATTGTTGGAAATAGGTCTCACAGTAAGGTGGGTTTGAGGACCAAGGCAGATCAGATGTTTTGGTTTCTTTCAGTGTGTTTTCAAAATGAACATTCCAGCAATGCATCAACACTTGTAGTCTAATATCAGTTGGTCTATTTTCAGTGGTTTTATTGTTATAGAATGTTATCCTTTCAGGATTGAAAAGTAGCGGTTGATTCAGATGATCCGGAAGGCTTTTAAGCCTGGCTGCATAGGTGAGGAGTAACATTTTCCTTCTGACGTGGAGTGGTGGTTCGTTTGCCTCTATATAGAGACTTTGGACTGGGAATGTTTGAAAAGCACCAAGAGCAGTGCGAAGAGCACTGTGCTGTATGGTATTCAGTCTTGTAAGTACAGTTTTCCTAGCTGAGTCGTAGACTACTGAACCATAATCTAGATATGACCCGATGAGCGAATGATACAAATGCAGGAGAGCATATCTGTCTGCACCCCATGCCATGGCAGAGATGGCTCTGAGTATATTGAGTTTTCTCAAGCAGAGAGTTCTGAGATAAGTTATGTGCATGGCAAAATTGAGTTTAGTATCTAATATTAAACCTAAAAAGGAAATACTGCTGGCAAGAGGTTGTTGGTTTTTTAATTTAAGTTCGGGCTCTGAATGTAATCTGCCCTTTTTACAGGAATGAACTGCAATTGTCTTTTGCTTTTGTACAGTCCATGTCTCTAACTTATTTATGGAAAGTTGTAACTGTCTCTCTATGATGTTAATGGTTGGTGAATGGCATGATATAGCAAGATCGTCGGCATACATATATATTTCTATAGTTTTGGGGATATTCTCCATCATAGTGTTTAGCCTAATTGCAAAGAGGGCAGGGCTAAGTATGGACCCTTGGCGCACCCCTTTTTCTTGAATAAAATTTTGTTAAAGTACATTCTGGTGATCAACTTGAAAGGTACAGCACTTAAGAAAATTCTGGATGAATTGAGGTATGTGTCCTCTCTACCCTAGAGCATACAGCTCTTGAAGAATTGCCATACCTCCATGTGGTATCGAATGCCTTTTCAATATCTAGACTCACCATTACTAGATGCCGATTTTTAACATATGCATTGTGAATGTTAGTTTCAGCTCTTACCATAAGTTCCAAGCAGGATCTGTTTTGTTAGAAACCATACTGGTTGATATTTAGCAGCATTTTACTTTCTAGGATCCATTTTAATCTCCTGTGTATAATTTTTTCTAGTGTTTTGCTTAAACAGCTGGTTAGGGAAATTGGTCAGTAGTTTTGTGGAAGTGACTGATCCTTTCCTGGTTTTGGAAAGGCAAGAATTACAGAATGATGCCATGAGGAAGGATAAACACATTTAAGAAATATCCAGTTGTACAAAACTCGTAATAAGGTTAAAGCTGTATTATTGTTAACAGGAGAGATTGCTTCTACAGGGATAGGATACACTTAAATAGAAAGGGTGCAAGAATATTTGCTGATGCTATCGAGGCAGTGTTAGATGGGTCGGAAAACTGCTAGCTTGGGGGGAGACAAAGACTAATAGATTAACAGTAGCCACTGGCAGAGGTGAAAGAGATTCTTGCACTGCTTCTATTGGAAAGAGCAGAAGCCTGAAAAACAAGATTTAGGATATTTCAGAGACTGCTGGAAGTCACTGCGGTACAAGTAAACACATGGGTTGTGTTAGGGTAGCTAAGAATAGAAACAGGTGCATGTATACTTGCGTGTACACCAATGCTAGGAGTATAGTAAATAAATTTGATGAATTTGAGGAATTGCTCAAAACCTCAAAGGCAGATATTGTTGGGATATCAGAGATGTGTCACACAGATATAAGGAATGCAGAACTGGAATTTGGGGAGTACAACGTCTACAGAAAGGATAGACAGGATAGGAAGGGAGGAGGGGTTATGCTATTAGTTAAGAAACACATAAAATCCAAGGAAGTGAAGCCAGTCGACATCGATGGACAGGACAGGGTCGAATCAGATTGGTGTGACATAAGCACAGGTAAATCAAAATTGAGAGTAGGAGTGTGCTATAGGCCTAATGACTCTGATGAGTATAATACGATACTGTACAGGGAAATAGAATGGGCCAGTAAATCAGAGAGTCTTATAATGGGGGATTTTAATTTCCCAGATATTGACTGGAATTTGTGGGTTGGTCACTCACACACTAGGAGGACTTTTGTGGATTTATTGGATGATTGTTTTCTACACCAGCATGTTCGGGAGGCAACTAGAGAGAGTAATACTCTTGATCTGATTATCAGTAGTGATTCTTCATGCATTAAGAATCTGCAGATAAAGGAACCACTAGGTGGCAGCGATCACAGTGTGCTGAAGTGGAATTTACTCAAGGAGGTAACTACCATCAGAGGTAAAGGGAAGGGTTTTTGCTTTCGTAAAGGTGACTATGATGGTCTGAGACAGTATTTAAATTCTATACAGTGGGACCAACTGATGATGTTACCAACAGCAAATTCAAAATGGGAAGCATTCAAGGAACTAATCTTGGAAGCTACCAGGCTTTACATACCAACCAAGAAATATTGTTCAAGGTTCAGGCCTAAATGGTTGTCAGATGAACTAATGAGACATATGGCAGAGAACAAAAATGCATGGGACACATACAAATTAATGGATGACATGGAAGCCTATGATAGATATAAGTTGGTCTGTAACCAAGTCACAAAGGAGATTAGGCAGGCAAAGGCAGATTATGAGAAATTCTTAGCAAAGGATGCAAAGAAAAGCAGAAAAGAGTTCTTTACCTATTTAAACTCAAGAAGGAAAGGGATGAATCAGATTGGGCCACTGGATGTTGATGGTTCAACAGTTGAGGATTCTGCTCAGGTGGCTAACAATCTAAACAAGTATTTTGCATCTACATTCACACATGAGGAGTTATTCAGGAAGGAGAATGTCGTAGGTGAAGTAAACATTGGCAGTGAGCTAGATGATTTTCTAATAACTGAGAGGAAAGTGGAGGAGAAATTGTTGAGGATAAACATAAAAAAGGCACCCGGGGTGGATGGGATCTATCCGGTTATATTAAAGGAGGCAGCAAAGGAAGTAAGCAAACCCCTAGCCATAATTATGAGAGCTTCTTTGGACTCAGGGGAGGTACCCATAGACTGGAGATGTGCAAATGTAACCCCAATTCACAAAGGAGGATCAAAGGCTGACACAAGTAATTATAGACCTGTTAGTTTAACTTCGGTTCCAGGAAAATTAATGGAGGCACTGGTTAAAGAAGCACTGCAGGATCATCTAGACAAGAATTCAGTTATAGCCCAGACACAGCATGGTTTTGTTAAGGGCAGGTCTTGTCTGACCAATTTGATTGAATACTATGATGTAGTCACAAAAGAACTGAATGCAGGGAATAACTTTGATATTATATATTTGGATCTTAGAAAGGCTGTTGCGCATGGAAGACTGCTGCACAAATTGGAGCAGTGTGGCATTGGAGGCAGATTGCTGCTATGGATAAATGGATGGTTGAGTGGCAGAAGACAGAGAGTGGTAATCAATGGACACTGCTCAACGTGGACTAATGTTATTAGTGGTGTTCCTCAGGGTTCAGTGTTGAGTCCATTGTTGTTTTCTGTATTTATAAATGATATTGATGATGGTATATCAAGCTTAATGTCCAAGTTTGCAGACGATACAAAGTTTGGCAGGGTTATCAAGGACACTACTGATGCTATGCTGCTGCAACAGGATCTGGAAAGGTTGAGCAGATGGGCTGAGAGGTGGCAAATAAAGTTTACCATTGACAAATGTAAAGTACTGCATATGGGACACAGTAACCCCAGATCAACGTATCAACTCTGTGGTACTATGCTGACAGTGGTAGAGAATGAAAAGGACCTGGGGGTAATTGTGCAGGCAGATATGAAGTTCTCTGAGCAGTGCAGACGAGCTGCAAGAGTAGCTCATGGTGTCTTGTCAATGATATACAGGAATTTTTCTAGCAGGGATAGGGATGTGATTATTCCCTTGTATAAGGCATTGGTCAGGCCACACCTTGAGTACTGTATACAGGTCTGGGGGCCTCATTTCAAGAAGGATGTAGAGCTGCTGGAACGAGTACAGAGAAGGGTAACAAGATTAGTGAATGGAACAAAGGGTTGCTCTTACGAAGAAAGGCTTAAATTTTGCAAATTACAGTCTGGAGACTAGGCATCGGCGAGGTGATATGATAGAGGTGTATAAGGCTTTGAATGGCTTGAGCATGCTCAATGCCGATGGGATTCTTCCTCTTGCTCAGAATAATCACCTGAGAGGGAATAAATTTAAATTGAGGAAGGACGGATGTCGGATAGATGTGCGGAAATTTGTCTTTAACCAGTGGGCAGTTGGTTTGTGGAATAGACTTCTCACTTGTTGTTGAAGTTGATAGACTAAACAAATTTAAGGCTCAGATGGACAGGTATTTTGAACAAACGGAGGGGTGAAATGGGAGTAGTGGTTGTGTTTTTTTTTTTTTGGCTGATGCTGAATAAGCTTGCTTTCTTGCATCATATGTCTCTAATGCTATTTAGATGTTTAAGCATTATATATTAGATTCCATCGGGTCCTGCTGCACTGTTTGCTGTTCTGTTCAGAGCTTCTTGGAATTTAGCTAGGATGAATAGCTGATTATAAGGAAGGGATTGGGTGGTGTTGAAATTTATTTTATACTTTTCTGCAGAGGTTTTGATTTTCAGGAAAGAATTGTCATATGCAGATGCTGATGAGATTTGACTGAAAGTCTCTCCAAGGAAATCACTTATTTCCTTTGGGAAAGAGAGTTCTTGTTCATTCTTAATCAAGATTGGAGCAGAAAAAGGAATGCACTTATTAATTGTTGGATTTTCTTTCATATTAGCTGACTGCTGGTGTCCTTCTTGATGGTACTGGCAAATCTTATCCAGGATTCTTTTTTGGCTTGTCTTCTGATTTGTCGTGCCCTTGCCTTTTATTTTTTTATATAAAATGAGGTTGGCTGTTGCAGGAAACCTACGAAATAGATTCCAAGCTTTATTTTTTTCTCATTTTGCACTGTTACAGGCCTCATTCCACCAGTGTTTTACATGTCTTTTTTTTTTTGGTTTGCAGAGGATTGAGGAATTGCCTCAGAAGCTGCTGACAAAATTTGTGTGGTAATGTGCTCAGTGACTTCATCTATTGTGACTTCATCAATTAATAAACTGATCATCAAAATAAACTGATCATCAAAATAAACACAGATTAAATATTTTGTCCAATTTGCTTTTGTGAATTTCCATTTTACTGTGTAATCTTGACAGTTGGATTGTTTTGTTTGCATTTTACATATAATTGGAAAATGATCGCTGTTGTGTGGATCATATAAGGTTGACCACTGCATACTGTGGAACAGTATGGGAGAACACATTGACAGATCAATTGCTGAAGTGGATCCTGTGCGTAGATGGACATAAGTATGATGGCCAGTATTTAGTAAGGTCAACTGCTGTTGATTCAGTAATGTCTCAATCAGATGTCCTCTTTTATCCATGTGAAGATTCCCCATAATGGGTGATGCCCATTGAAATCTGCAAAGAGACAGAAAGGTGCTGGAAATTGTGCTTTAAAATCTTCTAGTTCTTTTAGCATGAAAAGTCTATTTGGTGGGAGGTATATTGAAACAAGAATTATTTCAAGTGCAATATGCACAGCAATAGGTTCTAAGTCAGTCGGCAGAGAGAGATATGTCGAGCTGGGATTTTAGAGTTAACTAGTATTGCTGCTCCTCCATGTGCAGATTTTGCAGTATTCCTGTCTTTTCTGTACATTGTGAAATTTCTAATTGAGAAAGTTACCTATGGTGTTAAATTAGTTTCTTACAGACAAACACTCACTGGATTGTAATTATTGATCAGGTCATATATATCAACAGTATTGGCCCGTATGCCTCTGCAGTTCCACTGAAATATGTGCTGCATTACTTGGTTTTAGGAGTTATATGTTTTGATCTGTCTGTTTTTTTTGGAGCAATTTGTTTCTAATGATCTATTTTATTTCTCTCTTTTTTGGGGAAAACCAGTTGCTCTGCATCCATGTGTTCTGCATGAAGTTCTAATTTAGTTTCTTCTGGGTTATTTTAGTTGTCTACATCCATATGTATAGATAACTGTTTCTTGATCTGAGCATGATCTGTTGGTACTGTTTTGTCTGCTTTTTTTGTAGTTTCAGGCATATTAGGCAAAACTAAAATTGGAGAATTAATTCCTTGTTCCAGTTGCTTGTGTTTGGCAGGTTGTGGCTTAACATTAAGCATGGACCTGGCCCAGTCTGCAAAAGAAATGTTTGGAGGTACTGTAATGTCAGTTTGAGTAGCGATAGAATGACTGTGTTTGGCTGCTTGTGCACACATGCATTTCGGCATAAACTGTATAATATGCTTTTTGGCTTCCCGATACATTACTTTGTTTTCTGTTTTGTATTTCTTCCCCCCACTTTCCACATTTCACAATTTTTTGAATATGCCGGATGGTTTCCTTTGCAATTGGGACAGGGAAGGAGGTTACAGTACAATCAGCTTGAGTGTGTGTTCTACTGAACCACAGTTTGGGCAAATCGTAGTGCCATGGCATGCTACCTGGGAGTGTCCACATTTCTGGCACTTATAACACCTGATGGGATTTGGTATATATGGATGTATACGACAATTCAGATACCCTGCTTTAACCATTGTTGGTAAGTTTGGGTGCTAAAGGTCAGTATTATGTTCCGTGTTGGCTTTAATTCTTCATCTTCCGGATTAATATTGTTTTTGCATGTATTACTCTTTGATCTGTCAATTCTTGCACAATTTCATCTGCTGAGATGTTAATGAGGTCCCACTCTGCTATATCTCATTTGGATGTATTCAGAGTGGCATGGGACATTATTTTCATATGAATTCCACCAAATGTGATCAGTTTCAATAATATTTCTGAGTGTTTTGGCTTTATTGTTTCTACCAGCGGATCTCCAGACTGTAATCGCTTTACCATCTTCGGTGATATTGCAGCATTTTCCAAGCATTTCTGGATTAGAAATGGGGATAATTTGCTCACAGGAAAATCTGATACAGAATGAATAGGAGTCATGACTCCTATTCATCCTGTATCATTTGGATTCATTTTGATAGGAGTCATGATCGGGTTGGTCTTTATCAGTAGGTGATCTCAACTGATCAAGTGGAGGAAAGGTTTCTTTGTCCATCTTGTACTCCTTTTTGACCCTGAGTGTTGGTTTCCCACTCAGGTTACAGGCCCTGCCACAGGGAGGCAGGAGTAACTGCACGAGTGGCCAAGCGGTTGTTAAGTTAGTAACTCTGATAAAAATAAAAGGAAAGGTGTCTTTTCTTTCCTGACTTAACTTACAACTTCTAAGATGAAGTCTACTGTTCTTTTTTAAAGAACTTAAAAAAACAAAATTAACGGGAAACTTAAAGAGAAGAGTGATTCCTTTAAAGGAAAACACTTTGAATCACTTGGCCACGGAAATACTTGGCCTGGGGCCGACACCACAAGTATATTTCTTCCATTAACATAATGAATCAAAGTAGGAACAACTGGAGAGATAGGACTAGAAAAGCTAATCTAGAAAAGGAGATGGAATAAAGCTTAAGAAGAAGAATAAAAAAATCTTTCAGTTCCCTTTTGGCCTCAATGATGAATGTCATGAAAGTATACCCAACTATTCAACTGTACCTGAATTTTTTAACTAAAAAAAACAAAACAAAAACAATTCATTTTCTTTTATATTAATTGAAAATGCTAAATAACTGACATAATAACTGACAAATAGAATGTTACATATTTGTTCTCATTTATTATTTTAAATGTGTTAATTTAAAAAATAAGATAACAAAAAACCTGAAAAAGCATGATTGTTAGCTATTCTGTTATGTATTTACAATGTCTAAGGTTATTTAATAACAAAAAGAAAATATTTAAAATTTTTACATAAAAAAATGGTGAACATGTTTGATGGCAGTCATCATGAAGTGTTACATTCACTGACATTTATAGCATATAGTAGAATGTTTTTTGTAAATTCTATATCAAAATAAGCAGAATATTAATATTATCACAGAAAGATTCTGTAACAAATCAATTTTCAAAAAACAATCTATTATGAGTAATATGTGCAGTAGGTAAAATGGATGTGAAGGCTTCAAGTTTGACACCAGTTTTTGCAATTTATAATGTGGCTGCCAACAGATAAATTTCCTTAAATTTTGTTAGTAGATGCAATAAATATTGAAAATAAGATCAGAGGAGTTCACAAGAGAGAGAGAGAGAGAGAGAGAGAGAAATTACAAGAACATTATATTGTACTTAGCAGTCATCACTGTCACTGAAAGCATGTGACCTTTTCTATACTTGCACTTGACTTCTTTGCAATGTAAAAAAGTAGGAGCATTCAGCCACCTCAGCTGAGTGAATTGGCTATGGCTACGCTGACTATGTCCAACCTCATAAGCTGAAATAATTCACCAAATGAATTAGCTCCCATCAGAGCTAATTCATTGGGTGAATTAGCTCTGTATTGGCTCATGCCATAATGAGGGTAACTCACTTTTTTACATTGGTGATAAATTCCTCTCTAATTAATGCCTCCTGTGGTCTTCCATCAAAAGGATGTTAGAGGAATTTTGATGCCGAGAAATCTTCAGATCCTGATAGCATTTCTCCACTTCTCAAAACCCATGCTCCTGAGCTTTCTCCTGTTTTGCTCTGTTCTGTATCACAATTTTATACTTTCTTATTCTACTGGTGCTTTTCCATCTACTTGGAAATTTTTCTTTCTTCAACTATATCATAAATGCCTCTCATCTAATTATTGTCCTATAGCAAATTTACCTGTACTCTTTTCAAAGTAATGGAAATCCATTAACAGCCAACTCCTAAACTATCTCAAAACTTTCCATCTGATCAATGATTGCTTGTATGGCTTCCATTAGTGTAAATCCACCAATGATATTTTGACTTATCTTACCTATATATGGACAAATTCAATGAAAAATGTTTGGTCCAACTCAAGTAATTACTCTTGACTTTTCTAAAGCTTTTGATTATGTTTAGCATAAAGGTCTTCTAGATAAGCTTCCATTGTATGATTTTTTGACTGTTTATTGTAACTGAATATTCAGTTTTCTCTCATACTGCCCCCTGCAACTGATGGTAGATGGCTCTGCATTTTAAATCTTTCAGTAATGCCAGTGTTCTCCAAGGTTTGGTTCTTCCTCCCACTGTTATCCTCTTTTATATCAATGGCTTTCTTTCATGACTGGAAATCATATCCATAGCTTTGCTGATGATAGCACATTGCATTCTACCTACCAGATTGAGCCATTTCCTCCACAAACAGTTTCAAATTCTTGAATATCCACTACCAATTACTTAAATGCTGATATTCAGAAAATTTTCCAATAGTGCAAAGGTAATTTAGTTAATTTCAATCGTTCTAAAACTCAGTCCCATCTTATATATATCTCACAAAAAAAGCTATCATGTTAGGATAATGAGTCAATTTTATTAACGAGGTTTATAATTAAAACCCTTTTCTGTGTACAAAGATGGCTAAATTCTAGATATAAATGTGACCTGATAAAATCTATGGTTTTTCATGTTAAAAGTTAGTGTATTTTCAGCCTAAAGTTTGTATGCTAAATTATAGACATAAATGTGACCTGATAAATCTATGGTTTGTCATGTAAAAAACTGTGATGATACTTAGGTTTCTAGACAAGATCACGCATTTAAGGATTACCCTGCCTTCTAATCACTCTTGGTATATGCACATCACAAATATTGTTTCCTCTGCATCTAAAAAACTGGGTTTTCTCTTCTCTTGAAAACAACTACTCACTCTGTACAAACATCTCTCAGGCTTCTAGACTCAATTCAAAAGAGGGCAGTTCAGTTAATTAATGACCAGTCTCTTAAAAGTTTCTCCTCTCTCTCTCTCTGTCAATAGATGTTCTCTTCTCTTGCATGGCTTTTTTATAGATACATCCATAGGCACTGTTCTTCTGAATTGGCTTCTGTAATTCCCACTCTCTATTCCAAACCAGTCTGAACATGTGCCACAAACTAGTCAAAATCCACTTACTACCAGCTTCAAACTCAAAACTTTTCTTATTTTTCTTCTTCCTTATTTATCCCTTCAACTTCAGTTTTCAGAAACAACCTTTCTTCACATGTATTTCCATTACAATCTACAGAAATTCTGAGGTTTTTTTTAATTAAAACTCCAAGCTTTGGAGTTTTAATTAAAAAAAAAAAAAACACAGTTCTTTCATTTATCCCCTTCCTCCTTTATATTTGTTAGAACTTTCTGACTGCCATGAAAGTTTTTTTTTTAGGTAACTTTTGCTTGTCACTTTTCTGAAATTATATGTACTGTTTATCTTAGATTGTGTAAAGCAAGCACTAGAAGCTAATGAAACTTGTATAGAATGAACGATAGAAGCTAATGAATTTGGCACTCAAACATAAAAATAGTGAAAAGCTATCATGTTAGGATAATGAGTCAATAATTTTATTAACAAGGTTTATAATTAAAACCCTTTTCTCTGTACAAAGATGGCTAAATTCTAGATATAAATGTAAACTGATAAAATCTATGGTTTTTCATGTTAAAAATTAGTAGTGTATTTTCAGCCTAAAGTTTGTATGCTAAATTATAGATATAAATGTGACCTGATAAATCTATGGTTTTTCATGTGAAAAGTTAATAGTGAACTTTCAACCTAAAGTTTGTATGCTGAAAATGGAACACTATTTGACTAGCAAAGAAAGGGAAAATGGAAGAAAACAGCTAGTGATGAAAAATCCCAATAAAGTTAATTGCATAGGTAGTTATGGAATGCTTCTGAAAAGAAGATAAGTAAAGAAACTTCTATTTTATAATGGCAACTGCCACCAAAAATGAAGAAAACCATTATCACCAAAGTTAAAGAACTAAAGCAGGGTGCAGACTATAATGTTAAAAACAGAAATTGCTATAAGTTTTACTGATTAGTAACTCACAGTGGCTCACAAAGAAAACAAGCCCAAAAATTAAAACCTTATGGATCAGAGTTTAAAAACAGCAATTTGCAACTTCATTATTTTTTGAGAGAAACGAGATTTAATTTAGGAACAAAAAATTTTAAACTTGTATCATTTAATTTGAAAGGCAAAAATATAACATTTTTTTTTTTTTTTAATTGCCGAGTCATGTTATTTCTTTAAGATATTCACTAAAACAGTAAACACAGAACAGAAGCATCAACTTTGTGGAGATAGGTTTTAAAATTGGGAACCGAACATTAAGAAACACTGATAAGTTTAGTTGTTTTACTATTATTTTTATTTATTTAGTTTTATTATTTATTTATTTTTTTCAAAGAAATGCTGTCTTCTGGGGATTTTCTGTTGGAAGGCAGGGGACAAGGCACAATGGCAGAACCTGTGATTCATTTAGTTAATTCTTGTTTAAGTCCGTACACCCAGGATAGGTATCTTTGAAGTATTAATTGTTTGGCACAGCACTGCAGAAAGCTTATATTTGTGAGCAAAACTAAGTAGGAAAATCAATTTAGAATATATAGTAACAGTTTCCTAAATTGGAAAACGCTTTTATATATAATTTTAATAAATATTAAGATTAAGCTTAATTAATAATGGAACTGTTTATATGGATAATTTTAATAAGCATTCTTAAAACTTCATCAAAGGAAAGAATTTTACATTTGGATATAATGCTCTGCAAATTTGTAACTATATTTTGCCTACCATTCACATATACAGTAGACTGTCGAAATAACGACACTCAAAATAATGGAACATTCTTCCTAATGGCACATTGAGATTGGATGTTTACTTAGAACACAGATGTCTTGCAGCGTTGAATAAAGAAAACAGCAAGTCACGTGATTACAGAATCTGTTTATGTTGTTTAAACTTGTTTACATTTTGAAAGTGAATTCTGTACTGATATCAAAGATTATACTGCTGTTTTACATTTATTTTAAATTAAAAACGCCTCACTGTGGCTCCCAAAGTTAATAAACCTCATACAGAGAAGAAAGGAAGAACATTAAATCTTAGTGACAAACTTGATATAATCCAAACTTACATTAGAGTCACCCAGAAAGTTAATTCATATACCCATGTGTATTGTGCCTTTAGTCGATTTTCCTTGTATCATCTGGTTGGTTTGCCTGTTTTTCAGGACAAAAAACCTTGCTATCTGCGTTTGAGACAGACTAACTCAGCCATGGAGTGAAAAAAGCCCATAAAAGTTCCTCGTGCCATCAACAGGATTCGAACCCAGACGTTTTCTACCTGGTGTGGGGAGGATGGTGACGATACCACTTTGCTACCCGCACAGACTAAACTTGATATAATAAAGAAAATAGAATGGTGTGTAAGCAGTAGTGTATTAATGGCAGAATATAACATTAGATCGCCAACACTTTTATTTTTTTTTTATACGTAGTTAATAAAATTGTATTCTTAATCTCTCTATTTCTTATTAAGCCTGATTATTTCTATATTAAATATATTAAAATGAAAACTTTCTAGATAATGGAAAAATCGAAATAACTACACCTTGAATCCCCAAAGGTGGTGCTATTCTGAAAGTCTACTGTATTTGTATAAACTAGATACAGTGAAAACAACTGAACGAGGGTAGCCTGTGCGGACGTAGCTTTTTGCCGCTCCTGGAACAGAGAATTATTTTCTGTTTTATTAACTTAAATTGGCATATTAACTTATTTTCTAGAGTAGCTTTATATTCCTATTTACGATACTTAGTTTAAAGTAACTTAGATAGAGATTTTGCAAGTATTACTTAGTATTGGTAAGGGTATCAAATCCACGTGTTTACCATTCGTATGTTGCCGCCATTGTTACGCGATACAAAATATCTCGAACTAGATAGCATAAACTTAATATAGTATAGTATCGTATAATATTGTCAATTAATTAGTAAAATCTGTTAATATGGTTGAACTTCATTGTCAATTAATATGCACTTTTAACTATACATATAACGACTTAGGTAACGTAACATAAATAATTAGTAAAAATAAATAATTAATACTTAACTTGATACGGAAGTTATATAAAGGGATTTTGTAGATAACATTTGATACTGAAACATAAATATAGCGTTATAACTGTGTTGGGATACAAGTTTAGGGTTTTAATTTTGTACTGAAATTGAAATTTTATTGAAATTAAATCAAAATCATGACTCAGACCAGAGCAGCAATGTGGCTCAGGGTAGAACTGAGGGGGAGCAGTTGCCCTCTGAATCACAGCCTTTTAAAATGCACTACTTGCTTGATGTTTGTGGAGCAGTCGGGTACGGGACATGATACTGCCATGGGGGATGTCTTTGTGTGTGTGCACGATGCAAGGAGTGTAAGGAAATCAGGCGACAACTCAGCGTTGTTATGGGCCTATATGAGAGCTTGAAGGACAGGGTGGATGCCCTCGAAGGATTAAAAGTGAGGGGCCCATCAAGCTCTCAGCTGCCCACACCAATGCCAGAGCTTGCATTTGGCCATCATGCAACACAGCGGCAGCCCGCAAGGCAGAATGCACTGGTCACAAAGGAACTAGTAGTTGTTAGTGACTCTATTGTCAGGGAAACGGGAAACATGCTTTGTAAAAAGGCCAGGGGCAAAGGTTGATGACGTTGTACATGTTGGCACTAATGATATTAAGAGTAGGAGACCGGCGGAATTACTTAACAAGTACAGGTCACTGTTGAAAAAAAGCCGTGAATTAGGGTTGAATTTGAAAGTGTCTGCAATTCTGCCCAGACACGATAGGAGGGAGTATATGATGAGAGCCCTGTCAATCAATTCGGCCCTGGAAAGATTGTGCAAGGCTCAAGGGGTAGAATTTTTTTCAGCCTGGTCTGTACTTGTTAACAGGAGAGATTGCTTCTACAGGGATGATCATCATCATCAGCCATTTTCAATCCACTGCAGGATGAAGGCCTCTCCAGCAACTTTCCAGTTCCTTCTGTTTTGAGCACTGGCCATCCATTTACTACTCAAAAACTCATGAATTTCATCTATCCATCTCCGCCTTTGTCTTCCAGGTTTTCTTCTAGCTCCTCTTGGGTACCATTCTGTTATTGTCTTAGTCCATCTGTCATCATGTCTTCGAGCTATGTGTCCTGCCCAAGACCATTTTAGTTCTTTAGTTTTGATAAGAATGTCCTTTACTTGAGTTTGCTGCCTAATCCACGTGTTTCTCTTCTTATCTAACAGTCTGATTCCCAATATAATTCGTTCCATTCTTCGCTGTGTAGTTCTTAGCTTCTCTTCCATTCTTTTGGTGAGTGCCCAAGTTTCACTTCCATAAGTCATGGTGGGGAGTATACATTGATTCATTATTTTACGTTTCAGACAAACTGGGATATTGCTCTTCAGTATGTGACTATATTTCCTGAATGCTATCCATCCAAAATTTATTCTTCTCTTGACTTCCAGCCATTTATCATTATTACAGCTAATAACTTGTCCCAGATAAGTATATGACTCGACCTTTTCAATTACTACTCCTTCAATCATTATTTCCCTTTCCGTGGCATACTTGTTCATCATTACTTTTGTTTTAGCCATATTCATCTTTAGTCCAAAATCCTTACTAACTGTGCATAACTGATTAAGATTTTCCTCTAGTTCTTTGGGATCGTGGCTTATGACCACAATGTCATCTGCAAATCGTAAATGGTTTAGGTACTCTCCGTTCACATTGACTCCTTTCTGCGACCAGTCTAATCTTCTGAAAGCTTCCTCAAGGGCAGCAGTAAACAGCTTAGGAGATATTGTGTCTCCTTGTCGAACTCCTTTCTCGATTTTAAATTTGCTACTGTCTTTGTCTAGTCTAATAAAGGATGTAGCACTCTCATATATTTTCTTCAAAATCATAATATATGGAGTATCTATGCCTTGTCTTTACAGTGCCCGAAACATTGCCTTAGGCTGTATGGAGTCAAATGCCTTTTCATAATCCACAAATGCCAGGCATAATGGTGTTTTATATTCATTTGCTTTCTCCATTAGCTGTGATATTACGTGAAGGTGATCCATAGTTGAGAATTCTGTCCTAAAGCCAGCTTGCTCTTTCAGTTGATTCTCATCAAGTATTCTTTCTAATCTGTTAGTAATGACCCTTGTGAACAACTTGTAGATATGGGATAACAAGCTAATTGGTCTATAATTTCCAATTTCTGATTTATCTCCTTTCTTATGCAGCAAAACTATGATTGCATTATTCCACTGCTTAGGCACCACACCTTTTCTAATGCACTTTGTGAAGAGCCTTGCCAGTTTTTGTGTTATGTCTCTTCCTCCCAATTTTAACAACTCTACAATAACTTCATCTTCCCCCGGGGCTTTCCGATTCTTCATTTTCTTCAATGCATGTTCTACCTCATCAGGAAGAATATCGGGTATGTCGTATGTGTTGCTACTTTGCAATCCATCTTCCCCACTGCTGGTATCATTCCCTCGCTCCTTGTATAATTCTCTATAGTAGTCTTCTGCTATTTGAATTATGCCTTCTCTGTTGTTTATAAGTACACCATCGCTATTCTTCAGTTTCAGTATCATTTGTCTTTCTGTATTACTGCTCATGGCTGCTGATTTAAATCCTTTGTTTTCCCTTAATGCTTGTTCTACTTTTCTTGTGTTAAATCTTCTTATGTCCTCTCTGAGTCTCTTTCTAATGGATTTGCATAACTCAGTATACTCAATTTTCTCCCTGTCAGTGTTTTTCTTGCTCTTCATTTGTCGTCTTTGGTTCATCATGACAAGTGTTTCTTGACTAATTTTTTTTTTTTTTTTTTTTTTTCTTCTTTGGATTTCTGTTTCCCTATAGGTTTCTTGGGCTTTATCACTTTCAAAAAGTTGTAATATTCCTCATCGATATCTTGGTCCTCAGCAGTCTGCAGAAGCTCATACTTGTTCTTAAGTTCCAGTACATACTGCTTTTTCTCCTCTTCTGTTACCTCAAAGACCTTTGTATTATTTACTCGAGTCAGTTTTTTCCTTTCCTTTCCTACATCTATATCAAGTGTACATCTTACCATTCTGTGAACACTTCCAACATTTACCTTATTCAGGACGGTAACATCAGTCACAATATATGTTCTGTTAGTGAGGATGAAGTCGATTTCATTAGTTGTTAATCCATTTGGACTCTTCCATGTCCACTTTCTGTTCACCCTTTTCTTGAAAAAAGTGTTCATTACTGACATTCCTTGAGATTCTGCAAATTCCACAAGTCTTTCACCTCTTTTATTTCTTTCACCAATTCCAAAATTTCCTATAGTTCCTCTTTCTGCGCTGTTTTGCCTTTTACCAACCTTAGCATTGAAGTCCCCCATAATAATAGTGTAGTGGGTTTTCTGCTCATCTAGAAGACTCTCAATTTCAGTGTACATTTCTTCAACCTCTTCATCATCATGGCTCGATGTTGGTGCATAAATCATTATAATCTTTAGCTTGTACCTCTTAGAAATCTTGAGTATTAGCCTTGACACCCTTGGTGATGTACTTTTGAATTCCAAAATGTTGTTTTTAAAATCTTTATGGACCAGATGATGATGAGATGGGATACACTTAAATAGAAACAGGGATGGGATACACTTAAATAGAAAGGGTGCAAGAATGTTTGCTGATGCTATCGAGGCAGTGTTAGGTGGGCCGGAAAACTGCTAGATTGGGGGGATACAAGGACTAATAGATTAACAGTAGCCACTGGCAGAGGTGAAAGTGATTCTTGCACTGCTTCTATTGGAATGAGCAACAGCCTGGAAAATAAGATGCAGGATATTTCAGAGACTGCTGGGAATCACTGGGGTACAAGTAAACACATGGGTTGTGTTAGGGTAGCTAAGAAAAAGAACAGGTGCATGTATACTTGCGCATACACCAATGCTAGGAGTTTAGTAAATAAATTTGATAAATTTGAGGTATTGCTCAAAACAACAAAGGCAGATATTGTTGGGATTTCAGAGACGTGGTGTCACACAGATATAAGGAATGCAGAACTGGAATTTGGGTAGTACAATGTCTACAGAAAGGATAGACAGGATAGGAAGGCAGGAGGCGTTATGCTATTAGTTAAGAAATACATAAAATCCAAGGAAGTGAAGCCAGTGGACATCGCTGGACAGTGCAGTGTCGAGTCAGTTTGGTGTGACATAAGCATTGGGAGATCAAAATTGAGAGTAGGAGTGTGCAATAGGCCTAATGACTCTGATGAGTATAATAAGAAACTGTACAGGGAAATAGAGTGGGCCAGTAAATCAGAGAGTCTTATAATGGGGGATTTTAATTTCCCAGATATTGACTGGAATTCGGGGGCTGGTCACTCACACACTAGCAAGGCTTTTGTGGATTTATTGGATGATTGTTTTCTACACCAGCATGTTCGGGAGGCAACTAGAGGGAGTAATACTCTTGATCTGATTATCAGTAGTGATTCTTCATGCATTAAGAATCTGCAGATAAATGAACCACTAGGTGGCAGTGATTACAGTGTGCTGAAGTGGGATTTACTCAAAGAGGTAACTACCACTGGGGTAAAGGGAAGGGTTATTGCTTTCGTAAAGGCAACTACGATGGACTGAGACAGTATTTAAATTCTATACAGTGGGACCAACTGATGATGTTACCAACGGCAAATTCAAAATGGGAAGCATTCAAAGAACTTATCTTGGAAGCTACTAGGCTTTACATACCAACTAAGAAATATTGTTCAAGGTTTAGGCCTAAATGGATGTCAGATAAACTAATGAGACATATGGCAGAGAAGAAAAATGCATGGGATACATACAAATTAACACGTGACACAGAAGCCTATGATAGATACAAGTTGATCAGTAACCAAGTTACAAAGGAGATTAGGCAGGCAAAGGCAGATTATGAGAAATCCTTGGCAAAGGTGCAAAGAAAAACAGAAAAGAGTTCTTTACTTATGTAAACTCTAGAAGGAAAGGGATGAATCAGATTGGTCCACTGGATATTGATGGTTCAACTGTTAATGATCCTGCTCAGGTTGCTAACAAACTAAATGAGTATTTTGCATCTACATTCACCCATGAGGAGCTATTCAGGGAGGGGAATGCCATAGGTGAGTTAAACTCTGGCAGTGATCTAGATGATTTTGTAATAACTGAGAGGAAAGTGGAGGAGAAATTGTTGAGGATACACATAAAAAAGGCAACCGAGGTGGATGGGATCTATCCAGTTATATTAAAGGAGGCAGCAAAGGAAGTAAGCAAACCCTTACTTATGAGAGCTTCTTTGGACTCAGGGGAGGTACCCATAGACTGGAGATGTGTAAATGTGACCCCATTCACAAAGGAGGATCAAAGGCTGACACAAGTAAGTATAGACCTGCTAGTTTAACTTCTGTTCCAGGAAAATTAATGGAGGCACTGTTTAAAGAAGCAATGCAGGATTATCTAGACAAGACTTCAGTTATAGCTCGGACATAGCATGGTTTTAAGGGAAAGTTTTGCCTGACCAATTTGATTGGATACTATGATGCAGTCACAAAAGAACTGGATGCAGGGAATAACTTTTATATTATATATTTGGATCTTAGAAAGGCTTTTGATACTGTTGCACATGGAAGACTACTGCACAAATTGGAGCAATGTGGCATTGGAGGCAAACTGCTGTATGGATAAAGGGATGGATGAGGGGGAGAAGACAGAGAGTGGTAATCAATGGACACTGCTCATCGTGGACTAATGTTATTAGTGGAGTTCCTCAGGGTTCAGTGTTGAGTCCACTGTTGTTTTCTGTATTTATAAATGATACTGATGATGGTATATCAAGGTTAATGTCCAAGTTTGCAGACGATACAAAGGTTGGCAGGGTTGTTAAGGACACTACTGGCGCTATACTGCTGCAACAGGATCTGGAAAGGTTGAGCAGATGGGCTGAGGGGTAGCAAATGAAGTTTAACATTGACAAATGTAAAGTACTACCTTTGGGAAACAGTAACCCCAGAGCAACGTATCAACTCTGTGGTACTACACTGACAGTGGTAGAGAATGAAAAGGACCTGGGGGTATTTGTGCAGGCAGATATGAAGTTCTCTTAGCAGTGCAGATGGGCTGCAAGAGTAGCTCATGGTGTTTTGTCAATGATATGCAGGAATTTTTCTAGCAGGGATAAGGAGGTGATTATTCCCTTATATAAGGCAATGGTCAGGCCACACCTTGAGTACTGTATACAAGTCTAGAGGCCTCATTTCAAGAAGGATGTAGAGCTGCTGGAATGAGTACAGAGAAGGGCAACAAGATTAGTGAATGGAACAAAGGGATGCTCTTAAGAAGAAAACCCTAAGTTTTGCAAATTACAGTGTCTGGAGACTAGGCACTGGTGAAGTGATCTGATAGAGGTTTATAAAGCCTTGAATGGTTTGACCAGGCTCAATGTCGATGTGATTCTTCCTCCTGCTCAGACTAATCACCTGAGAGGGCATAAATTCAAATTGAGGAAAGACAGATGTGGGATAGATGTGCAGAAATTTGCCTTTAGCCAGTGGGTAGTTGGTTGGTGGAACAGACTTCCATCCCTTGTTGTGGAAGTTGATAGCTTAAATAAATTTAAGGCTAAGCTGGACAGGTATTTCGAACGAACGGAGGGGTGAAATGGGAGTGTTTTTTTTTTTTTAATTTTATTTTATTTTTTGGCTGATACTGCATAAGCTTGCTTTCTTGCATCATATGCCTCTAATAATACTTTAGAAATTTGCCTTTAGCCTGCTGGTAGTTGGTTGATGGAACAGACTTCCATCCCTTGTTGTGGAAGTTGATAGCCTAAATTAATTTAAGGCTCAGCTAGACAGGTATTTGAAACGAATGGAGGGATGAAATGGAAGTGGTTTTTTTTTTAATTTTTATTTTATTTATTTATTTTTTGGCTGATGCTACATAAGCTTGCTTTCTTGCATCATATGCCTCTACTAATGCTAATGCTAAATAACACATAAGGAGAAAATGGAAGGAATATATAGAAGAGTTATATGATAAAACAAATAAACAAAATGTCTGGCCTGTGATAGCAGAAGATGAAGCGGGGACCTTAGGACCAAAACTAATCAGAGAAGAATTTGAAAAGGCAGTGGTCTCATTAGAAATAGGGAAAAATAAAAAGGGGCAGCTGGACTGGATGAGATACCAGCAAAGATTATAAAAGTACTTGGAGAAGAGGCAAAGAAAGAATTGTTCAGGTTTTGAGGGAAAATCTATGAATGTGGAAGTTAACCTAAAGACTTTCTAAAATCCATAATTAACCCATTAGAAAAGAAAAATGCAACAAATTGTATTGACTATAGGATAATCAGTTTAATTTCCCAATCCTCAAAAATATTACTAGAAATTCTGTCAGAATGAATTAAAGCAAAAGCATAGAATAAGATCAGATCGTGTTCAGAGAAGGATGTGAGAAGCAATAGGAATAATAAAAACACTAGCAGAAAGAAGCACGGAAATAGGAAAATATCTGGCAATCTGTTTTGTTGATCTTGAAAAGGCTTTTGACAGAGTGAATTGGGTTAAGCTGATGGAAGTCCTACGGAAGATTGGCCTAGATAAAATAGATCTGAAACTAATTAGGGAACTTAACATGGGACAGAACAGACAGCTGAGGTTTGCAAGGATGTTCCATGTCTCCTTTGCTTTTTCATTTATATGCAGAAGCTTTAATGAAAGAGTACAAAGAAGAGCAGAAAGGAAGTGTAAAAGTAGGAGGAAGGACAATAAGATTTATAGATCATCAGGTATTGATTGCTAATAATGAGGAAGAATTACAGAGTTCCTTAGATATCTTGAACAGCAAAAGTAAAGGAGTATAACATGAAGATTAATAGAAAGAAAACCAAGGTAATGTTAATTTCAAAGTGGCCAAGAAGGAGAATCAATGTAATGTTAGATGGAATAATTTTGGAACAGGTAGAAAGGTACAGATACTTGAAAAGCATAATGACAGATAATGTAAAAAGCCTGGAGGAATTAAAAATAAGAATTGCAATGGACAAAGAGGCACTTAGTCATAGAAAAGAACTATTGAGAATAAATTTCAAGAAGGAACTGAGGAAGCAAATAGCGAAGACATTAATAAGGATTGTTGTACTATATGACTCAGAGACATGGACACTTGGAAGAGAGATTAGACAGCAAGAAGCTTTTGAGATGTGGGTGTGTAGGAGAATGGAAAGGGTGAAATGGGTGGACAGGGTGAGGAGGTTTTGAGGAAAGTAGGGGAAGAGAGAACGTTAGGAAAAAGAAGTAAGAAGACAAAAGAACTTTATAGGACATGTACTGAGATGAGAAAGCATGTTGTGGAAAGTGACTGAGGGGAAGAGAACTGTTGGGAGAAAGAGAATGGGAATGATGGATTGGATGGAAAGAGAAAATTATGCAAAGGAGAATGAGAATGATGGATGGGATGGAAAGAGAAAATTATGCAGGAAGTAAAAGGAAAACATAAGATAGAGAAGTATGCAGGTTAAGGTCATCACTGTGGTCAATGGTGACCTTAACCTGCCCGAGGGCACAGAACTTGAAGAAGATGCTCAAGTTTCTTCATAAAATTTAATTTCAAAATAGTGCAGCATTTCTTATAACGGTTCTCGTGATCAACTGAAATTTCTTCATCTAGACTTGACAAAAATAACCACAAGGATCTCAAAATGTTGTCAAAACTGGCATTTAAATGGAACGGTTATTGGAATGTTTTCTGTGAAGCTTTTTCCTACCTTATTTTAGCATTAGCATTAGTAGAGGCATTTGATGCAAGAAAGCAAGCTTATGCAGCGTCAGCCAAAAAAAAAACACCCACTTCCACTTCACCCCTCTGTTCGTTCAAAATACCTGTCCAGCTGAGCCTTAAACTTATTTAGGCTATCAACCACCACTACAAGGGATGGAAGTCTGTTCCACCAACCAACCGGTGAAATACCACCACTTTGCTTATTGGAGGCTTGAAGTGGTGAAGCCCATGTTTAGTCTCTAGAGCAAACTTTCCGGCATCCCCCTCTCCCCATACCTCTCCTTCAACCCATGCACGGTACTAAGTACTATAGGTTGTGATACCTTTCGTGTTTGGGGTTCTCATAAAAAAAAAAAAAAAAAAACACCACCCGCTGGCTAAACGCAAATTTCTGCACGTCTATCCTACATCTGTCTTTCCTCAATTTCAATTTATGCCCTCTCAGGTGATTATTCTGAGCTAGAGGAAAAATCCCATCAGCATTGAGCATGCTCAAACCATTCAAGGCTTTATACACCTCTATCAGATCACCTCGCTGGTGCCTAGTCTCCAGACACTGTAATTCGCAAAACTTAAGCCTTTCTTCGTAAGAGCACCCCTTTGTTCCATTCACTAATCTTGTTGCCCTTCTCTGTACTCGTTCCAGCAACTCTACATCCTTCTTCAAATGAGGCCTCCAGACCTGTATACAGTACTCCAGGTGTGGCCTGACCATTGCCTTATACAAGGGAATAATCACCTCCTTATCCCTGCTTGAAAAATTCCTGTATATCATTGACAATACTCCATGAGCTACTCTTGCAGCCCGTCTGCACTGCTCAGAGAACTTCATATCTGCCTGCACAACCACCCCCAAGTCCCTTTCATTCTCTACCACTGTCAGTGTAGTACCACAGAGTTGATACGTTGCTCTGGGGTTGCTGTTTCCATGTGTAGTACTTTACATTTGTCAATGTTAAACTTCATTTGCCACCTCTCAGCCCATCTGCTCAACCTTTCCAGATCCTGTTGCAGCAGCATAGTGTCAGTAGTGTCCTTGACAACCCTGCCAACCTTTGTATCGTCTGCAAACTTGGACATTAAGCTTGATATACCATCATCAATATCATTTATAAATACAGAAAACAATAATGGACCCAACACTGAGCCCTGAGGGACTCCACTAATAACATTAGTCCACGATGAGCAGTGTCCATTTGGACACTGCTCATCGTGGATAAAGGCATAGCAGTGTCCATAGCAGTGTCCATTTGGACACTGCTATGGATAAAGGGGTAGTTGTCTCAACCACCCCTTTATCCATAGCAGCAATTTGCCTCCAATGTCACACTGCTCCAATTTGTGTAGCAGTCTTCCATGTGCAACAGTATCAAAAGCCTTTCTAAGATCCAAGTATATAATATCAAAGCTATTCCCTGCATCCAGTTCTTTTGTGACTGCATCATAATATCCAATCAAATTGGTCAGGCAAGACTTCCCCTTAACAAAACCATGCTGTGTCCGAGCTATAACTGGTCTTGTGTAAAATGATCCTGCAGTGCTTCTTTAACCAGTGCCTCCATTAATTTTCCTGGAACAGAAGTTAAACTCACAGGTCTATAATTGCTTGTGTCAGCTTTTGATCCTCCTTTGTGAATTGGGGTCACATTTGCACATCTCCAGTCTATGGGTACCTCCCCTGAGTCCAAGGAAGCTCTCATAATTATGGCTAAGGGTGTGCTTACTTCCTTTGCTGCCTCCTTTAATATAACTGGATAGATCCCATCCACCCCGGGTGCCTTTCTTGTGTTTATCTTCAACAGTTTCTCCTCCGCTTTACTCCCGGTTATTTCAAAATTCTGTAGCTTACTGCTAGAGTTAATACACCTCTGGCATTCCCCTCACCGAATAACTCCTCATGTGTGAATGTCGATGCAAAATATTCATTTAGTTTGTTAGCTACCTGAGCAGGATCATCAACAGTTGACCCATCAATATCAAGTGGACCAATCTGATTCATCCCCTACCTTCTAGAGTTTACATAAGTAAAGAAATCTTTGCTGTTTTTCTTTGCATCCCTTGCCAAGGATTTCTCGTAATCTGCCTTCGCCTGCCTAACCTCCTTTGTAACTTGGTTGCATATCAACTTGTATCTATCATAGGCTTCTGTGTCATGTGTTAATTTGTAAGTATCCCATGCTTTTTTCTTCTCTGCCATATGCCTCATTAGTTCATCTGACATCCATTTTGGCCTAAACCTTGAACGATATTTCTTAGTTGGTATGTAAAGCCTAGTAGCTTCCAAGATTAATTCTTTGAATGCTTCCCATTTTGAATTTGCTGTTGGTAACATCATCAGTTGGACCCACTATATAGAATTTAAATACTGTCTCAGTCCATCGTAGTTGCCTTTACGGAAGCAATAACCCTTCCCTTTACCCCTAATGGTAGTTACCTCTTTGAGTAAATCCCACTTCAGCACACTGTGATCACTGCCACCTAGTGGTTCATTTACCTGCAGATTCTTAATGCATGAAGAATCACTGCTGATAATCAAATCAAGAGTATTACTCCCTCTAGTTGCCTCCCGAACATGCTGATGTAGAAAACAATCATCCAATAAATCCACAAAAGCCCTGCTAGTGTGTGAGTGACCAGCCCCCAAATTCCAGTCAATATCTGGGAAATTAAAATCTCCCATTATAAGACTCTCTGATTTACTGGCCCACTCTATTTCCCTGTACAGTTTCTTATTATACTCATCAGAGTCATTGGGCCTATAGCACACTCCTACTCTCAATTTCGATCTCCCATGCCTTTGTATAGGCATAAAAATGATTTCAATAAACTCAATCATTTTTATGCCTATACAACTTTACATGCAGTGCAGTGTTGTTTAATCTGTTATTAGAATTAATTATTTCCCATTTGTCTTTCAGTCAAGAAAATTAAAATCTTCATATTCTTTCTATAGTTGTTGATTTTCTGTGCACACTCTACTATGAATGAAATCATGAAGTATTATATTTCAAAATTACAGCAAGGGTTACATCCATATGTTACCAGATTTATGAGTTTATACAAAATACAAGTATACTAAATACAAATATAAAATAATTGCCTTCATTTTGTAAGTAAATGTAAAAAAAAAATTGAGTAAAACCTTTTAACCCCTTCATGGATTATTCAGTGATATCTCGTTTTTAGTTTTAAAAGTTATTTGGAAATATCACGAAACATCTCATGATATAATACCTCCAAATTTAGGACTGAAACGTATTTTCTCTGACATATATCTGGCTAATTTTGCATTAGGCAGGTAAATTCCGAGTTTTTTAGGATTTTCTTATGGCTGGCAGCAAATGACTGGGTTTAGTTTTACTCATATTGTACAGCAATGTCAGAACAGTAGTGTGCGTTCCTGTGCCGCCAGTAAGCAAAATATAATTTTCCATCCTAAATGCAGAATAATGAACCCACGAAAATAACTCACAAAAACAATATTGAAAAATATTTCGGCGCCCTCTTGAACTGCCGCCTGTAAGCAACGCTTACCTCGCCTGTCCACTTGTGCCGGCCGTGTGTTAGAATGTAGTTAGTTCGCGATTACTGCTTGTGCATTCCACTTGATTTTTTAAATTTATTCATATAACGAGTAATAAAGACCTTTTCTGTGCCTTTTTTTTAGCTCAATCGCTAATTTATTAAAAAAATCTGTATAATTTGCACATTTTTTGGCATACGCGAGATAACTCGGGATAGCCCAAATGCGTTAATTACTCCCATGTATTTTCTACAAAAAAAATTAATAAAAAATACAAAAACTATACAATGAGTATTCGCATGATGCATACTTTAATATGAAAAATAAAAAAAGTTGATCTGTTACGGCACATTTTCCAGAAAAAAATGTTCCGGGAAGGGGTTAAACCTCTCAAGCAGACTTACCTGAAAATCGTATGTAGGTGAAGCAGTCTCGCTGTTGTGTTCTGAACCTGAAGAGATGGGAAATAATGTAGCAGCCAATGCACCTAAAACATCAGTGGTCATGCAAAGTATCATAAAATCAGGCCGGTTGTGATACAAATACATGAGAAATTGCAAAAGAGTCATAGGATAATCCTGAACAGCAGAATTTTCTTCTCTAGCTGAAGTCTTTAATGAAAAATTAAACATATTTATTACTAATTGAATGATGAAATTTTACAAAAAAAAATTAAAAAAAAAAAAAAAAATGAGATTAGACCTGAACCTACAAATATTTGTGAAATGCATTCAATTTGGAGAATTAGAGGATACGGGAGAAATTGGAAAAAATTAGCAAATATTATTGAAAATTAACATTCTCCCTCGTGGCCATACATCTGCTACTTCCTCAGGGGCTTTGAGCAAACATATAGCCATACTAGAGGAATGTATTATACATACCCTTCCTATAATCTCTATACCAGTTTTGCTAGGTTAACTTTAGGTAATTACTTGGTGAATAATTTGGAATGACAGCAATTTTTTGAATATATGTTAGCATTAGCAAGGGCACATGATGCAAGAAAGTAAGCTTAAATAGCATCGGCCAAAAAAAAAAAAAAAAAAAAAACCCTTATTTCACCCATCCCCTCGCTCCAAATGTTTGTCAAATTCTACCCTGAATCTATTTAAGCTATCAACTTCTACAATGACAGATGTAAATTTGTTCCAGCAATCAACCACCTGCTGGCTAAAGGCAAACTTCTGCACATCTATCGTACAATCAACGATCTTTCTTCAATTTGAATTTATGCCCACTCAGGTGATTATTCTGAGCAAGAGGAAGAATCCCATCAGCATTGAGCATTCTCAAACCATTCAAGGCTTTATACACCTCCATCAGATCCCCTCGCAGGTGCCTAGTCTCCAGACACTGTAATTTGCAAAACATAAGCCTTTCTTTGTAAGAGCAACCCTTTGTTCTGCTCACTAATCTTGTTGCCCTTCTCTGTACTTGTTCCAACAGCTCTACAATTTGTACAGCAGCCTTCCATGTGCAACAGTATCAAAGGCCTTTCTAAGATCCAAATATATGATATCAAAGTTATTCTCTGCATCCAGTTCTTTTGTGACTACATCATAGTATCCAATCAAATTACTCAGACAAGACTTCCCCTTAACAAACCCATGCTGTTTCCAAGCTATAACTGAAGTCTTGTCTAGATAATCCTGCAATGCTTCTTTAACCAGTGCCTCCATTAATTTCCCTGGAATAGAAGTTAAACTAACAGGTCTGTAATTACCTGTATCTTCCTTTGAACCTATGGGTCTCATATCTATGTCTGATTTCTATACTGATATTATTTTTGGAAGGAATATTTTAGTTTTATGCATGATATTTCTGAGATTAACGTAGTCATAGACCAGATTTAGAAATTTTATTAAATACTCTTTGGTTGTATTTTCAGGGCATACCAAACCTATTCTGAATTTAATGATACCTTCTACAGTGTGTTTTACCTTCTACAGTACGGCCTCCGTAGCCGAGTGGGCAGGAGCGGGAGTGCAGTCGCACACCCGCTCCTGCAGCGGTCTACTCTTTGAGTAGACCGGGGTTCAAGCCCCTGACTGCTGAATACGGTTGATCTGCCAACCCGCACTGGACCAGCGTGGCAGATTATGGTCCATTTCCCTCAGCATGAATTGTTGAGGAGGCTTTCATCCTGCAGTGGGTTGATAATGTCTGCACTTTACTTTTACTACAGTGTGTTTAAGATGTATATATTTGATAGAAATCTTATGGTATAACTTGTTTAGGGCTTTTAGCTTACTGTGTTATAGTGCAAACAGGGTGTTATGTATGCTTTTTACGTTAATGGGATCTGTATCCCATTCTGTGAGGAGTTTTTCAAAATTGTTAATATCGTGGGGTCTTGTCCTATTGTAGTTACTGTATTCTTGTTTAATTTTATAATTTCTCAATTCATTACTATGTAAGGGTGACATGAGTAATTACAGACCAGTTAGGTTCCGGGTAAAATAATGGAGTCACTGGTTAAAGATGCATTGCAGGATCATTTAGACAAGACTGCAGCAATAATTAAGACACTGCATGGGTTTGTTAAGGGAACGTCTTGTCTGACAAATTTGATTGGTTATTATGATGTGGTTACAAAGGAACTGGATGCAAAAAATAATTTTGATATCATATACTTGGATTTCAGGAAAGCTTTTGACACTGTTGTGCATGGAAGACTATTGTACAAATTGGAGCAGAATGGTATTAAGAGTAAGTTGCTACAATGGATAAAAGGATGGTTGAGTGGGAGAAGACAGAGGTGGTAATCAATGGATGCTGCTCTTCGTGGACTAATGTTATTAGTGGAGTACCACAGGATTCGGCGTTGGGTCCACCGTTTTGTATATTTATCAATGATATTGATGAAGGTATATCAGGCTTAGTATCAAAGTTTGCAGATGATACAAAGGTTGGCAGAGTTGTTAATGACAGTAATGGTAGTGTGTTACTTCAACAGGATCTAGAAAATTTGGGCAGATGGGATGAGAAGTGGCAACTGAAGTTTAACCTTGACAAATGCAAAGTACTGCATATGGGTAGAAGTAACCTGAGAGAAACATACCAACTCTGTGGTACTACACTTAAGGAGGTAAAAAATGAAAAAGACCTGGGAGTAATTGTGCAGTCAGATATGAAGTTTTCTGAGCAATGCAGACAGGCTGCCAGGGCAGGTCATGGAGTGTTGTCAATGATATACAGGAATTTTGTTAGCATGGGAAAAGGAGGTGATTATCCCTCTGTATAAGGCAATGGTCAGGTCACGCCTTGAGTACTGCATGCAGGTCTGGAGGCCTAATTTTAGGAAGGATGTAGATTTGCTTCAGCGTGTACAGAGAAGGGCAACAAGATTGGTGAGGGAAATGAAGGGATCCTACCAGGAGAGGCTTAAGTTCTGCAAATTGCAGAAGCTGGAGACTATGCACCTGCGAGGTGATCTGATTGAGGTGTATAAAGCCTTGAATGGGTTGAGCAGGCTGAAATCTGATGGGATTCTTCCACTTGTTTAGATTATGAATCTAAGGGGACATAAATTGAAATTGAGGAAGGACAGATGTAGAATAGATGTGTGGAAATTTGCCTTTAGCCAGCGGGTGTTTAATTGCTAGAACAAACTTCCAATATCCTTGTGGAAGATGATAGGTTAAATAAATTTAAGGAGGAACTAGACAAATATTTAGAGGGGATTGTTTCGTAATTTTTTTTCGTTTTTCTTTTGGCTGATGGATCACATGCCACTATTATTACTACTTTAATCCTTCTCACAACTATGACACCTTTATCTTCCAGCCCATTTTTAATTTCTTCTTCTGAGACACTAATAAGGTACCATTCCTTTTGATGTGTTTAGGCTATTATGGGGAGAATCCCACCAAAAGTTCTCATCTGAAGCAGTCTTTCTGCATGTTTTGCATTGGCTGTCTCGACTAAAATGTTGCCTGATTTCAGTCGCTTGACATTTTTTGGACATTTTTGGAAGACAAATGGTGACAGTTTTCTCAATGGCTGTTCTGATGTTGAATGAAGGACTAGAAAAGTGGGTGCATGAAGCGATGTCATGCCTTTTTTTGTCTTTTGGTTACATTCATCTTATTATCCTCATTTTTCCGACTCAAAGGAGTCGCATCTCTGGAATCTGTGGTTGTGATATTTGGATCATTCATGTTAGCCCCTTTTAGCCCTGGGAGTGAGAGCTTTTCCTCCCAGGTTTCCGGCTCTGCCACAGGGAGGCAGGAGCCGTGCCAACTAGTGACCAAGCAGAATTTGATTAGTAGAAGTAGAAAATAAATAAAAGAAAAGTGTTGTTTTTCCTTTCTTAGGATCCTTTGTGCTGATACCTTTCAGCCAATGTATATATACAATAGAGAATTTGCTTTAAACTCTATAAATGTGTATCACTCTCACTTTAGAAATCACTTTATAATCGCAGAGAAATCGCCTGATCACTAGATATGATTGGCACTCTGGGCCGGAGTAGGCGAAGTTCCTACCATTGAACCTATTGTTCATTCATCCGGTAAGGGAAGAGGGATTTGTATTGAAGAAGAAGAAGATCTTCTAGTAGTTCCCTTTTGTCGGTGTTTTCCATGATGGCTAAAATGGATATGGAGATATTGGTAAAAATGTGCTTTTGGAAGTGAATACAGACAAATACACCTATTTCATTGGTGTATTTGTCTGTATCTGTGTTATTTCTATCTTTAGGGGGGGGGGGGGATTTTCCCTGTATTTCTTTATTTGTGATCGGTGCAAATTTAGTCTTATGTGTAGTTCAGTACTGGTTTTTCCTATATATTGGATGCCACATTCTTTACATGTGATTAGGTATATTACTCCTTTTGTGTGGCAAAATATCAGTGAATTTTCTGTGTTATGGCAGTGCTGGCTATGCATGTATGGACACGCCAAAAATACACATGGAATCGTGATCAGAAACCCAACCAAACCAAACTAACAGAAGTATACACATATGCAATAACCTAGAAAACATGATGGAAGCTTTAATTAAACTGAAAAATACCCTCATCAAAAAAAAAAAAATACCTGACAATTACATCAGACACCACATAAACACAGCTGTGCAAGTAAAACTCAAACAGCAACCAACTAACATTAATTCTAATAGTATCATAGAAAAAATCTTTTCCACGGAACATAAAGGCTCCAATTAGAGCTGTAAATTGGCCCCTATTCGAACCCCAGGTTAATTGAGCAGGTGAGGCTCGTCACCTATCCACAGGGTACCTGGATGTCCAAAACCAAATCCCCACTAGTACAGTTATTAACACCATGAATATAAATACACCAGTCATCATCATTATGCAGGTATATTGCATTCCACTAAAACGAGATTTATTTACAAACATGGAATATAACAAGAAACCGCAGGGTTAAGATTCACAATGAAGGAGGCTGTATATATTTGTAAATAATTATCCCCAAGGGCACATGCAGGGCCATCATGCCTTAGAAAAGCGTTGCTGGCCCACGCCATACGGATAACATGATTAATTTTAATATCTATCATTTCAATTTATTTCCATTTATTTCTATCATTTCTCATTTTAGTTTAATTTTAATATCTATCATGTCAATTTCTTCCATTTATTTCTATTATTTCTTATTTTCAGCTTAATTTAATGCATTAAAGCTAAATATAAAAATTGATATCTGCTCTCTACAATAATACAAGCAAAAATATACAATTTAAAGCTTTAAATTATAATTTAACATCCAGCTCACTCTCAGGAATGCATAGCATTAGATTTTCCCTACAGCACGGTAAACAATTACACTCCGGATAAAATCTGGTACATCCACGCAATAAATAGTACTACACACAAAACCTAAAGAAGGCAGGAAAATCAAACATTTTCAGACTGACCACCACAGGATATGGAGGTGAGGTACAATGATATTTTAATCTGATACATACGCGTAGGGCTTTGAATCTGCTGTCACAGTTTGCGGCCATATATGTAAACTACCCTGTTTATTTAAAATTAAGTACAGATATTCAAAAAATTACTCTCGTTATTCCAAATTATTCACCAAGTAATTACCTAAAGTTAACCTAGCAAAACTGGTATAGAGATTACAGATACGGGTATGTATAATAGATTCCTCTAGTATGGCTATATATCTACTCAAAGCCCTTGAGGAAGTAGCAGATATATGGCCATGAGGGTGAATGTTAATTTTCACTAACTTTCATTAATTTTCTCCAATTTCTCCAGTATTCTCTAATTCTCCATTAAATTTACATTAATTTTGTTATTTTTATACGTATCTATGTTTTATATATAAGGCTATCCATACCAGGGATAGATTTATATATAACTAGCGGATTGGTTGGGGTCAATACAAATGCAATGCTCAAAAGTAGTACCATAATTTTAAAAAGTAATAATGTATAAATAATTTAAGTACATATATAACCCATGCACGTATAATGTCTAATTGTCACTGTACAATATCTATCATTAACATAGGAGCTAATACCCTCATTTACGCTATTTAAAAATTTAATATTTAAATAGCGTAAAACTGAATATGTTTATATTCAGTGTATAGGGAAGGGATGCTGACCTATCAACTGTAATTACCATGGAAAATTGAGAAAGTCTGTAAGGTGAAGGAGATAACTTGAAATAAATTGATTAACATAAAAATAATAATGATGATAATGATGTTACCCAAAGTAGTGGGTCCTAGGGCTTTAACTACTTCTTCAAAGGGTCAGCAGCCAAAAATGTAGGAGCCATCACAATAAGCAGGGTCTCTGTTTCTGTTACGATGTATAAGTGCAAAATGTATAAATCATATAAATCATGATTTATACATTTCGCACGTATAACAGAATTTGCAGGGTCTCTGTTTCTGTTATGATATATAAGTTGTTGTTATTTGGTTTTTAGGAGCATTAGCAACTAAGGCCATATTGCTAAGGGATATGGCGGTGGTCATTCCCTGACCTTTCCGCATCCTCCATATTTGGTGGTGACGGGCTCAAACCCTGGTCTAATCAAGAAGGTGTGTGTGCTAAGCACTGCTGCTCCTTCCCACCTGGCTACGGAGGCGCAGATGATGATGTATACATTTCGGAAGTATAACAGAAACAGAGACCCTGCTTATTGTGATGGCTCCTACATTTTTGGCTGCCGACCCTTTGAAGAAGTAGTTAAAGCCCTTGGACCAACTACTTTTGGTAACATCGTTATCATCGTTATTATTTTTATGTTAATCAATTTATTTCACGTTATCTCCTTCACCTTAAAGGCCTTCTCAATTTTTCTATGGTAATTACAATTGATAGGTCACCATCCCTTCCCTACACTGAATATAAAGATTTGTCTATATTTCATTATGGTTGCTGGGGTTTCTCTACTGTAACTAGTAGTACCCAGGATCCATGACACAGTTTAATAATTTTGTTTTAATACTTTACTTGCTTACTTTGTCATTGAGTAACCTGATTATTTTTATCAATATTATATATATATATATATAAAGTTATGTAGAAGAATATGAGGAATAGAAATGGAAAAAGAGTATCAGAACAGATTAATGGAGGAAAAAGGGGTGGATAGGTCATTCGATCGGTTCGCCTATGCGATGATTTGTCTAGCGATTGAAATGCAGTGATTCCATGACCATTATTGGCCTAGTAGTCCTCTGTTGACATTGGGCATAATGGTCAGTTTATTTTTATTTTGTTATAGTAGTTTGATTAGTCTCTTTTGGCGATATTTCACGTTTCCCGGAACTGGTACCTTACTAGGGGCTTCTGCTAAATTGTTATATAATTGGTTTTAAATTTTAAAATGGATTTATCTGAATTGAATTTAAATTATATTCTAAATTATTTGGAGGCTTTCGGCTATAGTTTGTATTGTTACCCCTTCTCTTCCCTCCCTATTACGATTGATTGTTAGGTTTATGTTAAATTTTCACTCTACAGTTTTGCCATACTACTGGCATTTGTATTAATTTTTTATACGTAATTTCAGTAATATATTGGGTATCATGTGGAGGATGTTTATTTTACTGCCCCTAATGACTACTTCATATTTATTTTATTTTATTATTTATTTATTTATTTTATTTTTAATGTTATTACTCATACATATATATATATATATATTATTTATTAGATTCACACAATTAATTTTTATATCTTCAGTCAATGAATTTATTCATAAAGGGACAATGATTTCTTACATTTAAAAATATTCACTCCTGTATTTCAAAATTTAACTTCCTTTCATACAGCATTAAACAGCTGCATAATCTTCTGTATTCTTTGAACGTGCTAACCATTAAACTTTTATTTTAGCCTTAAAGCCTAAATGTTTACCACTCAGACATAAAATATATGTCTAATGAATCCTCTTTACTTCTTCTTCCTTATGGTAAGATGTATTTTCAGTTTTTTATGTTTCAAAATACCAAATTTTAATTAACTGAGAGCACATGCAATGCCACTACATGCAGTGCCATTGTAGTCAAACAGTGAGTAGTATACATTGGTTCATTTCAGACAAATTGGAATATTGCTCCTCAGTATGTGGCTATATTTCCTGAATGCTATCCATCTGAAATTTATTCTTCTCTTGACTTCCAGCCATTTATCATTATTATAGCTATTGACTGTCCAAGAATCTACCTTTTCAATTTCTGTTCCTTCAATGATTATATCCTTTCCTCTGGCATACTTGTTCATTTACTTTTGTTTTAACCATATTCATCTTTAGTCTGAAATCCTTAATTCTCATCAAGTACTCTTTCTACTCTGTTAGTAAGGATCCTTGTGAACAGCTTGTAGATGGGGGACAACAAGCCAATATCCAGAGATAGTGTCACATGTCAGTACTAGGATGCATAAAGCAGAGTGTCCAATTTATTGTGTGTGTGTGTGTGTGTGTGTGTGCGTGCACATGTGCAAATTCAGTAAGTAAATGGGCCAACAGCAGGAAAGAATCATGTTTGTCTGAGAAAATATTACTATTTGCACATAGATAGATAGACAGATATAATTTCGGTTGATTATAAGATATAATATAAATTCATTCATGTGAATTCCAGTACAGTCCTAGTACCACAAGCTATTTTGGCTCTGAGCAAGAAGACATATATGCCACGGGAATAACCAATCCTTAATTTAGAGCCACTTTTGCTATTCTATTTGCTCATATCGTTTCCCGTATCTTCTGGAATCAGGCAAACCAATAATTTGTTCTGTTGTTATATGTCTCACTAGCAAATACTTCAAAGAAAGCACTTGACCTGTGTAATCCTAGTTTATTTATTACTAACACACTCATACTAAAAATCATACTTTACATGAATGTTTTCTCCTCTACTTCTTTATTGAGGTCACATTTTAAAATCATTAAACTATCAACACACACACACAGCAGAATGATTAGTATTGGTATTTGAAAGGTCAAATGTGAAAGTAAGTTGACTTTTTCTGCACCAGACAAAAACAATATAAGAAGAAAAAGAATGACAAGACGGAAAAAGCTGCCTATCTGATTGACATAGAGGTGCCCAACAGTGGAAACATGCAGAAAACCCATGAGGAAAAGATCAGGAAGTACACAAACCTAAGACATGAGATCAAAGAGATGCGGCATATGCAACAAGTAACAGCCATTGCGTTCATTGTGTCAACCACAGGTATGGTGACAAAGACCCCACATAACAGCCTAGCAGCAATAGGACTCCCAGAGAACACCTACAAGTAACTCCAAAAAGTCACAATCCTGAACACTGCAAGATAGTCAGAGAGCTTCGACAAATAGTAACACCAGACATAACAACCACACTGTGTACTTGGTGGCAACCAAGTACACAGGGTGGGAATCAGGGAGGACCCCAAGTACATCATGAAGTGGGAACCCCCCCCCAATCAGGGAGAAATAATATATTGTTAGTTTGTTTGTTATTTGGTTTTTAGGAGCATTAGCAACTAAGGCCATATTGCTCCGGGAATATGCAGTGGTCATTCCCTTGACTTTTCCGCATCCTCCGTATTTGGTGGTGACGGGCTCGAACCCCAGTCTAATCAAGAAGCGTGTGCCACGCACTGCTGCTCCTTCCCACCTGGCTACGGAGGCGCCAAGAGCAATAATATAAGAGCAACAATAATAATAACAGTGATAGTTAACCTGAAGGACTACTTCCAGAAAAACTCAGTAATACTCTATCAGACCACAAGGAAGACGGCATACTCAACCTAAGTGAGGAGTCCCCTCCTGCCCAGACTAAAGGTGCCTCCATAGCCAGGTGGGAAGGAGCAGCAGTGCATAGCACATGCTTCTTGATTAGACTGGGGTTCGAGCCCGTCACCACTAAATACGGAGGATGCAGAAAGGTCAGGGAATGACCACCGCATATTCCCGGAGCAATATGGCCTTAGTTGCTAATGCTCCTAAAAACCAAATAACAACAACAACAACCCAGACTAAACAACGAAACTATAAAGTTAGGAAGACACCCCATGGTAGACTCTACAATAACCTCCTTCAAGATCATATAGATAAAATGGCTTACAAGCAGGATGCTCTTCCCCAAGACTGAAGAATTCATGCTTGCTATCCAAGACCACCAGAACCTACAGAAAACACATCACCAAGGAGCCTAGAGTGTCAGATGACACATGTATATGATGCCACTTGGCCTCAGAAACCATCCAACGAATCACTACAGGAGATCAAAGAGATCGCCCACACAGAGAACTTGTAGACACATGACCAGGTGACCAGGATAATACCTAGAAAGGGAATAGCAGTTGATCAAAGAAAGTGTACCATATTACAAATACAAACCCCAGGCGGTACTAGAGCCCCTAACCCACAACCTGTACTGAGATTGTGCCATAATAACAGAAAAGACAATCCCACACAAGGAAAAGACAATCCCACACAAGAAGGAAAAGGCTACCTATCTGACTGACACAGCGGTGCCTATCACTGGCAATCTCCAGAAAATCCACGAGGAAAAGATCAGGAAGTACATGAACTTAAGAAAGGAGATCAAAGAGATGTGGCACATGCAAGAAGTAAAAACCACTGCATTCCCTGTGTCAAACCTCAGGTATGGTGACAAAGACACCACATAACAGCCTAGCAGCAAAAGGTCTCCCAGAGAACATCTTCGAGGAACTCCAGAAAGTTGCAATCCTGAACACCTGCAGGATAGTCAGAGTTCTTCGACCAACAGTAATACCAGACATAACAACCACCCACCACCCTTTGTACTTGGTAGCAGTACCCGTCACAGGGTGGAACCCTCCCCAATCAGGGAGGAATAATATAAGAGCGACACATAATAATAGAGGGAAAATGATTACCCAATGGTTACGACAGATGGTTGTGTCCCTCACAATGATTCTACCAATGTGAGGGACACGTTTCAATTCCACCATGAAAGGGTGGGGAGAGAATCAAGAGGGAGATGAAAAAATCATGAAAGTCACTTTGTTTGACCTACCTCTCCCAAGGTCAAAGTGATGGCTGAGGCAGAGAGTGGTGCCATCTGCTGTCACTTTCCACTACTGAATGCAAAAGCAAAAGCTAAATAGATCCACATCCTTAGCAGGATGAAGGTGAAAAGTAGAAACACTAAACATTCGGCAGTGGGGAAAATAGTCCTTCATTCTCTACCACCCTGAGTGGTAGAGAATGAAAAAGATTTGGAGGGTAATTGTGCAGTCAGATATGAATTTTTCTGAGCAGTGCAGTCAGGTGGCCAGAGCAAGTCAATGATATACAGAAATTTTGCTAGTAGGAATAAGGAAGTGATTATCCCTTTGTATAAGGCAATGGTTAGGCTACATCCTTGAGTACTGCATACAGGTCTGGAGACCTCATTTTAGGAAGGATATAGAGTTGCTAGAACAAGTACAAAGATGTTGCCCATCTTTCGAAAGGGTCCTCTTACCGAGAAAGGCTTAAGTTCTGTAAATTGCAGAATCTGGAGGCTATGCACCTGCGAGGTGATCTGATTGATGTGTATAAGGCCTCAAATGGGTAGATCAGACAATGCTGATGGGATTAATTTGTAGGAGAATAAGAAAAATTTACCCCAATATGAAAAAGTAGAACACTTCCATAATATGATATGTAGAACATTTGCTTCCTCTTGCTCAGATTATGAACCTGAAGGGGCATAAATTCAAATTGAGGAAAGACAGTTGCAGAATAGATGTGCGGAAATTTGCCTTTATCCAGAAGCTAGTTGACTGCTGGAACAAACTTCCATATGTCGGTGCAGAAGTTGATAGTTTTAATGAATTCAAGGAAAAACTGGACAAACTTTTGGAGCGAATGGATGTGTGAAATGTGATTTCATTATTATTATTATTTTGGTTGATGCTGTATAAGCTTGCTTTCTTGCATCATATGCCCCTATTAACACTAATGTTATAGTTGCTTAATGTCATAGCCATTTTTTCAGTTTGCTTAGACATAAACCACCACTTTGACAATTTTGATTATGAATACTAGTAGATTTATTTTCTTCCTGTTTTGTAACATTTAATTGCCATGATGTTTTTGGGTGATTGTTTTCTGTTACATTTTATTTTTAGCTTTATATTCTAAGATTACTGTTTCCCATAGGATATGAATTATGATTAATTTTGCCCATAGGATATGAATATGGATTTAAAACCTGACTGAAAAGAACTGATATTTTCTGTGGATGGTTGCAACTCACAAAGTAATTTTGTACATACATTGAAGAAGTTGCAGAAATTGAGCATCTTTTTCTTGTACACTTTTGATATGACCTTGTATGCCATTATTCAATGTAATATATTTTAGTTCCAAAAGAAGGTATGGTCAAACAGTTTTCCAAAGTCCTATATCCAGCAAGCTTAATCCAGCATGTCAGACTCACACCCTGCTTATGAATGGAAGGCATAAATTCTTCAGTTCCACATGTGACAAATGGATGAAGAGCTTCTATTTTGGAACATTTCATAAAAACCATAGAACTATTTGGCATCTCAGATAAAAAAAAAAATAGATTCAGTTTTGTCCTTGGTTTTCTTAAAGACAATCAATTTTCTTGTAACTAAACACTGATGAGTTACAAGAAATCAACCTTGTGTGGGAATGAAGAGATCAATCTTAGTGGGAATGAAGTTGAGGATATACCTTTCAAGAGACTCACATCACTCAAGTAACAGAATACACAAGTCTTTCATGTAATCTGTTAATTGAGAAATCTCTAAAGGAGATGTTTTGACAGAACATGTTTCAAGAACTTTTTAGTTGATACACTCATTTCTCATCGATCTGTAGAGAAATCATCCATATACTTACAAAACTATCAAAAAAATGAAAAACTGATATAAATAGTTCTGATCATTCTTCTTCTAATTCTTTTTAGCCCTTCAAAAAATATTATCTACCAAGTATACATTAAACACACCAATATTAATAAGACCACTTGCCCTGACAGATTTCACTTTTTCATTTATAAGTCTAGAAACATTTTATTAATATTACACACATCACTTCCTAACATCAGCATTTTGTTTAAGAGTAAACAAAAATTATCTAATAATAAAAAGTATACTTCAGTACTTTATCTCCAGTGGCATATCCGGAGAGCAATTCTTTCAAGATTGCTTCAGAGGATTTCACATTTAGTTTACAACCACTATCTTATCAAATCTTTTTCATTTTCTGCACTTCTTGTTTCACTGAGCAGGACAGTACAGTATGCTCCTGTGGCATCTTTAACCATTTACTCAAGAAAATATAGAGTGCCTCAGAGATACAATAGTTAAGTTTAGTCCTACAAAGAAATAAACCCACAGGTTCAAATGTATCATTATACCTTCAACAGAAGCTGCAGTTGCATTACAAGATGCACTTTTCACAGTTAAAACAATTCTGCTCTGTATGAAGTGCAACAAAATAGAACTAATGCTTTATCTGAAGATAACAAAAGAAGCATTAGTTATATATTGCTGCAGATCATACCAGTTCTGAACATTCTGAACAAGTTCTGAAAATAACAATGGGTGAGCACCTTTCCTTACCATAACCTTTGATCCAAGTTGCAAATAAAGAGAAGACATTTATGTTGAAAATCAATTTTGCACTTTTCTGTCTCAGTTATTGCATTTCAGACCAACAAAATAAACTTTAAAGCCAATTATACCTAAGGAACAATCTTGGGGGGGGGGAGAGAGAGAGAGAGAGAGAGAGACTAACAGAAGGGAAAAGTTTTTTCTTCTTCTAAACCTTATCGATCAACTTGGGGTCAGCTTTTCTATCACTCCAATAATCCCTGCTTTGCATCAAATCCTCATCCACTCTATATTGTTCCTTATCCTTCCTAACTGTCTGCTGCGATGCTTTCTTTTTCATATTCTCCCCCACTAGCATCTCTATGATTCTATTTACTGAGCAGTCTGTGGCCATTGTTTATATGGGTAAAATATCTATTTTATTTTTATATACAAGATGGTAACACCCCATGTAATGCATGTGTTACTACAAAAAACAAACATCTCACACAAAAACATCAAGTAAAGATTTCAATAAATCAAAGAAAAATAAACCATTAATCTGTAAAACTATTTATATTAAACATAATTCCACTGATTTTAAAAAGTAATTATATGGTATAAATGGATCAATGTCGTTAGTATTCATTAAATCTAATCATCTGTAGACAGAACTGCTGCACCCATAATCAGGTCAAAAGCTCAAAGAAAATAATTTGTGAGATCTTAAACTTATGTAAGGAACTTGATAATAAATATAAGGGAGCAATTCATTATTTAAAATAGTGCTGATTAACACATTATATATAAATCTTAACCCAATTACAGTTCTTTGATGTTCTAACATATTCAAGTTAGGTCACATCACATAAGTAACTATGAGAATTCAGACTATGATATTCAAAGGTCATTTAATCTTTTATTTTCTTTGAATTGTTTTCATTTGATCTATATATGTTTTTTTTTTTTTATATATGGAGATGATATGGGAGTTCCTAATCACAAAATAGGAATTATCATGGTTAAACAGTTTTATTACTAAGCGATACGGGTTTAGACTATTTGAAAAACGTTTTGATAAGAATAAAATCTGTTAACCTTTTCTAGAGAAATATATTAACATAACAGGTTTTCAAAAAAACATTTGTATTTGTCCAGAAGTTGTCATGACAGAAAGATGAAATTTTTTTTTTTTTTTTTTTTTTTGATACCTTGAAATCTCTATAGTAACCACACAAATTTTGGTTTCGATCTGACAATTCATTTTTTTTTTCTTTGCAGTGCTGACTGAAGTGTTACAATGGATAAAGTGGAATATAGATTAGTGATTTGGTTTCTCTTTCTGCAAGGGAAAATACCAATGTGCATTAATCTGCATGAACTTGATGCACTTGGGGTTATATTTAGGCAGCATCCCCATATTCAATTCTCTGATAAGGTTATTTTGTATGGAAAATATAATACTCCTGACAGAATTAACTTACACTTAGTTTATAAAATAGTTTTCTTTGTCTACAGGCGTTTCCCGCCATAACCCCAGGGGCTCACATCTGGTGAGTATGGGCTTGGCACACCCAGGGTCCTCAGCTGGATATCATCATTCTTCTCTTTCTTGGTGATTCCCCCCCCCCTCTCTCTCTCTCTCTCTCTCTCTCACACACACACACACACACACACACACCCACAGACAGGGTAACTCAGAAAATTTCAGAAAATTTTTTTCTGAGTTACCCTGTTAGGCTGGTGCAGCATAAGCCTCAGGCTTCCTTGCACCATATGGCTAATAATAATAATAATAATAAACCTGAAAATCGCGATTTCTGATTTCTAGTGGGCCTACACTGGAAATAAGTACCTCAAACCACTACTTAAAACGTCAGAAAATTGCTACGAAAGTGAATTTAATGCAGAAATTATGGCTGAAAAATCAAATAATGACAAAATTCTGGACAATGACCTAAGACTCCTCTGAAAATGAAGCTAGAGTGCTCAGGGAGAAAGCCCCTGTTAATGAGGAAAATGGTAACGAACTGGATAGCTGGCCTCCTGGCCCCCTCAGTATTAAGAAGAGCAGGAAAGGAAAAAATCAAGAAACTATAGAAATTCCAGAGATGCAACAAAAGACAGAAGAAGAACTAAAACTAGACTACCTAACAAATTTGACTGACCCTATCAAACAGGCAAAGGAAACCAGAGTGTATCTAGAAGAATATATGCACAAGCAAACCAACAGGATTACTTCTGCAATTAGGCTGCAGATAGTGAACTGTTGGTCACTGCTTGAGCAGCGCCTGATTGAATTAAACACAGAGAACCAAGTGTTAAAATCAAAATTAGAGGTTACAACTGAGGAGAACAACAACTATAAAACAATGAACACACTAACCTATGCCCAATGTGCAAAGGTTAATGGCAAACAGGACATAACTAAAGCAAAACAAATAGCTACTAAGCAACCTAATATAAACAAGGAAAGCAACATTGTTATTCTGAAAGCAAAAAGTGACTCAACCCATAAAACCAGAGAGGCAGTTAAGGACACAGTGGTAACAAAGCTGAGGCCTCATCTGAGAGAAATAAAGATAAACAACATGCGGAAAATCAGGAATAATGGAGTCCTGATCGAGGTAGCAAGCAAAGAAGATCTAAGAAAAATAGAAAACCATCCTGAAATTGAAAAACTGGGCTTGCTCCCTGAAAAACCAAAAGGGAAAAACACTAATATTATAATCTTTGATGTACCTGTGTCAGTTTTTTTTTTTTTTTTTTTTTGATTTGGTAGTTGTTGGCGCATCGGCTTCTGTGGCCATATTGCACCTCCCAAGGTTTTTGCAGTACTTTGATCCAAGCCCGAGGCGGGAATCGAACCCGCGACCTTTGGGTTGCCGGGCAGGTACTTTACCCACTCGGCTAGCCCGGTCGGCACCTGTGTCAGTAATAGAAAAAGAATTCATGATGGATATCTACTTCAAAAACTTTAACAATGAAATGACAATAGATGAATTTGCTGCTGAATTCCTGCTGAAAAGAGCAACAAAAAACAAAAGGAATGGACAACTCAACATAATTGCAGAAATTACACCAAAAATTTGGAAGGTATTGCAGGGACAACAGAGAATCTATGCTGGCTGGACCAGTCATAGATTTAGAGAACATTTCCCTATCCAAAGTTGCTTTAACTGCCATAAATATGGTCACATTGCCAGAGACTGCACTCAGAAAGAACCTGTCTGTGGTCACTGTGCAGTCACTGGCCACAATTACAAAAATTGCAAAAATAAGTCTCAGCAGCCAAAATGTGCTATCTGCAAGGCAGCACGGCTGACTGACTATACACATAGTATCAGGGATGATAAATGCCCCAGTTATAAAAAAAATGGCAAAACTTATACAATCTAGGACCAACTATGGGCCAGACTGAAAACATAAATGTGACTAGGGCTCTAAATCTTGTCCAATTGAATGCTCAAAGAGCAAGAGCCGTTGTAGATCAGATCAAACTCAAATTGGAAGAAAATAATATAGATATCTTGGTACTCCAGGAGCCCTACACACATATGGGTAGAGTTCAGGGATACCCAAGAGACTATAAAATAATAGAATACACCTCAGGTGTCCCTTCCACAGCAATAGTAGTTAAAAATACTGATCTTACAGTCAAAAAGGTGGGTCACCTCTGCTCCCCAGTGGGAGTGTGTGCCCATATTACTAGTGCTGTAGGACAGTTTTACATTATTTCACTATATTCCAGACCAGGTGAAGATATAAATCCAACTATTGAATACCTACAAGTAGTCACAAACATGCTACCTACTGCAAATATCATAGTGTGTGCTGATGTCAACTGCCAGTCAGCCTTATGGCATAGCCGTACAGAAGACAGAGCAGGCACACACAACGGCCAGATGCTTTCAGACTATATAGCCACCTCACCCTTTCAAGTGCTAAACCAACCAAATAACCTCCCAACTTTTAGCAGTACCATGTGGGAGAGTGACATTGATATCTCTTGCCACCAATTCAATAGCTTATAAAATCACAGACTGGTGTGTCCTGCCAGCCTGGACCACATCAAATCACAGAGCCATTTCCTTCAAACTAAACAGGCAATTACAAACAACCCAACACTCTCTGTTGGATATCAAAAGGTATAACCTTAAAAAGGCAAACTGGCAGATTTTTGCAAAACATACAGCAGCTGAGCTGCAAAAACAGGAAAATGAGTGGTCTAGATCAGGCAACTGTAGCCCGGACGAGCAAGCACTGACTATGACAAACATTTTAACAAAAATAGCAACCCTGTCTATCCCACGGAAAAAACCGAGGAAGCAGACAGTTCCCTGGTGGTGGTGCCCCGAACTGACTATACTCAGAAGTAGGGTACACCAGGCACAGAGACATTTTCAAAGAGCCAGAACATCTTGGTCACAAAATGAGATGGATGCACTGAGAGATTCTTATAAAACTCTCAGGAATCAGTATACAGCCCTCATAAGAGATAAGAAAAAGGAATGCTGGAAGCACTTGGTGGGAACTACTGGAAACAATAACCCTTGGGGAGTTGTCTACAGAATAGTGACCAACAAGCTGCCAAGAGGAGATGTCTTAGAAACTACTGTCAAACCAGATGGAACCCCAACCCTGTGTTGGGTGGAGTCTGTAAATAACATCCTAGACAGTATCATTCAGACTGAAACTGGAAATCATTCCCCCCACCCAGCTCGACATTATAAAAGAAAACACTGAATATGACAATGCCAATATTGAACCTCTGTTCACTATACAAGACTTAGAAATAGCACTATCTAAAACCAAAAACAATAAATGCCCAGGTTTTGACCTCTTAGAGGTTGAGATTATCAAAAAATTAGCGGAAATAGCACCAGATAAATTAATAGCACTATACAAATTTGTATAATAACTGTATGACAGAAGGTATATTCCCAAAAATATGGAAACAAGCTGTGTTAAGGTTAATCCTGAAAAACCCTGAAAAACTCCCTACTGATCCCAAATCATATAGACCAATAGCCCTACTCCCTGTACTAGGGAAAATATACGAAAGATTAATAAACAGCAGATTAGCTCAATATTACACAGAAGCAGGCTTGCATTCTAACAATCAGTATGGTTTTAAGCAGGGCAATTCTACGGAGGATGCCATGCACCACCTACTGACAACAGTTAAAAACAAAGAGGAGAAATATATGCTGGCAATCTCCATTGACTTTGCTGGGGCATTGACTTTGACTGTGGTGGCCTAGTGTCCTTAGGAGACTTCGCCAGGCAAATGCCCCACAAAACCTCTATAAGGTAATAAACAGCTACCTTACAGACAGAAGTGTCTCAGTACGCACAAGGTTCCAGGAATTGACACACCCTGTGAATAAAGGCTGCCCGCAGGGATCAATCCTTGGCCCTTTCTTTTGGAACATTGTTCTGGATGAATTTCTGGCCTTGGATCTGGGCCCCGTGGAAAGCCTGGCCTTTGCAGATGACATGATTTTCCTTGTAAAAGGCAACTTTTACAAGGAAAATCATCAAATGCCGCTCTCTCTTGCAGCTGCAGGAGTGGGCACAAATGCACATGCTCAAAATATTGCCTGAAAAAACCAAACAAATACTTCTAAAAGGTAATTTGGACATAAGAAGACATCCACAAATCAAAATTAACACAATCACTATAAAAATGGTAACAGAACTAAAATATCTTGGAGTGGTCTTTGATTCAAAATTAACTTTTTAACCCCATTTCATCTACTTGGCGAAGAAAGTGTGAAATTATGCAGGTATGATTGCCAGGATCAGTCGAGCAGACTGGGGACTCAAAAGAAAGACCCTGGCAATCATATACCGTGCAATGTTCCTACCTGTTATCACCTATGGAGCCAGTGCGTGGTTCATCCGCTCGGCCATAGTAAGAAATAGGAATAAATTAGAATCGATACCAAGGACAATACTACTCACTATTACCAGAGCATGTCGCACAGTAAGCACACCTGCACTACAGTTGCTGGCCGGAACTCCCCCCACTTTACCTGAAAGTAGCCAAAAGAGGCTTATATTATAGATTTAAAAAGGGCATACCCACAGAATTTCTGGGGATAGCCCTTGATACAACCAATACCTTCAATGATGAAAGAAAAAGAATAGCCACAAAGCTCCACGAGCTATGGCAAACAAAGTGGGAGCAGGAAACCAGAGGTCTGGTCACCAAACGGTTTCTACCACTGGTGTCAATGGTTAGCCCAAAGCCACCTAAGTGGTATGCCCCTGGACTTTTTACAACATTTATATTGACAGGGCACGGCTCCCTAAAGGCGAAACTAACCTCCTTAGGCCTGACCGATGACCCAAACTGCACCTGTGGCAAAAGTGAAGACTGGGCACACATTCTCTATGAATGTATAATATATGACATCCCCAGAACAGAGCTAATAGCACAGATTGGTCCCCTTCCCAGGGGAGAAGAACATCTCTTCATCATAGAAGAGCAAACTTATAAAGCTTTTACATCTTTCACACAGAAAGTTTTCGAAATGCGCAGAGCAATGCAAAGAATGGCAATCAGCCCCCCCAGCAATTAAACAATAATCAATAGTAAAATTGGCCAAGTTTCCCACCACGGCCAGATGATGACTTAAAAACTGTTAGGATAGCAGTATTCTGCACCCTGACAGAAACCTGACATAACCAAACTCCCCATGACTACCATGTCATGTGTAGGAACCTGGGGCATCAAACCAATGTAGGGGAGGAAGATGGGAATGCATGCAGAGAAAGTGAATGGGAATGAGCAGAAGAGCAAATGTAATTGGCCAAAAGAATACAAAGTTAAAAATAACTTACATTACTTTATATATACTGTAACCAACAAACATTTACAAACCACATAAACACTATCACTGCATTCTCCCCTGGCCTGCAAAAAAAAAAAAAAAAAAAACCCTTGCAGCTAGGCCTGCACCACAACTGAAGAATAACAGTAAGTTGCGGTGCCCAGAGAGTGCAGTGCAGAAAGAAAGAGTCAAATAAATGAGATGAGAGCTAGAAGAATGAATAAAAGTGTAAGTGTGAGAGAAAAGAACACAAACCACAAATGCTAAGTTAAGTACACACTAACCCTAGTTTTAATTAGTATTTAAATTTACGCTACCCATTATTGCATCGCCTCCTGGTGTGTGAGAAAAAGATGAATGAGTTGAGTGAAATAAATAAATATATAAATAAAAAAATAAATAAATAACTATATATATATATATATATATAAAAAAAATTATAAAATAAGAAAAAAGTATAAAAAAAAAATAAATAAATAAAAAAAAAAAAAAAAAAAGAATGCAAGTAGAGTGAGAATGCACATTACGAATGAAGTAAATGTGTGTGTCTCTCCCCCCCCCTCACCCGGTAGGTTCCCCACTGTCAGCTAACATATCCCACCCCCAGAGCGGGATGGGCAGCTGGACCTTCATACCGGATTCGACACTCCTTGGACATGACACCCACAAAGACATTCTGCGGCTTTGCTGCCAACACGCCATTGGCAATCCGAACTGGGTACTCTATCCTGGTTCCCTTTAAAACCCCATCCCCAGGCAGGGAATGGAGGAGATGGATCTCTGTCTCCTCTCCTCCCTGCCTACCCCCCCATATTTCGCCTGGCGAGGCTTGTCTCCACTGACCTCTTTGGGGATGCCTACTCTATCCGTCCCTATTCTTCTATCTGTTTCCTCCCCAGTCTTCAATCTCCCCCCCCCTATCTCTCACTAAATCGACCGAGTACACCCTTTAACAATGCCGCCAAATTATAATCAACGTCTAAATTCTCCCGGTTTTGTGCAAATCTCTAAGATATCTAACACTATCAGCTTTCATCTAGCGTTACATGTCTAAATTTAATAACATCAAAATCTTGCCCGACCTATTTGGCCTTTAACACATCTCTTTAGTGTTCAACCCTAACCAGCGATTTCCTAACAGCAATCCCATTAAGCATTAATGTCAAATGCATAAACTTTTTTTTTTTTTTTTTTTTAATAGGCCCTAGCCACTGAAATCCCAGAAAACTAGGTGGCAGGACCTGCCAGAGCAAATTGTTGTGATACTGGATACACCCGGCTAGCCTCCACGTGGCAGGGTATGGGCAACGTCGGGCCCCACTAGGGGCCTGGCGGCCAATAAGCCGGATAAACAATGGGCATAACATATCACACTGCACAGACACGACCCACACACTTTCAAGTCTCTGGATTGACAGTGTACTGTCCTCGATACAGCGAAACACACGCCGAGATAGGAGAAATCCCAGGTGCCGTCTGACACGAACATACCTTATACCTTATTCAATTCTCTGCTAGTGGGTACTCTTGGCTTTATGGTATACTGGGAATTTACTGTCACGGATGGAATGGGTGTGTGGAAGTTTTAGGCTTTTTCAGTTTGCACATGTTGGTTCTCGTTCCTTGTTGGGGCAGTATACAAAGTTATGCTCCTACTCTGCACAATGGGTGCAGGTCAAGTTGGGTTGTGGGTCCGAAGTGACAGCAGCAGAGGCACTTAGGTACTGCTACATGCCCTCTGTACTGGTGCAATCCCCAGTTTATGAATATTCTTGTCTGCCATGTGAGAATCTTCCATGCATCTGGAGTAAGCACTACAACCCAGTTTATGGAGTTACCATATTTGCTTCTTGTCTGATATTTAGGGATAATAACACGCGCCGGGTCTTGGTTATGTAGGTCCTGTTTTAGGTTGTGCCTGTATATTTCGTTCCAGATCGTGGCTGGACTAAGGTCCTTGTCTACGTCATAGATGGCTATGGAGGGTTCTTTCTTCCAGGGTGGAATTTCTGGGAATTGCTGCAGCACAGGCTTTGCCCAAAATTACGGATCACCACCCCAGTCAACAGCTGGATCCAAGCGTAGCAGTCAGAAATAATTGGAAACATTCTCTATTTCCTTGTTGTCAGCAGCATGGTGACCAATAATGTCTGGCAAAGAAGGAAACAGAAAAAATGCTTGTATTCAACTAATAGGCCCAGACAAACACGATGGTTTCTCATCTGTAGAATCCACTGGAGCTTAAAAATTCATTTTAAAGTTAGTAAGATTACCAGTTGTAGGGAGTTTTCGAAATAAATTCCAAGCTCTATTTTTTTCTTGTTTAGCATGTGTGCATTCCAGATTCCACCAGTAACTGCTATGTTTGCATTTCCCAGGCAGAGATTTAGGTATTGCAGAAGTAGCAGCTTGTAATATCTGGTTGGTTATATGATCAGTGAGTTATCAATGGGCTGGGTTTCGATTATACCATTGTCAAACTGATTTAGAGAGGCATATTCGTGATGGCGTGCCCTATGGAGTTTTCCAGCTGGAGCACTGTGATGGGGATAAAGTTTACTCTTGTTGGAATCTTGCAAAGGATCGGTAAATTATCACTGTTTAGTGGGTTATCAAGAACCGACCACTCTGTATAATTATTGGCTCCTATTGGCATATATAGATGGAGAACAGATTGAAAGGTCTATTGTAGTCATGGATCCTGTAGAAAAATGGATATCAGTGGGCTCATCAGTGTTTAACAGGGTAAGATGATGAGCATCCAACAGGAATTCTATTAATTTGCCCCTTTTATCTACTGTTAGAGATCCCCATAGCCGATGAAGAGCACTGAAGTCCCCGAATAAGCAGAAGGGCAATGGCAGCTAATCTATTAGGTTTTCTAAGTCATCTGAGGAGAACGAGAAATTAGAAGGGAGATATATAGAAGATATCATGAGAGTGATACCAATAACAATGCACACTGCCACTACTTTAAAAAGGAGAGAAAGGAGAGACCGAAGAGAAACATGCTTGGATGGAATGTTGTTTCAGACAATAATCGCCACCCCTCCATGAGCTGGCATATCAGTACTCCTGTCACATCTGAAGACAGTATAATTTTTCAGAATAAGAAAGACTCCTTGAGGTTGTCACACACATTCTCTAAGATAGGCCAGACAAGCTCATTCTATTGGAATGAGCAGAAACCTTAAAAACAAGATGCAGGATATTTCAGAGATTGCCGGGAGTCATTGCGGTACTAGTAAACACATGGGTTGTGTTAGGGAAGCTAAGAATAGAAATAGGTGCATGTATACTTGCGTGTACACCAATGCTAGGAGTTTAGTAAATAAATTTGATGAATTTGAGGTATTGCTCAAAACATCAAAGGCAGATATTGTTCGGATATCAGAGACGTGGTGTCACACAGATATCAGGAATGCAGAACTGGAATTTGGGGAGTACAACGTCTACAGAAAGGATAGCCTGGATAGGAAGAGAGGAGGGCTTATGCTATTAGTTAAGAAATACATAAAATCCAAGGAAGTGAAGCCAGTGGACATCGCTGGACAGTGCAGTGTCGAGTCAGTTTGGTGTGACATAAGCATTGGGAGATCAAAATTGAGAGTAGGAGTGTGCTATAGGCCTAATGACTCTGATGAGTATAATAAGAAGCTGTACAAGGAAATAGAATGGGCCAGTAAATCAGAGAGTCTTATAATGGGGGATTTTAATTTCCCAGATATTGACTGGAATTTGGGGGCTGGTCACTCACACACTAGCAGGGCTTTTGTGGATTTATTGGATGATTGTTTTCTACATCAGCATGTTCGGGAGGCAACTAGAGGGAGGAATACTCTTGATTTGATTATCAGCAGTGATTCTTCATGCATTAAGAATCTGCAGATAAATGAACCACTAGGTGGTAGTGATCACAGTGTGCTGAAGTGGGATTTACTCAAAGAGGTGACTACCATTAGGGGTAAAGGGAAGGGTTATTGCTTTCGTAAAGGCGACTATGATGGACTGAGACAGTATTTAAATTCTATACAGTGGGACCAACTGATGATGTTACCAACAGAAAAGTCAAAATGGGAAGCATTCAAAGAACTTATCTTGGAAGCTACTAGGCTTTACATACCAACTAAGAAATATTGTTCAAGGTTTTAGCCTAAATGGATGTCAGATGAACTGATAAGGCATATGGTAGAGAAGAAACATGCATGGGATACATACAAATTAACACATGACACAGAAGCCTATGATAGATACAAGTTGATCTGTAAACAAGTTACAAAGGAGGTTAGGCAGGCGAAGGCAGATTACGAGAAATCTTTGGCAAGGGATGCAAAGAAAAACAGCAAAGAGTTCTTTACTTATGTAAACTCTAGAAGGAAGGGGATGAATCAGATTGGTCCACTTGATATCGATGGGTCAACTGTTGATGATCCTGCTCAGGTAGCTAACAAACTAAATGAATATTTTGCTTCGACATTCATACATGAGGAGTTATTTAGCGAGGGGAAAGCCAGAGGTGTATTCAACTCTGGCAGTAAGCTAGAGAATCTTGTAATAACTGAGAGTAAAGTGGAGGAGAAATTGTTGAAGATAAACACAAGAAAGGCACCCCGGGTGGATGGGATCTATCCAGTTATATTAAAGGAGGCAGCAAAGGAAGAAAGCAAACCCTTAGCCATAATTATGAGAGCTTCCTTGGACTCAGGGGAGGTACCCACAGACTGGAGATGTGCAAATGTGACCCCAATTCACAAAGGAGGATCAAAGGCTGACACAAGCAATTATAGACCTGTGAGTTTAACGTCTGTTCCAGGAAAATTACTGGAGGCACTAGTTAAAGAAGCACTGCAGGATCATTTAGACAAGACTTCAGCTATAGCTCGGACACAGCATGGTTTTGTTAAGGGGAAGTCATGCCTGACCAATTTGATTGGATACTATGATGCAGTCACAGAGGAACTGGATGCAGCGAATAACTTTGATATTATATACTTGGATCTTAGAAAGGCTTTTGATACTGTTGCACATGGAAGACTGCTGCACAAATTGGAGCAGTGTGGCATTGGAGGCAAATTGCTGCTGTGGATAAAGGGGTGGCTGAGTGGGAGAAGACAGAGAGTGGTAATCAATGGACACTGCCCGTCGTGGACTAATGTTATTAGTCGAGTCCCTCAGGGCTCAGTGTTGGGTCCATTATTGTTTTCTGTATTCATAAATGATATTTATGAGAGTATATCAAGCTTAATGTCGAAGTTTACAGACGATACAAAGGTAGGCAGGGTTGTCAAGGACACTACTGACACTATGCTGCTGCAACAGGATCTGGAAAGATTGAGCAGATGGGCTGAGAGGTGGCAAATCAAGTTTAACATTGACAAATGTAAAGCACTACACATGGGAAACAGCAACCCAAGAGCAACGTATCAAATCTGTGGTACTACACTGACAGTGGTAGAGAATGAAAGGGACCTGGGGGTGGTTGTGCAGGCAGATATGAAGTTCCCTGAACAGTGCAGACGGGCTGCAAGAGTAGCTCATGGTGTATTGTCAATGATATATAGGAATTTTTCTAGCAGGGATAAGGAGGTGATTATTCCCTTGTATAAGGCAATGGTCAGGCCACACCTAGAGTACTGTATACAGGTCTGGAGGCCTCATTTCAAAAAGGATGTAGAGCTACTGGAACGAGTACAGAGAAGGGCAACAAGATTAGTGAATGGAATAAAGGGGTGCTCTTACGAAGAAAGGCTTAAGTTTTGCAAATTACAGTGTCTGGAGACTAGGCACCAGCGAGGTGATCTGATAGAGGTGAATAAGGCCTTGTATGGTTTGAGCATGCTCAATGCTGATGGGATTCTTCCTCTCGCTCAGAATAATCACATGAGAGGGCATAAATTCAAACTGAGGAAAGACAGATGTAGGATAGATGTGCAGAAATTTGCCTTTAGCCAGCGGGTGGTTGGTTGATGGAACAGACTTCCATCCCTTGTCGTGGAAGTTGATAGCCTAAATAAGTTTAAGGCTCAGCTGGACAGGTATTTTGAACGAACAGAGGGGTGAAGTGGAAGTGGTTTTTTTTTTTTTTTTTGGCTGATGCTGCATAAGCTTGCTTTCTTGCATCAAATGCCTCTACTAATGCTAATGCTACTTGTACCTGGGAGTCTAAAATGCTGATGGAACTGATATTCGGGTGACACTCAAATCAAGTGGACCCAATTTCGGCGAAGTCCGGATGGTCTGTGACAGCCAAATCCTCTGCCTGCACCTTCACGATGGTGGGACTGTTAGTAATCCTGGGTATAACCTCCATGCACAAGTACATGGTGGGTGTGAACCAGCGTAAGCAGGGGTCAAAGTGTGGTGGCCACACCACATGGAGGAACGCTGCCCCTCTATGTTACCAGGCAGTAGCAGGTGGTAGATGACTCTCATCAACCGGTGCAATACCACCACTTTGCTTATTGGAGGCTTGAAGTGGTGGAACCCATGTATAGTCTCTAGAGCTAAGTTCTGGTCAACCCTGCCCTATCTCTTCCATCATGCAGTATGACTGATGACTTTTGAGGTTATAATGAACATTGTGGTGATATCCAATATTCCTTACATTTCAAGGGTACAGTTCTAAAACGGTGTTCACAGGTCGGCTGCTAGTTAGTACAGCGGACCGAACCTAGTGGTAACTCTCTAGGAGGCTTCCGGATCAGCTAGTGTATAATCTTGCTAACTCTACTCTGCCAGATAGGGACTGGAGAGAGTCTGAGTAGTGTGTATGCGGGGAGCATTATCGAGGCCACATTATATCAAGGATCTGGCTATATTCTTACCATGTGTACGCCATATCCAAAAATTTCATTACCTCATACAGCATGCTCCACCCACTTTTTCCTACTATTGAATATACCATAAATTGCCAAGCTATATCTGCGAAAAGATCTAAACCTCCCAAGCACTTCCTAATTCATTTCACAAATATACGTGGTCTCAATTCTAATCTCAACAATGTCCATTTCCACATGCAGTCTACCAAACCCCATGTACTTTTTCTGACAGAATCTCAGTTATCTGTTGATTCAACTACTGCTCATCTCAGATGCCCAAATTATTTGCTGTATGATTCCTTTCACCTCAAAGGTGGAACTTGTGCATATATATCCGTTCTGATATTCCCTGTCACAGACTTGGCAATTTGGAATCTCCTCTCTTTGATCTTCTCTGGCTTAAAATCTCTCTACCTCATTGTGTCAAATTCATATGTTGTCTCTACCTTTCTCCCAATTCCACTAATCACTTGGAGCTCTTTGACTTCCTCCCTTTGCAACTTGACTTTCTCCAGTCCAACTTTCCTAACAGTGAGGTAATTTTCCTTGGTGATTTTAATGCTCACAACTCCAGCTGGCTTCTGTTTTCTAGTCACACCGACCCAGCTGGTCGAGATGCTGAGGCTTTTGCAATTACTAATGACCTTGCACAGTTACTTCATTTACCTACAAGGATACTGGACAATCCTAATCATACATCTAATACGCTTGATCTATTTCTCACAAACAACCCTTCAAAGTACACAGGCGAAGTGAGAGGTCTTTTAAGCACTTCAGATCACAACTTGGTGATTGTCTCTTCTCCAATGGAACCTTTATCTCAAAGCTATTCCAAACCTCTTGTTGTTTGGCCTTACAAGTATGCAAAATGGGATGACCTGAGAGACTTTTCTTCTTTCCCTTGGTCGGATTACTGTTTCAAAACTTCTGAAGTCAACGTTTGCTCAGATCGTGTCAGTGAAATTATTGTGGCAGGAATGGAATCCTTTATCCCATACTCCACTTTAAAATCTCGTCCTTTATCTAAACCTTGGTTTTCCAATAAATGTGCTAAGGCTGTTCAAAAGAAGAATGTTGCATATCGTAATTGGCATGTTTCAATTCTTCAGTTTCATTTTCTGCGTACAACAATTGTAAAGCAATTGTAAAGCAGTTACTAATCAGTCCAAACTAGAGTTTGAACAGGCTAAGAGTAGAAAACTTGCTTCTTGCCCTAATGGTAGCCAAGTATTCTGGTCTCTTGCCAAAGCTATTAGCCGCAACTTTTGCCCATCTCTGCTCCCACCTCTGCCAAACCAGATGGTTCTGTTGCCATTTCAGCCAAGGATAAAGCTGACTTGCAAGCATCCCATTTTTCTTTCAACTCATGCATTAATGATCTTGGGAAAAAACCTCCCACCATTCCCATCATGCTCCATTCATGGAATCAATTAACTGCCAACTCTTAAACAACCTAGAAACCTTCCGTCTGATCAATGATTGCCAGTATGGATTCCATCAGTTTCGATCCTCTTGTGATATTCTGGCTTATGTTACCTATTTATGGACTAATTCAATGGAAAGGTTTGGTGAAACATAAGTAGTTGCTCTTGACATCTCAAAGGCTTTCGATCGTGTTTGGCATAAAGGTCTTCTAAACAAGCTTCCATCTTATGGTTTGCCAACTGTTTTTAGTAATTGGTTATCCAGTTTTTTTTTTTTTTTTTTTGGTAGTTGTTGGCGCATAGGCTTCTGTGGCCATAATGCACCTCCCAAGGTTTTTGCAGTACTTTGATCCAAGCCCGAGGCGGGAATCGAACCCGTGACCTTTGGGTTGCCAGGCAGGCACTTTACCCACCTGGCTAGCCCAGTCGGCAGTTATCCAGTTTTCTCTCTGATCGCTCACTGAGGGTGATGGTAGATGGCTCTCCATTGTACTTCTAACTTCTCCACTAATGCCGGTGTCCCCCAAGATTCAGTTCTTTACCCCCACTCTTTTCCTCTTGTATGTTAATGACCTTCTTTCATTGACTGTAAATCCTACCCATAGTTTTGTCGATGATAGCACATTGCATTCCACTTTCCATTTTGAGAAACCTTGTCCTGCTCAATCAGCTTCAACTTCTTAAATACCAATCTTTAGGTAATTCTCCAGTGGGGCAAAGACAACTTAGTTGATTTCAACCCTTTTAAAACCCAGTCTTGTCTTATATCTCACAAAAAGGATTCTTCTGCTCCTATGCTTATCTTTGGTGACACTCCGATTTCTAGGCAAAATGATATATCTCTTTTGGGGATTACCCTGACTTCTAATCTCTCTCTCTTGGCACAAGCACATTACAAATATTGCTTCCTCTGCATCTAAAAAACTTGGTTTTCTCTTTCGCTCTAGGCGTTACTTTTCTTCTTAATAGCTGCTCACAAATATTGCCATGGAATATTGTTCCCACATCTGGGGTGGTGCCCCCCCCCCCCAAACCTCTCTCAGGATTCTTGATTCCATTCAGAAGACGGCAGTTAGGTTAATTAATGATTCATCTCTAACAGAGTCTCTCCACTCGCTGTCTCACTGACGTACTGTTTCTGCTGCATGCCTCTTCTACAGATAATTCCATGGGCACTGTTCTTCTGAATTGGCTTCTATAATTCCCGCTCTCTCTCTCTCTCTTTCAAAACAGTCCGAACACGTGCCACCACCAGCCAACACCCATTTACTGTCCAACTTCAAACTCACAGAACCAACTATTCATCTTCCTCGTTTATTCATTGAAATGCCGTTTTCTAGAACAATCTTCCTTCATATGTGTTTCCTGAAAATTACGGTCTAAAGAAGTTCAAGTCCAATGTCAACAAATATCTTATTTTGTCTTCTCAACCCAAGCATGGTACTAAGTACTATAGGTTCTAATACCTCTAGTGTTTGGGGTTTACATAAATAAAAAAAAAAAAAAAAAAAACTCGCAAATTTAAAGGATTTTCCTGTAAGGCTATTCCAGCTGGTTCATTCCGATCGATAAGATCCTGTAAATCATCTTTTGTACGAAAGCCTCTATAATTCGATTGAAGGAAACTTTCCAAATTTGGTTTTGTGTGTTGTTTTCAGTTCTGTCAGTTTTTTAGCTGCATTTTGCTTGTATCGATCTATTTTTGTTTCGTTTTTCTTAGGAAAGACGAAACGAGTCACATCCATCTCATTGGTTGCATGTAATTCTAATATGACATAATCTGAAACGTGATGTTTGTCGATGCCCATTCCGGTGGAGAGTGATAATAGATATATTTGAAGAATATTTGCAAGAATGTTTGCTGATGCTATCGAGGCAGTGTTAGGTGGGTCGGAAAACTGCTAGATTGGGGGGATACAAGGACTAACAGATTAACAGTAGGCACTGGCAGAGGTGAAAGTGATTCTTGCACTGCTTCTATTGGAATGAGCAGCAGCTTGGAAAATAAGATGCAGGATATTTCAGAGACTGCTGGGAGTCATAGGGGTACAAGTAAACACATGGGTTGTGTTAGGGTAGCTAAGAAAAAGAACAGGTGCATGTATACTTGCGTGTACACTAATGCTAGGAGTGGTAAATAAATTTGATGAATTTGAAGTATTGCTCAAAGCAGAAAGGCAGATATTGTTGGGATATCAGAGACGTGGAGTCACACAGATATAAATAATGCAGAACTGGAATTTGGGGAGTAGAGCGACTTCAGAAAGCATAGACAGGTTAGGAAGGGAGGAGGGGTCATGCTATTAGTTAAGAAACACATAAAATCCAAGGAAGTGAAGCCAGTCAACATCGCTGGACAGTGCAGTTTCGAGTCAGTTTGGTGTGACCTAAGCATTGGGAGATCAAAATTGAGAGTAGGAGTGTGCGGTAGGCCTAATGACTCTGATGAGTATAATAAGACTGTACAGGGAAATAGAGTGGGCTAGTAAATCAGAGTCTTATAATGGGGGATTTTAATTTCCCAGATATTGACTGGAATTTGTGGGTTGGTCACTCACACACTAGCAAGGCTTTTGTGGATTTATTGGTTGATTGTTTTCTAAATCAGCATGTTCGGGAGGCAGCTAGAGGGAACAATACTCTTGATTTGATTATCAGTGGTGATTCTACATGCATTAAAAATCTGCAGGTACAGGAACCACTAGGTGGCGGTGATTACAGTGTGCTGAAGTGGGATTTACTCAAAGAGGTAACTACCATTGGAGTAAAGGGAAGGGTTATTGCTTTCATAAAGATGACTATGATGGACTGAGACAGTATTTAAATTCTATACAGTGGGACCAACTGATGATGTTACCAACAGCAAACTCAAAATGGGAAGGATTCAAAGAACGTATCTTGGAAGCTACTAGGCTTTACATACCAACTAAGAAATATTGTTCAAGGTTCAGGCCTAAATGGATGTCAGATGAACTAATGAGACATATGGCAGCGAAGAAAAATGCATGAGATACATATAAATTAACATGACACAGAAGTCTATGATAGATATAAGTTGATCTGTAACCAAGTTACAAAGGAGGTTAGGCAGGCGAAGGCAGATTACGAGAAACCTTTGGAAAGGGATGCAAAGAAAAACAGCAAGGATTTCTTTACTTATGTAAACTCTAGAAGGAAGGGGATGAAACAGATTGATCCACTTGATATCGATGGTTCAGCTGTTCATGATCCTGCTCAGGTAGCTAAAAAACTAAATCAATATTTTGCATCTACATTCACACATGAGGAGTTATTCAAGAAGGGGAATGCCATAGATGAAGTAAACACTGACAGTGAGCTAGATGATCTTGTAATAATTGAGAGTAAAGTGAAGGAGAAATTGTTGAAGATAAATACAAGAAACGCACCTGAGGTGGATGGGATCTCTCCAGTTATATTAAAGGAGGCAGCAAAGGAAGTAAGCAATCTGTTAGCCATAATTATGAGAGCTTCCTTGGACTCAGTTGATAGCCTGGAGATGTGCAAATGTGACCCCAATTCACAAATGAGGATCAAAGGCTGACACAAGTAATTATAGACCTGTGAGTTCAACTTCTGTTCCAGGAAAATTAATGGAAGCACTGGTTAAAGAAGTACTGCAGGATCAACTTGACAAGAATTCAGTTATAGCTCAGATACAGCATGGTTTTGTTAAGGGAAGGTCTTGCCTGACCAATTTCATTGGATACTATGATGTAGTCACAAAAGAATTGAAGCAGGGAATAACTTTGATATTATATATTTGGATCTTAGAAAGGCTTTTGATACTGTTGCACATGGAAGACTGCTGCAAAAATTGGAGCAGTGTGGCATTGATGGCAAATTGTTGATAAAGGGATGGTTGAGTAGCAGAAGACAGAGAGTGCTAATTAATGGACACTGCTCATCGTGGAGTAATGTTATTAGTGGAGTCCCTCAGGGTTCAGCGTTGGGTCCATTGTTGTTTTCTGTATTTATAAATAATATTGATGATGGTATATCAAGCTTAATGTCGAAGTTTGCAGACGATACAAAGGTTGGCAGGGTTGTTAAGGAAGCTACTGACGCTATGCTGTTGCAACAGGATCTGGAAAGGTTGAGCAGATGGGCTGAGAGGTGGCAAATGAAGTTTAACATTGACAAATGTAAAATACTACTACATATGGGAAACAGCAACCCCAGAGAACGTATCAACTGTGTGGTACTACACTGACAATGGTAGAGAATGAAAAGGACCTGGGGGTAATTGTGCAGGCAGATATGAAGTTCTTTGAGCAGTGCAGACGGGCTGTAAGAGTAGCAGAGATAGGGCGGTGATTATTCCCTTGTATAAGGCAATGGTCAGGCCGCACCTTGCGTACTGTATACAGGTCTGGAGGCCTCATTTCAAGTGTAGAGATGGTGGAACGAGTACAGAGAAGAGCAACAAGGTTAGTGAGCGGAACGAAGGGTTGCTCTTACAAAGAAAGGCTTAAATTTTGCAAATTACATTGTCTGGAGACTAGGCACCGGCGAGGTGATCTGATAGAGGTGCACAAAGCCTTGAATGGTTTGAGCATGTTCACTGCTGAAGGGATACTGCCTCTTGCTCAGAATAATCACCTGAGAGGGCATAAATTCAAATTGAGGAAAGACAGATGTAGGATAGATGTGCAGAAATTTGCCTTTAGCCAGCGGGTAGTCGGTTGGTGGAACAGACTTCCATCCCTTGTTGTGGAAGTTGATAGCCTAAATAAATTTAAGGCTCGCTGGACAGGTATTTCGAAGGAACGGAGGGGTGAAGTGGAAGGGTTTTTTTTTTTTTTTTGGCTGATGCTGCATTAGCTTGCTTTCTTGCATCATATGCCTCTACTAATGCTAATGAAGGAACTGATGCTTCAGTACGAATCCCTACCGATTGGAAATGTTGAGCTGCTGTGGCATACATGCGCTTTGTCTCTGTTTTGATTATCTGTCTTCTCCCTTCTGAGTGTGTCACTTTGTTTTCTACTTTATATTTTTGAATTTTTTTTCCTTGCTTCCACAGTTCACATGTTTTTGAGAAAACCGGGTGGTTACCCTTACAGTTTGGACAATGCAGATTGGTTATGATCCTTTTGAACCACAGTTGGGATATATTGCCTCACTTCGATATGCAGTCTGTGAGTGTCCATATTTTTGGCATTGGCAACACATGATGGAATTCGGAATGTATGGTCTTACATGTCAATGTATGTAGCCTGCTTTCACAGATGTCAGTAAGTTAGGAGGGCTAAAAGTAAGAATTATACTCCTTGTTGGAACCAGAGTTTCATCTTTTTTGGTCTTGATTCTCCTTGCTTGGTTGACTTTTTGATTGTGTAATTCTTGGACAAATTTCCTGTTATGATACAAGTAATAAGTCCCATTCTGCTATTACTCAATTAGAGAAGTTTCAGGTGACATGGGGAGTTATTTTTTATTGGATGTCTTCCAAAGGTTGTGATCTTTAATAGCTTCACAGAATGTTGAGTTTGAGTAGAAGATCACCTGACTGGAGTTGCCTTATTTATTTAGGTGAACCAGCAGCAGACTCAATGCATTTCTGCACTAGGAAGGGTGATAATTTGCTTAGAGCCTGATATGATAATGAATGTAAGATGAGGAAAGCTGGTATCTCCTCTTGAGGGGTTGTTTTAAACCTCTTCGGTTGAGAATAGTCATGATCATGTTGTCATTTGTCACTAGTTTTGAGCTCGATGGCTCTAAAGGTGGAAACATTTTGTTATCCCTCTTTGCTCCTTTCAGCCCTGGGATAGTGGATTTCTGCTCCCAGGTCACCAGCCCTCCCACAGAGAGGCAGCAGCAGCAGTATCATTAGAGTGACCAAGCAGAATAAAGGTTAGAGTCAGTCTAAAGAAAAACAAAGAAAGAAAGGTGGTTTTCCGTTCTTAAACTTGCTTACAATTCGTAAGACTATGTTTGTTATTGATTAACGAGAACATAAAAAACTTTTCAAAGTGAAGAAGAACTGTGGCTGAGTAAATGCTCTATGAATCACTATAATGCTTGGCACCTGGGGCCCAAAGTGTGGGCAACGGTGGGTTTCACTAGGAGCCCGGCTAAAAGATCAGAGGAACAATGGTAGAAAACATTACAGACCTCAGGCATTGAGCAGACCCACTCTAACAGTCATAATGGTTACTTCATATATATATATATATATATATATATCTATATAAATATATATATGCAGGAATGAATAATGTTAAAATATAGAGGCCATCCTGTAGTTTAAAATACCCAAAGCAATCCAAGAACAAACCGGACCCTAGGAAACAAAGGTTAAACATAAATATTAAATTCAATAAAAAATATACATAATTAGCCGTCCATGGGAAAAGATAATTTGCAAGGGACTTTGTCGAGGGCTAAACCCCTACAAAATACAAAACCCATGGCTGGCAGAGCCATCAGTTTCTGTTGTCATCTGCCTGTATAACTAGGACCGAAAGAAGTCAAAGGTTGATGACGTTGTAGAGCAGATATCTTCTTTTAAGGGCACAAAAGGTGATATAGTTGTACACGTTGGCACTAGTGATATCAAGAGTAGGAGACCGGCAGAATTGCTTAACAAGTACAGGTCACTGTTGAAAAAAAGCCATGAAATAGGGTTGAATTTGAAAGTGTCTGCAATTCTGCCCAGACACGATAGGAGGGAGTATATGATGAGAGCCTTGTCGATCAATTCGGCCCTGGAAAGACTGGAAAGGGATAGAATTTTTTTCAGCCTGGACTATACTTGTTAACAGGAGAGACTGCTTCTACAGGGATGGGATATACTTAAATAGAAAGGGTGCAAGAATATTTGATGATGCTATCGAGGCAGTGTTAGGTGGGTCGGAAAACTGATAGCTTAGGGGGATACAAGGACTAATAGTTTAACAGTAGCTGTAGGCAGAGGGGAAGGTGATTCTTGCACAACTTCTATTAGAATAAGTAGTGACCTGGAGCGTGGGGTGTTAGGGGTTTCAGGGACGGGTGGTGGTCATCTTGGAACGGGTGGGTATATGGGATGTGTTAGGGTAACAAAGAATAGGAGTAGGAGCATGTATGCTTGCATGTATACAAATGCTAGAAGTATAGTAAATAAATTTGATGAATTTGAAGTGTTGGTCAAGACATCAAAGGCGGATATTGTTGGAATATCAGAGACATTGTGTCACACTGATATAAGGAATGCCGAACTGGAATTTGGGGAGTATAATGTGTACAGAAAGGATAGGAAGGGAGGAGGTGTTATGCTGTTAATTAAGAAAAACATAAAATCAAAAGAAGTGCATCCACTTGATATAGATGAACAGTGCACTGTTGAGTCAGTTTGGTGTGACATAAGCACTGCGAAAGCAAAAATAAGAGTAGGAGTGTGTTATAGGCCTAATGACTCGAATGAGTACAATGAATAATTGTACAGAGAAATAGAGTGGGCCAGTAAATCGGAATGTCTTATAATGGGGGATTTCAACTTCCCAGATATTGACTGGAACTTGTGGGTTGGTCACTCACACACTAGTCAGACTTTTGTGGATTTATTGGATGATTATTTTCTGCAGCAGCATGTTCGAGAGCAACCAGAGAAAGTAATACTCTTGATCTGGTTATCAGCAGTGATCATTCATATATTAGGAATTTGCAGATAAAAGAACCACTAGGAGGCAGTGATCACAGTGTACTGACGTGGGATTTACTTAAAGATTTAATTACCATCAGGGGTAAAGGAAAGGGTTTTTGCTTCCGTAAAGGCTAGTACAGTGGTCTCCGACAGTTTTTAAATTCTGTACAGTGGGACCAACTGACGATGTTACCAACAGTAAATTCTAAGTGGAAGCATTGAAGGAATTAATCGTGGATGCTACTAAAAGTTTCATACCTATTAAGAAATATTGTTCAAGGTTTAGGCCTAAATGGTTGTCAAATGAACTAATGAGACTCGTAACAGAGAAGAAAAATGCATGGGACGCATACAAATTAACACGTGACACAGAAGCCTATGATAGCTACAAGTTGATCTGTAACCAAGTTACAAAGGAGGTTAGGCAGGCGAAGGCAGATTACGAGAAATCCTTGGCAAAAGACGCTAAGAAAAACAGCAAGGATTTCTTTACTTATATAAACTCTAAAAGGAAGGGGATGAATCTTATTGGTCCACTTGACATCGATGGTTTGACTGTTGATGATCCTGCTCAGATAGCAAACAAACTGAATGAGTATTTTGCACCTACATTCACACGTGAGAAATTATTCAGGTTTGAAAATGGCAGAAGGTTATCAAATTGTAGCAGGATATTTAATGATTTTGTAATAACTGAGAGCAAAGTGGAAGAGAAATTGTTGAATTTAAACGTAAGAAAAGCAACCGGGGTGGATGGATCTATCCAGTTATATTAAAGGAGGCGGAAAAGCAACTAAGCAAACCCTCAGCCATAATTATGAGAGCATCCTTGGACTCAGGGGAGGTTCCCATGGACTGGAGATGTGCAAATGTATCCCCAATTCACAAAGGGGGATCGAAGGGTGACACGAGTAATTACAGACCAGTTAGTTTAACTTCTGTTCCGGGTAAAATAATGGAGTCGCAGGTTAAAGATGCATTGCAGGATCATCTAGACAAGACTGCAGCAATAATTCAGACACAGCATGGGTTTGTTAAGGGAAAGTCTTGTCTGACAAATTTGATAGGATATTATGATGTGGTTACAAAGGAACTGGATGCAAAAAATTATTTTGATATCATATATTTGGATTTCAGGAAAGCTTTTGACACTGTTGTGCATGGAAGACTATTGTACAAATTGGAGCAGAATGGTATTAAGGGTAAGTTGCTTCAATGGATAAAAGGATGGTTAAGTGGGAGAAGACAGAGGGTAGTAATCAATGGGTGCTGCTCTTCTTGGACTAATGTTATTAGTGGAGTCCCACAGGGTTCGGTGTTGGGTCCACTGTTGTTTTGTATATTTATCAATGATATTGATGAAGGAATATCAGGCTTAGTGTCGAAGTTTGCAGATGATTCAAAGGTTGGCAGGGTTGTTAATGACAGTAATGGCAGTGTGCTACTGCAACAGGATCTAGATAATTTGGGCAGATGGGCTAAGAAGTGGCAACTGAAGTTTAACCTTGACAAATGCAAAGTACTGCATATGGGTAGAAGTAACCCCAGAGAAACGTACCAACTGTGTGGTACTTCACTTAAGGTGGTAGAAAATGAAAAAGACCTGGGAGAAATTGTGCAGGCAGATATGAAGTTTTCTGAGCAATGCAGACAGGTTGCCAGGGCAGGTCATGGGGTTTTGTCAATGATATATAGGAATTTTGCTAACAGGGAAAAGGAGGTGATTATCCCTCTGTATAAGGCAATGCTCAAGCCACGCCTTGAGTACTGCGTACAGGTCTGGAGGCCTCATTTTAGGAAGGATGTAGATTTACTTGAGCGTGTACAGAGAAGGGCAACAAGATTAGTGAGGGGAATGAAGGGATCCTCTTATCAAGAGAGGCTTAAGTTCTGCAAATTGCAGTGGCTGGAGACTAGGCACCTGCGTGGTGATCTGATTGAGGTGTATAAGGCCTTGAATGGGTTGAGCACGCTGAATTCTGATGGGATCCTTCCACTTGTTCAGATTACGAACACCTAAGGGGGCATAAATTCAAATTAAGAAAAGACAGATGTAGATTGGATGTGCAGAAATTTGCCTTTAGCCAGCAGGTGGTTAATTGCTGGAACAAACTTCCATCTGTCGTTGTGGAAGTTGATAGGTTGAATAAATTTAAGGAGGAACTGGACAGGCATTTGGAGGGAATGGTGTGATTTTTTTTTTTTTTTTTGGCTGATGCAGCATAAGCTCATACATTTGCTTTCTTGCATCACATGGCACTACTACTACTACTACTATATGGACCCGTAATATAGGTATTAAAATAAAATAATATAATAAAATAGAAATTAATTAATCAAATAGAAATTAAGTAGCTTATTCATAGTAATTTTGCAGAAAACAGGCTGGATGACATTTAGCCCGACCGATAGCTGAAACAAAATAGCCTAATAGCCTGTAACTAATAGCATCTAATGCTTTAGGCTTCCTGGAGAACTGCGACGTTAACGATACAGTTTGTAATTTATCATTAGATCTACATACTACGAATATACCAAAGGATACACATAACAACCCTGGTAATCAATACCTAAAATCCAATCCTTGTGGTAATAAGAGATGTCAAACCTGCCCATCTATGAACACCAAACATGTTTCCCACAATACCAATAATCCGGTATTCTGCCATGCTAGTGGCCTTATTTACCTCATTACTTGTAATACATGTCAGGCTAAATATATAGGGAAAACCGGGGGAGAACTCCATATAAGAATAAATGTGCACAGATCACATATTAAAAACTTTGTTAACCAAAATGATACAGAGCTACAACACTTCCAAGTACATAGCTTTAACAATATTACCATCACCATACTCGAAACAGAACATAATCACAATATTAGACTTGAACGAGAAAATTTCAATATCCTAAAATTTAAAACTCTCTATCCCTATGGCCTCAACAGCATTTTCAAGAGACATAACTATAACAATAGCATCATAGATACCTGTGTTTATAAACTTTTTCATATGGCCAAAAGACCAGCATCTAAACCTGCACTTAGAAAGAAATGTACCTCCAATAATATTAATACTAATACTAACAAAAAAACACACACTAAGTATATTTTGGGCAGATTTACTGATGTTATTGAATCATGGGATGAACCTATTATATATATATCAAATACATACATGATATGGTATTCGGCCTTAAACACAGTAAACTTAAAGCATTGATAAAAATCAACTCGACGTATCTACACCGTAACCAACTTTTGACCACCTACTCAAGGATATTTTCAGGTATCGTTTGGGTAATAAATCAACTATCTCTAATATTTATATTAATATTAAATTTTGTAATATTATATTTGATAGCTTACCTTTTAATGACATTATCAATAAACATATAAATGATCTACCTGTTAAAAATAAGAATATAGTAACCAGGTTTAGCTATAATAAACCATTTGGGCTTACGGTATATAATTATAAACAGCTTGCCTGTAATGGCTACAAGGAGGCCATATGCAATTGCCACTTACCACAATAATATGGATACACACTATACATATGTTATTACGGGAGACCTTAATTTAGTTCCAGACTTTGAGCTGCGTTTATTACTATCATATAGTTTTAAATACAAAGGGTACTAGGAAAGTTTTGCAATACAGCTTTGTTTATTTAATTTTTTCAAAGTAATTTCCTCTACATTCAATACACCTCTCCATCCTCCGAAACCAATCTTTAAACCAGTTCTGCCAAGTTTCACTAGGGAGTAAAGCACACTCGTTGTCCCAAGCCCGTAGAAGGTCCTGATCACTGGAAAACTGCCTCCCTTTTAGCTTCATTTTCACATGCGGGAACAGTGCAAAGTCGCAGGGAGCAAGGTCTGGGCTGTAGGGAGGGTGCTCGAGAAGTTTCAGTCCTGTCGTGGTCAAATATTCGGTGCAGGCTTTGGCGCGGTGAGCTGGAGCATTTTCGTGATGGAGGTACCAGGTGTCCATTCTTGACTTTGGCCGCAGGTTCTTCATAGATCCAATGACTTTAGGCAGGCATTGTTCAGTATACCACTTAGCTGTGACTGTCTTCTGCGTGTCCAAAACGACACGTTCCACAATTCCACTCGATTTGAAAAATACAGCTATCATTTTCTTCTTTACAGATCGGGATTTTCTAACAATTACAGGTGTGTCGTCATCATCAAAGACCCAAACTTTGTTTTGAGCCTTGGTCGGCAGATCGTAATAGTACAGCCAAGTCTCGTCACCTGTCACGACATTGTTCACATACCGAGATTGTCCCTTATCAAACTTTTTTAACATCTCCCGGCACAAAGTCACAAGTCGTGTCATCTGCTCTTCAGTCAGTTGATGCAGCACCCAGAGAGAACAAAGTTTCTTCACGTGCAAATGATCTTGCAGAATCGAACGAATTGCTGGTGCATTTAGGCCCAAAGTATCCTCTATCTGTTGGTAGGTCACTCGCCTGTTTTCGTCAAGCATTTTCCTCACAGCAGTAACGTTTTCCTCCGTAACTGACGTTCGTGGCCTTCCCGGCCTCTCAGAATCTTCCAGAGTGAAATTTCCCCTTTGGAATTCTCTATACCACCTGAATATCGTTGTACGATGTGGACAATCATCATCTAGTGCAAGAGTCATTTCTTCTAAGCACTGGTCTATGGTTAAACCACGCATGAAATTATACCGCAAAACTGTCCTTATCTCATTTCGTGACGACGATGCCATTTCAAGCACTTTACACTCTCACTACTAATGAATAACTGAGCCCATCGACTTGGCGCGGCGGCTACTATGCACGTATGAACATGTCTCAACATGCAGCAACAAGCAGCTTCCTGTGATTCATTGTTGCGTCATATTGCAAAACTTTCCTAGTACCCTTTGTATAGACCTAATACCCTACCTAATGCTAATAAAATTACCAAACAGTTACATTCGGACCTTATGCAATTCTTCTTAAAACTAGCCTATAAACATAATTTCCTTTAGAGGCTTTCTATAAATGGTTGGTGCTTACACATACTGACTTTAATCAGTATATACATATGACCCTTAACACCAATCAGACTATTAAAATATTTGATCTGTACAAAATCAAACTGCAGTTAAAGAAATTAGAAGCCAATTTTATCATAACTACTATAGACAAGGCCGTTAACAATTACAGTTTCATATGCAAAAAATTCTAGGCCACACTATTACAAAATGAACTATATAACAGTACCACGTACACTAGAATAAATAGTAACCTTGGCACTATTACTAAAAAGTTACTTGCCATACAAAAAACAGTTAAAACTGAATAACCACAACACCAACTTCCCTTATTTATAGGGTATACCTAAGTTTCACAAATCGCCTATAAGTTTCAGATTTATAACATCATGTAGAAATAGCTATGCTAAAGTCCCACATAAAAATCTAGTTGACCTGCTATAGCACCATTTTTAATACATGGACTTTACTAGAATTATTAATAACAATAGCCCTATTTTAGCATACTTGAAAGGCAATAAACATAACATCAAATATATTAGCACTTTTGATTTTAAAAACTTATTTACTAGCATTCCACATGATAGTTTAAATTTAGTTTTAAAAAAAAATATTATACAGATTATAGTAACATTTTGCCTTGCCAACCTAATTACTAGGATAATTTATTAAATCTTTGCATTTCTAACAGTTACATCTATAATGGTAGCAACGTTTTCATACAGCATACAGGCATTGCCATGGAGGCGTGTATCTCTTGCTTAATTGCTAACCTGTATTTACACCATTTTGAAAATAATTTCAGTAAAGATATTATCATGTATAGATATATTGACGACCTAATTGTGTTTAATTATCCTAACTTTCATGCAGAAGCTACTAAATATTACTAACAAGAATGGTACTAATTAAGGTACCTATCTGGACATAGATATACATATAAATAATAATTATTTATACAGTAAGGTATATGACTAACGCAGTGAATTTAAGTTCAAATCTATAGACCTAACTAGTTGGTTTACCAATATCTCCATACGTATCCATAAAAACATTATAGTTTCACAATGTATCAGAAGGATAAAAATTTGCAACAATACAAGTGATATTATCACTTGTATTGTTGTACAGATATTATTGACACGCTTATCGACCTCAAACAAAAATTAATAGGTAACGGTTTTCCGCATAATTTTATTATGAAGAATATGTATACAGCCATGTCTATAGCCCTTAAAAAATACCACGATAACATAAACCTTTTGGAAAACATATCAGCTGTTAGGCAGCTTTAACACTGGTTTATTTTTGGATATATATGTATTGTAATCTTTGGTTTTTTGGATTTATAATTATCGGAATCTTGGAATTTGGTTTATTACATCGGTATCTGTAACGTGTAACGGTTTCTACATAGCCTATGTATATACATGTACATAGTAGGTACTGCTGTAGTAACAAGACATATATAGCTTACACTCATTGAAAAAGTCGTACCTATATGTGTTGCTACAGTAGGAATTAATCTCTTTCCTCTTCTACCACTGAGAACTTAACTGGTTCTGCTTTCACCACGATAGAGGGCGTTTCCTATCCGTTTATCTAGTAATTCCTTTTTTGTAGCTGCTTGACACATCTGAGGTGGCGCTGTCTTCACCTATGTGTATATACGACATGTGCTTTGACTTACGGTCTTTCTCGTCTATGTTTCAACAGAGCAAGTTAATGAATATTTAATGACGTATTACCTTAGTGTTTGCAACATGGGTATATCCTACTCCCTATAACTCTAACATTTTCAAAATTGCTACGAAAATTGCCTATTTGGCTTTTAGGATTTTATATTAGGAATTAGCCATTCCGGTATTCCACTTTTCAATATATATTACTATCTTTTACCGGCTCTTCTTACTATACCAGGAACCCTTTCTTACAGGGTCGGGAAGTTACGCTCCCGGTACTATCCGATGTACAATCGTATAAACACTTTTCCTTCACTTTTTACTTTTAACTATCTTATTCTTTTTTTCATACCTCATGAACTATTAGAGCAATTCGAGAGGGATTGAGGTACTATTACTTTAACTAGCCTTCTCTCCATTCTCCTTTTGTTAGCTAATTTAGCTTATTATGTTTAGCAGATTATTTGGTTCTCAACAATGCTTATTTACTTTTTTGTTTCAGCTATCGGTCAAGCTAAATGTCATCCAACCTGTTTTCTGCAAAATTACTATTAATAAGCTACTTAATTTCTATTTGATTAATTAATTTCTATTATATTATATTAATTTCTATTTTATTATATTATTTTATTTTAATACCTATCTTACGGGTCCATATGGACTTCTTTCGGTCCTAGTTATACAGGCAGATGACAACAGAAACTGATGGCTCTGCCAGCCATGGGTTTTGTATTTTATTATTATTATTATTATTATTATTATTACTAGCCATAGTGCATGGAACTTGAGGCTTATGGTGCACCAGCTAAAAAAAATTTTCCAAGTTACCCAGAGAGAGAGAGAAAGAGAGAGAGAAGTACAAGGTAATAACCAAGAAAGAGAAGAATGATGATATCCAGCTCAGAACCCTGGGTGTGCCAAGCCCAAACTCACCAGATGTGAGCTATGACACAGATTGCCGAAATACCACGTTTGTATGATCGCATCAACAAAACGGTTGTGTTCCGTTTTATCTGCGAATTACGTTTTACCTACAGTTCCCCTACTTAGACAAAAATTAATAATCACAGGGATTACAAGATCTGTCCACTCATGCATTATGTGCCACACTGTGCGAATACTTCAAAATCTCTGGCCACATTTTAGTTCTCCTTAGGAAACTCCTTCAGTCCAGGACCCTATGCATCAGAAATCAGAACCATAATCACCGCATTCTCTGCTCCAGAGGGCTCCCTCAAGGGGGTGATCTCTCTGCCGCCCTCTTCATCGCATTTTTAGAACCCTTCCTAGCAAACAATGCTAATTTTACCACTTACGCATATGATATCAAGTTCTTCATCATCATAAAATGTCCCCAGTCTCTCCAGTCTATTACTGTGAGCTCCAACCGACATGAACTGGAAAATTACCTTCATGTGATTGGGCTCTCCATTAATAAAGAGAAAACTTCACAACTCTTATCACCAAGAAAAAAAATCCCAACGATGTGAACACCATTATAGAGAAACTCCCCAGTTTTGTAGGGTTTAGCCCTCGACAAAGTCCCTTGCAAAGTATCTTTTCGCATGGACGGCTAATCATGTATATTTTTTAATGAATTTAATATTTAAGTTTAACCTTTGTTGCCTAGGGTCCGGTTTGTTCTTGGATTGCTTCAGGTATTTTAAACTACAGGACGGCCTCTACATTTAAACATTATTTCATTCGTGCATAAATTTAACAACGGATGTAATGTTCTATCGCTGATGGCATTAATCTGATTTGTTAATATTATCATATAATATCCCAGTTTAATGCTTTAGTAATTATAATATCCCAGTTCTACACTTTAGTAATTTGATTCTATATATATATATATATATATATATATATATATTTGTTTCTAATTGTTTGAATGTTCCTTATTATTAGTGGTTTTTATATACTGGCGAATATGTACTGGCACGTATAATGTTCAATTGGCCAATACGGCAAAAACAATGGCATTAACGATGCACAAAAGGATTAAAATACTAAAGAATACATACATCTAAATGTAATATTAACACATAAAACAGCATATATATATATATGCTAGATAGCTCTAATAT